>NC_080393.1:38341180-38657698 GCF_028751815.1 Salvia miltiorrhiza | reverse complement strand
GAGGCATAAGGTCTCTACCCAAGGTTTGGAGGTGGATCGTGCTAAGATCGTGGCCATTGAAAAGTTGCCGCCGCCTACTTCTGTGAAATCAGTGCGGAGCTTTCTTGGGCATGCAGGATTTTATAAGCGCTTCATCAAAGACTTCTCCAAGCTGTCCAAGCCACTTTGTGCTTTACTAGAGAAGGATGTGAAGTTTATATTCACCGATGAATGCCGCGTCTCCTTTGAGAAGTTGAAAGCCGCGCTGATCTCTACGCCAGTGTTGATCACGCCGGATTGGAGTGCTCCGTTTGAGTTGATGTGCGATGCTAGCGATTGGGCAGTGGGAGCTGTGTTGGGGCAAAAGAGAGATAAGTTATTCAAGGTAATTTACTACACTAGTAAAACTTTGGATTCTGCTCAGAGGAACTACACAACCACGGAGAAGGAGTTGCTAGCTGTGGTGTATGCCTTTGATAAGTTATGTTCTTATTTGATTGGAACTCATTCAATTGTCTACACTGATCATGCCGCCATCCGCTACTTGTTCACGAAGAAGGACTCCAAACCCCGATTGATTCGTTGGATCTTATTGCTGCAAGAGTTTGATATGGAGATCCGTGATCGAAAGGGATGTGAGAACATGGTAGCTGACCACTTATCTCGTTTGGAGAATCCGATCGAGGGGGATGATCCGAAGATGGCCATCAATGAGTCTTTTCCCGATGAGCAGATTAGGGCGATGCTTTTTAAGGATCCTTGGTATGCAAAGTATAGCAATTACTTGGTTATTGGAGCTCTTCCCGAGGGGTTGTCGCACTATCAAAAGAAGAAGTTCCTCCATGATGTCAAGTTCTATTATTGGGAGGATCCTTACCTATATCGGAGGTGCGCCGATGGATTTATTCGACGATGTGTTAAGGAGCATGAATGGCCGAAGATCATTGAGGAGTGCCATAGCTCGCCTAGTGGAGGTCACTTTGCTGCCAACCGCACTGCCATGAAGGTAAATCATAGTGGATTCTATTGGCCTTCAATTTTTGCAGATTGCCATGCTTTCGTGAAGTCTTGTGATCGATGCCAGCGCATGGGCAACATTACCAAGCGGGATGAGATGCCACAGAACATCATTGTAGAGGTGGAGCTATTTGATGTTTGGGGAATTGACTTCATGGGTCCTTTCCCTCCTTCATGTGGTTTTTCCTACATATTGCTTGCTGTGGAGTATGTGTCCCGATGGGTGGAGGCGATCCCAACTACCACCAATGATTCCAAGGTAGTCATTAAATTCTTGCGAAAGAATATTTTGACTCGGTTCGGAGCACCGAGAGCGTTGCTTAGTGATGGGGGGTCGCACTTCAACAACAAGTTACTAGCAAGCGTGTTGGCAAATTATGGAGTAAAGCACAAGGTGACGACTCCATATCATCCTCAAGCTAATGGACAAGCAGAGTTGGCGAATCGAGAGATCAAGCAGATTTTGGAGAAAAGTGTGGCCAACAAGAAGGATTGGGCGAAGCACCTAGATGATGCTCTTTGGGCGTATCGCACTGCCTACAAAACTCCGATTGGTATGTCTCCCTATCAACTTGTCTTTGGAAAGTCATGTCATTTACCTGTTGAGATTGAGCACAAGGCATATTGGGCGACGAGGAGAATTAATTTGGAGTTCAAAGAGGCTGGTCATACAAGGCGTGATTTATTGACGGAGTTAGATGAATGGAGGAATGAGGCCTATGAGAGTTCCCGCATCTACAAAGAGAGGGCCAAGAAATTCCATGATTTGAGCATCCGCACCAAGGAAATCAAGCCAGGAGATGAGGTACTTTTATACAATTCAAAATTACGTTTGTTTCCTGGCAAGCTGCAATCAAGATGAACAGGGCCATATGTGGTGCATAAGAGCAATTGGAATGGGACGTATGAGTTGTTTGCCGCTGATGGCACTATCTTCACTGTCAATGGTCATCGTCTCAAACCATACTTCAAGTCAAACGTGGATCGTGGTCTTGAAGTTGTCAAATTCAATGACCCGTGAGTTTGAGGTATCGTCAAGCTCTAGACGTTAAATTAAGCACTTGTTGGGAGGTAACCCAAATGTTTTTCTTTGGTTTGTTTTTTTTTCTTTTAGTTCGTTTTGCTTCGTTTTGTTTCTTTTTGTTTTGTTGTTTTATTCGGGTTTTTAGTACGGTGTTGAACTTGGAAGTTGCCAGAGCTCGCGCTCTGTTCATGCCACCTCCAGAGGAACAGGTGTTTCTCTGCCAGAGTTCTGGAGGTCTTCATGTCCAGCGCAGCCACTCTCTACTCTGCCCAAGGCCACAAACCTCCATTTTCGCCGTCTCTCACGATGGTTCATCTTTTCATTGCCGATAATCAGGGACGTTTTCTACACGCTTCGTATTTCTTTTATGCCCTGAGGACATGGCATACTTTAAGTGTGGGGGGTGTTTTGTTGCTTATATTTTTCAAAATTGGGCGAAATTGATTTTTCTATGCTTAGTTTTTGGTCTCGAATCTGGCTAATTTTCATGAATTTGTGGAAGAGAAGATGGTTTTCGATGTGCATTTCGGGTTGTGTTTGTTTGGTGGTTATTCTTATTTTAATTTTAATATATGTTTCTTGATTGTGCAAAGAATTATGAGTTTTGTTGCAACACTTTTGTAAGTAAGTAAAACGTGATTTGTCCGGTAGATGCTAGAAGGAGTGTTGTCATTGTGATTGCCTACGATCGTATCTTATCTGTGAAAATGTTGGACGAATTGCCAACTTCAAAATTGCCAGCTCTGAAACATCTGGCCTGTTCTGAAACGTGATAGCTCTGAGTCTTTGCTCCTCTAGTCTAACTATGAGCATGGGAAACCACGTGAAAAGACTTTGAATTACATCCAAATGGTTTTATTTCATGAATTATGGCTCAACTGTCAAAATCTCAAGCACACAAAGTGTGAAAAATTGGTGATATTGATTATAAAGGCGATCACATTAGGGAATTCACTTTTAGTGGAGAATTGGGTCTGATCGAATTACTTGCATTACTCTTTTGTTGCTTCTTGAACTTTGAGTTACTTGCATGACCGAGAGATGTATGTTGATTGTAAAGTTTTGAATTGACTTTGTGAATGTTTGGATGGAAATGAACATTGTTGAAATCATTCTCTTCCTAGGATTCATATAGATTTTTGCTTGAGGACAAGCAAAAGGCTAAGTGTGGGGAGTTGATTTATGCTTAATTTACTCTATTTTTAAGGGTTTGTTTGTGCGTGTTTTAAGATAATCTTCTGGAAATTGGTGCGTTTATGGTGTATTTTATGCTTTGCACGAGATTTAGGCTTTCGTGATGGAAGAATGCAGTTTTGGAGAATTTTGGATGAATTTGGCGTATTCTAGGTGTTCTGGTCTCCAGAGCAGAGGAACCGACATCTCCAGAGCAGACAAATCACCATTCCTCTGGAGTCAGAGAAATCAAGTCTCCAGTGCAGCGGAATCAATCGCCAGAGAAATCACCATTTCTCTGGAGTCAGCGAAATCAAGAAGCCAGTGTAGCGAAGTCATCAACAGAGGAGTCAATAGTCAGAGCAGAGAAATAAGTCAGAACAGAGGGGAGAGAAGCCATTACAGTGGAATCGAGATAGCAGAGAAATCACCATTCCGCTGGCAATCCATTCCGCTGGCGATTCATTTCTCTGGCGAGGTCAGAGAAATCATCCATTCCTCTGGCGAGAGCCGCGAAGTCGGCAAGAGTAGGAGTGTTTTCCGGAGCGCGCATCCAGCTGGAGAGTTGCCTTATTTTACACGATTCTATTACCTTTAGAATTCTACTTTGCATGGCAACTTCCATGGTGATCCGAAGGAAATCTGAAAACTATAAATAGGTCCTCTTTTGACCTATTCGACACACCCCGAACCCTAGCATTTATATTTCAGTTTTCTAGTTTTAGAATATTGTTGTTTTCTAATTTTCAAGGCTTTGATCAAGATTGAAGATTCAAGCCGCTACAATCGTTTTCATTCGGTTTTTATACAATTTGTTTTTTTTACAATTGCGTTCAATTTAATTATGTTTAAGTTTTATTTCAGCATGTCTGGCTAGTTTACTTTAGCTGATTCTAGGGTTTGTAAATAGTTGATTGAATTTATGTGGTTTTTTTGTTAATATCTTTGTGCCTTCCAGTTTATGATTCATAATTTTCGGTGCTTAATTTCTTGTGAATTATCTGATCAATAGTTTGCATGTTTAGCTATTCGGTTTGAGACCTAGCGGAGATAACTGTTTAGCGGATTCAGGAATGTATGATATGATTTTAACCTTGAGACCTAGCGGAGATAGGTGGATCATAGGGAGCTATTCTTAGGAGCTTTTGGGAGTTAGTAGATTTTCTTGAGACCTAACGGAGATAGATAATTTACTAATCTACGATCGTTGCTGCTCTAGCGAGAGTAATTGATTAATTAAGTGATCTCTCATCATAACTGGATTAAACTGGTACATAGGATTAATAGATTAATTGCGTAGATTTAGTTAATGAATTTACTACCCTAGGATCAGTTGTCTTTTATTATTTGATTTTTGCCTACGTGTTTTGATTTATCGTTATTTGCGTTTTAGTTTAAGTAAATCAATCTCTACTTTCGTTTGCCTGTCTACTGTTTTAGTCTGTTTAGGAGATAGCTAAAGTAGTTTCGTTGTGTCAGTCCCTGTGGATACGATACTTGGTTACCAATTTGTGCTACAATTGCACCGTGTTAGTTGCGGTAATTTGTTGCTAATAATTTAGTGATCAGGCGGTCAGCTAGTCTTGCTAAAGAAAGCAATAGGGTGGCCTTCTCACAAGATATGAATACACCTCGGACTCGAAGAATGCATAATACACAAACTCAATATCTTAAATTTAACATAAAAGTAAATTTTGCTTGATTTTGTATGTTGAAAGCATGGGAGTCTTTTCAGAAAATGATTAGTGATTGTACTTGTTTTACTCATATTCAAGTTTCAAACGGAATGCTGGACATTATTTGACGAATGATTTTAGAGAAGATCAATTCCAACCTTCAAAAATATATAAAGGAAAACTTGTTTCTGTATTCAGGCGCGGCGGAGTAAATTTTGAATATTTCGAAGATTTCGAGAAAGAAAAAGAAAATTTTCTACAACGAATTAAAAAGTGAAAAGGTAGAACACGGTCAACACGATAAATTGACCGCAATTACTTAAATTGTATTCTCATCCAAAATTCCAAAAAAAATGATTAAAATTTAATGAAATATAAAAAGTGAATTTTCACTATAAAATTTTATATGGTTATCCCAAAAATAACCTTTTATTATTGTCCATACAAAAGTGCAACAAAGATTGTCTGTATCACACACCAACGAGATTCTAAATCTAGGAATTACTTTGCTAGAAAAAAAAAAAGTCAAGTCGAACTGAAATCCATCAACTACAGATAAATGGTACAGGCTTTAGTTATTGAACATCTACAATCGGAACTCAACTGAACTCTCCATACACCAAAATTCTATGAAATAATTTAGCTTACAAAAATGAGAAGCATACTACAAACACCAATAAACAAGAGAACCTAAAGGGATTAGAGCGTCTTGAAAACCTTCTCAGCTGCAGCAATCGTCTGTTGAACATCCTCATGAGTATGCGCCAAGCTCGTAAAACCAGCCTCGAATTGAGAAGGTGCGAAATAGACGCCTTCCTCCAGCATTGCTCGGTAGAACTTGCCAAATTTTGCAGTATCACTTTTCTTTGCATCCTCAAAATTATAAACCGGGTCATCCGTGAAAAAGAAACCAAACATACCGTTTATATATCCGCCACTTATTGCATGGCCAGCTTTCTTTCCAGCATCCACAATGCCTTGTACAAGTTCACCAGTGATCTTGTTCAAGTATTCATACGTGCCTGGTTGTTTTAGCCTCTTAAGCGTGTGAATCCCGGCAGTCATTGCCAATGGGTTTCCACTTAGTGTGCCGGCCTGATACATTGGTCCAGCTGGAGCAACCATCTCCATTATTTCCCTCCTTCCTCCATATGCACCAACTGGCAGACCGCCACCAATAATCTTTCCAAGAGTTGTCAAATCAGGAGTCATTCCAAAATACTCCTGAGCGCCGCCATAAGATAAACGAAATCCAGTCATAACTTCGTCAAAAATGAGCAGAGCGCCATTGTCCTTGGTAACCTTGCGGAGGAAACTGAGAAACTCAGGTTTTGGTGGGATGAAACCAGCATTTCCTACTACAGGTTCAAGGATAACAGCTGCAATTTCTCCTTTGTTTGTCTCGAAAAGGCTTTCGACCGTGGAAATGTCGTTGTAAGGGGATGTCAGTGTCGTAAAAGTAGCTGCCTTGGGAACTCCAGGGGAATCTGGGAGCCCCAATGTAGCAACTCCACTTCCAGCCTTAACAAGGAATGGATCAGCATGGCCGTGGTAACATCCTTCAAACTTAATGATCTTTTCACGGCCAGTAAAAGCACGAGCCAATCGGAGAACGCCCATGCATGCTTCAGTACCAGAGTTGACAAAGCGAACCATTTCAATACTTGGAACAGCAGAAATTACCATTTCTGCCAGGACATTTTCTAGGAGACAGGGTGCCCCAAAGCTGGTTCCTTTCTTCATTGTTTCAGCCAAGGCAGCAAGTACCTGCAGGTTGTCAACACACAAGAACTTTCAGTTAGAGCATTTAAGGCATTCTCAGCTTACAGATAAATGGTTACTACTACAATACATGAGCACATTGAAGCATTCTAAGGTGGATTCAGACAACATAATATCTAGACCATTTAACAAGCACAAAATTCTAACTTTTATATGCCAGGAAAAAGTAGTTTAAACCACCCTATCCACAATCTCTTTTCTCAATCAAACATAGACATTATTTTGGGAAAGGCAGATTAATCATAGCCACTATCTTCGGACGCACATCTTTTGAAACCTAGAAAACAAGATTGCACTTTCTGCAAATTAAGAGGCCAACACTTTCTTGTATAAGTGATTGATTTGTGATTTAAACATTTCATTACAGAAGTTCCACACATGTTATAAATTCCTGGCAATATGATGTCAATATAGGCAAATATTGGACGCACCTCATCATCCGCATGACCAATAATGGCTGGTCCCCATGATCCAACGTAGTCAATGTACTCATTACCATCAATATCCCACATATGAGAGCCCTTGACAGAATCAATAACAATTGGCTGACCACCAACTGATTTGAAAGCACGGACAGGGGAATTCACACCTCCAGGCATCAATTCCTATCAACAATAAGAAAATGCTAAAATTGTAAATTTTATCACAAAACCTCAAGCCACGAAGATAGAAAATATCTCAATAAAATAACAAACTGCGCTGTCTGTCTGTCTCTTTCTCTCTCTCTCTCTCTCTCACACACGCACGCGAGTGCGCGCATACGAAGGTACTTCCATGGACATATAACTCAAGTAATAATTACAAGAAAGGTCCACAAATTCATTCTATTTGTCATCAATTTCAGCATACTTACTCACTGCTCCATAGCAATACTGGTGAAGAAAAATGGTGGTGTTGTATACTATATGGCCAAAGAACTATCTGATCCTGATCTAAAACAAAAGCTGCCCTAGCATTTTCATCAAGAAAAATCCAATATAGGACACTTTAACCTTGTTTACTTGTTGGATTAGGATGGATTATTAGAAATTGTTCAAAATGATTACATCTCTTTAACTTTTATGGGAAAATAGCCCAAGGCAGACCTTCGATTATTTTGGATCTAAGTGATATTAATCCAGCATAAAAAGGTAGGTTGTGTTTAATCCATCTTCTTCCTGTTGGTGAACCAAAGTATACATAATAAATAAGCAATAAATTTTATCATTTCCAACATCCAGTCCACTAAAATATAAAATCATAAATCCTCAAAGTAACAAGCCTTTTAAGCTCTAACATACGATCTATGATCATCAGACAGCCACATTACCCTCAAAGTAGTGGAAAATAAACCTCCTCAAATTTCTGCAAATAGCACTATAAACTAAACTATCAGAGGCAATTCAATACCACAAACTCGACGGAACAAAAATCAGCAGGATTGCTTTTCCAGTCGAGCAACTAGGCGAAATTGCAAGCGCATCAGGTTCGAGGTGGGGGATGGAGAATTTGTCGATCAATTGATGAAAAAATTATGATAACAGTAGTACCTTGGCAGCCTTAAAAGCCTCCTCGGATTTGGTGAGAGTGTAAGTTTTCTTCTTCTCCTCAAGCAAAGTCATCCGAACGACCGAGGCAGACCGCCTCCTGAAGCGGCGGTCGGCGACGACAGCCTGAGTCAATTTTGACGGACATGACACAGCTAGACCGGTAATTGCAGCCGCCATTTTGGTGGAGGCGATGTTGAGTTGGTGATCTAAGCAAGAGAGGGGAGAGCTATCTGTTAGCTGCGATGTCTTGAGTTGGAAGAAGATAAGAAATTCAGATAAAATTATTACTCCATTCGTAGTTGCAAAAGATGGACCTGGCCCAGTAATTCCATTCTTTGCAGCACAAATTACATTTTTGCCCTTCAAACTTGCTCGCATTTTTATATGGATTGCTTTGACCTATTTTCAAAAACAAAAGAATACCCCATATAGAAATTATAAAAACTGCTCATTTTGAATGCAGAAAAAATAAAATTATTTTTATTTAAATCGTAAACTTTGCTCGATATATCCGATTAATATATGTCGAACATGTCAAGTATTAATGATAAATGCACTAATGCTCGACATATTCGACCAATGCAAGTCGAGTATATCAAGTATTAGTGTATTTATGGTAAATACATTAATGCTCAATATGCTCTACCTCTGCGAATCAATCATTAGTGGTAAATATATCACTACTTGACATGTTCAATCATTATGAATTGAGCAATTGAGCATTAGTAGTCGAATATTCTTAAAAAATGCATTGATGTTCGATATTTGTCAATTGCGAGTCGAGCATCAGTGTAAAATACACTAATGCTCGACATAAGGGTAAAAAGTCTTAAATGAGTATAATTTATATATATCTTGTAAAAAGTTAGTATTTTTTAAATTTTATATTTCAAAATGGAAATATATCATTTTGCCCATTTTTTTATTCTTTTAACTCAGAAAGTGGAGCAGAATCACAACTGAATTTGAAAATTTTTGTTGCCTAAATATGAAAGGGGTAAAATGATATATATACACTTTTTGAAAATTAAATTCTAAAAATTATCAATAATTTACGAAATAATAAATTATATCCATTTAGGATTTTATTACCCTTATGTACCATTGATTTTATTAAAATTGTAAAAATCATTAAAATAAGCAAAATAAAAGGAGAAAATTCCCCCTACTCACTGTGCAACCATCGGCCGACGACCATTACTACACTTTTGCCACTACCACGGTTTCTCCACAGCCTCGTTTCTCAAATCTAATCCACCACTACCGTCACCAATCCACAAATCCTCCACCACCACCACCAATTAACAGATCCACCTACACCACCATACATGCTTGACTAGTGTCGAGCATCGAACATTCGCGCGTTGCTCGACACTCGAGCGTCGAGTATAGAATATCGTGTGTCGAGTGTCGAGCATTGAATTTAATTCCAATGTGAGGTGAGCCAGAGGCAGAGCACGGTGAGATGAGGCGAGACGGAGGCACGGCGCACGAGGCAACATGTGGCAAGGCAGAGGGAGAGGCGGCAAATTTGGAGAGAGAGAGAGAGAGAGAGAATTGGAGGCGCGTCACGGCGAGGCGAAGAGGGGAGGCAACGTATTTGAAGAGAAAGAAAGAGAGAGAGGCCGAGAATAAGAGGCGCGACACAGCTGGACGAAAGGGGGAAGCAGCGGATATGAAGATAGAGAGATGTGAGAGGGAAAGAGAGAGGGCGAAGACGGTTTGAGGGAGGGGAGAATTTATGCGGCTTGCTTTTTTTAATTTTATGAAGGGTATAAATGTCAAGTTTAATAAAAAGTAAATATTTTCTCCATCCATAAAAGTGTGCATGATAGTTGATGGCACAAGTTTTAATAAGTACTAGGTGAGTGTGTTATTAATAAAAAAAGGGCCAACTATTATTAATGTAAGGAGAGTTTAAAAAGGAAAATGCACACTTTCATGAGATATCTTAAAAAGATAAAAAGCGCATACTTATGAGACGAAAAGAATATTATTTATATACTCCATCCGTCCACCAATTAAAGCCCCATTTGGGTGTCGGTGCGGAAACTAAGAAAGCTGAAAAAGGTGTTGTATGTGAAGTAAAAGGGTAGTGATTAAGATATTGAATTATTTTTACTAATCTACGATTAAAAGATACTTTTGCTTTATTGATTTATGCTTCTTTTCCTCTCCCTCACTCTCTCTTCTCATTGATCTCTCGCTCTCTCCCTCCTGCCACCGTCTTCACATCTCAGGCAAAATGCTTGTTAAATTCATGAAGCAACAAATGTCACTATTGATACAAATAGGGGAATAGAAGTAATGACAAATCCAAAAACCCCCAAGTGAAAAAAATTCATGCCTATGTCTCACCCCCAATTTTTGTTCGAACAATAAGAGGAAAAAAAAAAAAAGAAATTCAGTGAACAAATCCAACCCCCCCCCCCCTGAAAATTCAGTGAAAAAAATCAAATCCCACAAATCCAAGATTCATACGCCCAAAACCCCCCCCCCCCAAGTGAACAAATTTCATCAAAAAAAAAAAACTAAGAACACTACATCCAAGATCAGTTGAGAGAGAGAGAGATGTAAGAAAAAACACATGCTTTGAAAATTCAGTGAATACCCACTTCACAAAACAACTAGAAGCAGACAAACAACACATAAATTAGAACCCTAAAGAAATGCAGAGTCCCCAAGGATACACCCCCAAGGACATGAGCCCCAACTCCTTTCTTCGCAGACGGATTCCGGGCTTCAATGGTGGCCTGAGCTATGATTCAGAGATTTCAAACCCCGCCACTTCGAATTCCGGCAAGAACAACTCCGATTCAGAGAGATGGAAGCCCGCCGCTTTAGATTCCGGTAGGAACGATGCAGATTCATAAGATCGAAGTCGCCGCTTCGGATTCCGGCATCGGCGACTCCAATTCAGAGAGATTGAAGGTCGGGAATTCGGTTTCTGGCACAATCGTGTCTGAATCGCTAAATCGAGGCATTTCGGGTGCAAAGAGATTCATAGATTCGTGAAGACGAGAGAGAGAGAGAGAGAGAGAGAGAGAGGTAAGGTTTCATTTAATACTCTAAATCATCAAAATGAAGAACCACGAAAATCTAGAACATAAAATGGCCCAGACATTGTTTCAAGGAAATTTGGCCCAAATTTGTGGTTGTTTTGAAACTACCGAAAAATCATGTTAGATTTATTTAGGGAATAATTAGTTAGTTGATTAAACGGGTTAAAAAATGAGATGGGATAATTAATGGCAAAGGGTAGTAATTTCAAATAAAGAGGGAGGATAAAAGGGTACAAAAAGCAAAATGAGGCTTTAATTGGTGGACAAATATTTAAGGGCAAATGGGGCTTTAATTGGTGGACGGAGGGAGTATTTAATTTGTGTGAATATTTTTCTATTTTTTAAAAAAAAATCTACTATTAACCCAATATGAAATAACTGTAAATCACATGGAATAAATCACCGTTGAAGACACTTCCTCGAACTTCTACGGTCAAACTTGCCGACAATCTTTTCTTTTTTCTCTTTTCGATAAATGAAATTATAAGCACTGTTTGAGACGCTTCAACAAAACTATCTCAACAATGTTAATTTAATTTTGAATAACTAAATATGTTGGAGGCATTTTTGCAGAGAGGCGACAAAACTAGTTGATCCTCTCCACATAAATGAGCAGCAAGCATATCTAATGTGTTATACACAGCTTGTGCTGCAACATGCGATGTATCAAACGCCACAAACTCATGCACTTCCCCATTCGACTCGATCCAACTACACCCACGACTCTTCTCCACCCCACCTTCCTTCATTCTCTTCCTCACACCCGCCGCCGCTTCTCGATCACCACACTTCGCATACAAGTTCGCCAAAACAGAATACCTCCCGCTACGATGCGGCTGCATCTCAATCACGCGATTCCCCACACATCTCCCCACCTCCAAATCCCCATGAATCACACACGCACCTAACAGAGCACCCCACACGCCCCCATTCTCCGCCACCGGCACCGGCATCCCCTCCATCAGCTCCACGGCTTCCCTCAACCGCCCCGCCCTCCCAAGCAGATCAACCATGCACCCGTAGTGATCAACACCAGGCCGCACCCCATAACACCGCTCCATTGCTGCAAACACCTCTCGCCCCTCCCTCACTAGACCCCCGTGGGCGCAACCGCTCAACACAGCGATCAAGGTCACCTCATTAGGCTTCACCCCACTACTTAACATCTTAGCGAAGAGACTCAGGGTGCCCACGCCATCCCCGTTCATTGCCACCCCGTGTATCATGGCTGTCCACGGGTACACGCCCTTCGCACGCACCATCTCAAAGACACGAAACGCCTCCTTCACACACCCGCACTTTGCATACATATCGATCAGAGCTGTGCCCAGCACTGAGCTTAGCTCTAGTTTGCGTTTGCCTATGTAGTTATCAAGCCACGTTCCCTTATCCAACGAGCCCAAATGAGCACAAGCTGTGAGCGCAGTTGCTAATGTAGCTTCACTAGGTTCCACTTTTTCGAGCAGCATTGCATCAAAAAGAAGCAACACATCCTTAAACTTACCCAACTGCAGCAAACCAGAGAGCAAAGCATTCCAAGAAACAGAATTTCTGTGAGGCATATCAAGAAAAGCTCTCATTGCATCCTCACAGCAACCGCATTTCAAATACATGTTAACAATAGCTGTGGAAACATAAACATCTCGCACCACTCTCCCCGGCTCGACGTAGAAGCCGTGTATCCACCGCCCTAGCCAAACACGGCCCAGCATTCCGGCAGCGGAGAGGGCGCTAACAACTGCTACCTCATCCGCCTCAACTCCCGACGATCTCATCTGTAGAAAGAGCTCTAGAGCTTTTCCAGCTCCACCAGTCCTAACATACCCATCCATCAATGCTGTGTAAACAACGGCGTCTCTGTACGGCATTTCATCGAACACCTTGCAAGCACACTCGATGAGCCCGCCGTTAGCGCAGACACTCAACAAAGTGTTGCACAGGAAGTGATCAGAGCCGAAGCCGAACTTGATGGAGTGCGCGAAAATCTGGAAAGGGATGTGGGTTTTGGACTTGAGGAGTAGAGGGAAGGTGTGCTTGTTGGGGAAGACGCCCTCCCGGCGCATCTTAGCGTAGATGAGAATAGCGGTGTTTTGGTCGGAGGTGAAGGCTCTGATGAGAGCGTTGTAGGTGTAGACATTGCGGCGGCGAATCTGGTTGAAGATGGAGAGGGCGTAGGCGCGGGGAAAGGAAGGGAGGGATATGCAGTGAAGGAGTAGTGTCGACACCAATGAAGACTCGTCGGAGAAACCGGAGACAATGAGAAGTGAGTGGATTTGCTGCAACTTGAAGAGTTCCGGCGAAGAATTGTTGGCTCTCAGATGGAATTTCTGCGATAAGAAACGCACTGCAAGATCCAAATTCTTGAAATTGGGAGTTGTAAGCATCTAGCCAGTGATGTACTCTTTGCATTGGTACGGGTCTTTGAGTCTGTCAAAATTTTAAATCTTTCACTATCTTAAATAATACTCATGGTCTCCGAAAAATATGCACAGTTTTACAATTTTGGATCGTCTATAAAAATTACTACTATAAATATTCGATTTTGTCTTTGTCGTATTAGCGTTTTAACAAAAACTAACATTTGCATCCCGTGCATTGCACGGGCAACAATTTTAGTTTTTGTATTTATATAAAATTAATACTAGTTCAATTATTATACTAATAAATATAATAAAAAATTAATTTTAATTGAATACATTTGAATTGAATATTAAAAATATAAAAAATAATTAACAATTATAAAATTTGATATTATGAAAAACAAAAATAAAAAAATAAGTTAGAAAAACTAAAAATAAAATACTAATTACAAAGAATTAAAAATATATTTATTCAAAAAAGAGATGAGAGAGAAATTTATAAAACTTTAATATTTAAATAAATTTAATTTTTACATTTTAAATCAAATATTTTTTCATAAAATATATCATATTAAAGGTCTTATCGTGATCTTTAATTTGATATGCATATTAAATATTTTATAATAATCGAATTTCACAATTTTGGAAAGAAATGTAACAACAAATAAGAAGTTATAATTAAAAGAAATGAAGGTAAAATGAAAAATATATAGTTTAAACATAAACCTTCAATTTTACTATAATTACAAAATTACCACTCAATTTTGAAATTGATTTCAAATTGGAAACTCTTTTTTTTTTAAATATAGTATAGATGTCCCAACCTAAGGATAAGTGCATACAAGTACTCATCGTTTCAGAGTTTAGTCATTTTTGTCCCAGAAAAAAATTCAGGCACCAGAGTGCTATTCTTACGTGACAAACTTTGCTGATGTGACATTTATTTTTTTATTTTTTATTTTTTGTTTTGTCCCATCGTATTATAGTTTTAACAAAAATGTCCCATCGTATTCAATTTCCTCATCTCAATTTAGAAAACCTGTTTTTTTTTCTTGTTTATCATTTACTGACAAACATTCAACTTGAGATGCAATTATTTCAAAATTTTCCATCAAAACATTTCAAGTGTCTAAACATAATTACATCAAAATGGCTAAAATTGAGTCTGACAATGACACTTGATTACCTTAATTGCTCACATAATATAGTTTTGGATTCTTAAATTTCCAAAATTATATTACTATTAAAAAAATTATATTTAGATGTAAACAACATAAAAATAAAAAGATAACAACAAATAGATATATATATATACACACACACACACACACAAAAATAAATAAAGAGTAATTCGTACACAAAACATAGCTAAAAATTAAATAAATATGTACTTCCTCCGTCCACAATTTAATGTCCCTACTTGCCTTTAAAAATCTGTCCACAATTTAATGTCATATTCTGCTTTTGTACCATTTTACTCTTCTTCTTTTCCTATATTTACTACCTTTTGCCACTAATTGACCCACCTTAAAACACTTTTATCATTTTTATATTCTATATTTACTACACTTTATCACTAGTGGACCCACTCACAACACCTTTATCACTTTAGTCAACTATCTTTATCACTTTAGTCAACTACCCTTATATTTCATCCACGTCACCTTTTTTAGCTTTCTTAGTATCCCTGCCCACACCCAAATATGGCATTAAATCATGAACGGATGGAGTATAATATTTTAAGTATCAATTTCACCCTTAATGTGGAGGCCCTTATTACGTTTAGCACCCTATGGGCAGGGGTGTGTCAACTAAGCCCCTGAAGTACCTATTTTTCTCCAATTAAGCCCTCCGACTTAACAGAGAGTTAACACTGTTAACTATTTTTAGTTTTTTTTTTTATTTTGTTGGTGGTGGAACCCACACCTTCTTCTTCACCAAACTCTCCGGAAACTCAATTGATGGAAAATGAGCAACCGCCGGCTGCCACCACCCCCGTCTCTCCCCTATAACACTCTCCATCTCCCTCTCCCGGCGACACACAGACCCTAGCCCCACTTCCAGACCTCCCTCTGTTTCTGGCGACCATGCCCTCTGTCAGCGGGAACCGCCGCCCCTCCTTCTCCCTTTAATTTCTCCACCCACTTCCCTTCTCCGGCAATAGCAGCCCCTAGCTACCACCGCTGCCGCCGTATCTCCCTCTGACTTTTCTCTCCCTCGTCTCTCTGTTTCCTCTCCCTTTCGTCCCTCACAGAACACACACTCAACACTCCTCTCTCTCACCTCCTTGGCAACGACGAGAACGCTGCCGCCTCCCTCGATGTCTCTTTCTTTCGTCGACACATGGGCGAGCCAACCACCGCTCGTGAATCAGGCGGCGCCGCCGTACATAAACCCTAGCCCAAAATCGCGGCCTTTCCTCCTTCAATTTCTGTTGAACGCACGGCCTGGAGAGGTGCTGCCACCGAGCTCCCAAACTCTCCCTCTCTTTAAAACTGACGACGACGCAAGTATAGGTTGCGCCTCCGCCGACCTGAAAACAAGATACTTGGGAGACCTCAAAACAAGATACTCAGCTCACCGACCCACCGTAAATATTAATGGTGGGTCCCAACGAATAAAAAAAATAAGAATAAGAAACGGAGTTAAGTAGGCGTTAGGGCAAAGGGCTTAATTGTCCGAAATTAAGTACTTCAGGGGCTTAGTTGACACACCCCTACCCATAGGGTGCTAAATGTAATAAGAGTCCTCTACGTTAGGGACTTATTTGATACTTAACCCTATATTTATATATACACACACACAAATAAATAAAGAATAATTCGTACACAAAACATAGCTAAAAATTAAATAAATATGTATAATATTTTAAATTCTACCTTTTGGATATATAACTAATTTTCATCTACAAATTTATATTAAAACTAATGCAAATTTCATGTTTTGAAACTTTTATTTAAAAATTTAAAAGTTCTAAAATGAATCAATATAATCTTTTTCTTTTTAATTGCATTAAGAATTACTATAACTTCAGCCCGAATAGCCCTATTACGTAATAGAATAGTCCGACAATCCAATAAGATTGATCATAAAATGGCTACACGTTTTAACCAATTTGATGTAATTATGTTTAGACACTTGAAATGTTTTGATGGAAATTTTTGAAACAATTGCATCTCAAGTTGTATGTTTGCACTAAATGATAAACAAGAAAAATAATAGATTTTCTAAATTGAGATGAGGAAATTGAATACGATAGGACATTTTTGTTAAAACTATAATACGATGGGACAAAACAATAAAATAAAATAAATAAATGACACATCATCAAAGTTTGCCACGTAAGAATTGCGACATGGAATTCCAGCATTCCACGTCAGCACTCCGGTGCCGAAATTTTTTTCTGGGACAAAAATGACTTAACTTTGAAACGATGGGTACTTGTATGCACTTATCCTTAGGTTGGGACATTTTTGTTAAAACGCTAATACGATGGGACAAAATCGAATATTTACCCTAAAAATTATATATATACTCCCTCCGTCCCACTCCAATAGGCTCAGTCTAAAATTAGAAATAGCTAGGGCTCTAATTAAAATTATAACTACTTAATTAAAGGGGATATACACCCCTAATTATAACTCTCCCTTTCTCTCTCAATCGCTCTCTTTCCCTCTCAAGACCACAGCCTCCGCCACCGCCTCAAGACCACAGCCTCCACAGTTCAACACCACGGCGCCGTCGCCCCCTCGCCCTCTCCCTCTCGTTCTCACCTTCACTCCCGTCTCGATTTCTCTCTCTACGGAAACAGGACGCACGGACACAACCCATATTGTGCTGCCGCCGTCTCTCCTTCGTTGGTGGACGGTTTGGAGCCCCCACCGCCGCCGTCTCTAGCGGCGCAAACCCTAGCCGCCTCCACCGCGTTCTCCGTCTCCACCGTGTTCTACCATCTCCACCCTCTACCGTGTCCACCGTCTCCATCCTGTTGGATTTGTATACTGAAAGCAAGAACGTTTTATGCTTGTATACAATGATTCCTGTGTTCACTATTTTATCTCCTATCTGATTGGGTTCATGATTGCATATGTATGTTCTTTATCTCTATATAAGTAGATTATATGGTGTGTTGTAGATCAAAGAAGACCGTATAATTGGAATAACCTTAAGAGATATAATATATTCACAGCCGAAATAACTCTAGGACAAGTTATTGGTTTAGGCTGCGGTATAGATGGAAGTAGTTTGTCTTGACTACTTATCTATACTGGTACGTCATAACGTATTGATAGGACCACAGTGAGATGTATTCTTCTATCTGACTTAAGTGAAGAATCAAGATCTCGGTAACTTATATGATCTTAATACTAATAAAATTTCAGATATATATGTTGATTCGTTTATCACTTTGATTTACTATGAGCAAGAGTTATATAGTAACTTGAGTACTCTGTATCTTGGGTGATAGCGGTTAATATATGATATTTGATTATCTGTATTAGTACTCGTATCCGTATAGGATAATGACATCCCCTTAAGGAGCTCAATAATGTTTATTGCGCTAAACCCTGCAGGTTGATTAAATTCAGGCGCAATAATAAGTTTTGAGTGGTACTGCTTAAGGATTACAAAGAGATTAATTAATTAAGGCTGTCAGAGCTCTAATTAATTAATGGATGTCGGATATTTTAAATACGAGGATTTAATAAGTCTAAATACAAGCCCCGACTCATCACCGGCAATAAAGGGGTAAGTCAATATTGGTTCTGTAACACCCCGCCTATTTATATTAAGTTTAGAATTTATTTTAAACTTAGATTAGGATGATTTACGCCGGAAAAATGAAAAATGATTTATATTTTAAATTCCAACAAAATTTATTTTCAGAAGCCTTTATAAAAATTTAGTCTTTTGAAATTTTGTGCATTTCATAAATTGAATTATATGAATATGTGATTATTCTATATGATTAGTATTTATTTGTACATGATTTAATTTAGGTCTATGTTAAGCTTTAATTTTTGAATGTGTTGGGCTTTGACAAATATTATTTTGGGCCCTAGTTTTAATTAAGCCTTCCTTGTTAATAATTAAGCCCAAAAATAGAAGCCCAACCCACGCTTCCTAGCTGCCAAGTACAGCACCTCCATTTTGACTCCTTCACCCATCTCAACATGCGCCACTCCTCCAAAGTCATCCAAAATCCCTATGATTAAGGGATTTTGGTTATTTTTTCAATCTTCACGTCACAGTCTCATTCACTCCTTCACCCAATTGTTCAATCCTTTCTCTTTAAAATATCATTCTTCATTCACCTTTTTTTTCACAGCAAGCAGAGCGGCCATAGCTTGATTCAGCAACCTCAAACCTCAAACCCCTAAAGGTTTCATCTTTTAATTCCTGCTTATTTCATTTCACAGTTTGATTAAGAAACTCACTTCATTTTGTGTAAAGATTTTCACTGCAAGCAAGAATCACACACATACTTTCATCTCATCATTTCGGTGCATATACACATTTCATAAAGAGCAACAATTTCTTAAAATCACCAAGTGTTAAGGCATACAATTTATGTGCATATAGATACATACATGAAGCATGCCTGTTTTTAAAGAAAAGAAGGAAGAAAGGTTGAGTCTTGGTTGTGTGTTTACTGTCGAGTCGAGAATCGAGGGAGGCAGGGCACGGCGGTTGTGCCGCTGCTGCCCGGCCACGGTTGGAGAGAAGGAGGTGGGCTGGTCGGAGCTGGTCTGGGTGGAGGGCTGAGCGGAGGACGACGACGGCTCTGCCCGCTGCTGTCGGCGGTGGCGTGGTGGCCGCGACGCCGATGGATGGCGGCGGCTTCTCGCCGGAGAGAGAGTGGAGAGTTCAGCGCGGCGGTGGCGGATAGCTACTGCTGCTGCTTTCCGGCTGAAACAGAGGGAGTGGGGCGGCAAGGTCAGAGAGAGAGATGGGGCGGAGGCGGCGTCGTGTGTGGCGTCGTCGCTGCCGGAAATTGAAGCTCGATCTAGATTTTGGGGATCTAGGGTTGGAGGCGGTGGTGGCCGGCTCTTCGCTGCTACTGCCGTCGACTGCCGGAGTCGAGAGATGGGAGGTGGCTGTCGTGGTTTAGAGATCTAGGGCTGTGAGTGTGTGGGTGTGTGAGCTATCGAGAGAGAGGGAGATGGAGGTCAGGGGGCGACGGCGGTGGCCGGAGGCCGGCTGCTGTCATCCGCCGGAAGAGGGAAAAGGGGGGAGCTGGGCGGCTGTGAGTGTGTGCGTGTGTGTGTGGAGTCGGCAGGTTTGAGAGAGAGAGAGAGAGAGATCAACATTTTTGTGTGTGTATGCGTGACTTAGGTTGTAGAAGAAGGGTGGGGGTTTGGGATGTGGGCCTTTGGGCCGAAAATTTTATTTTTGAAAACTTAGGATTGGGCCAGATTTATTAGGAAAATGGGCTACTTACTTTTAATTGGGCTGCATTTTATTAAAATGTTGGGCTGCGAATTTTTGAAATAAAAATATGGACTTCCATTTAATTGTTGGACTTGTTTAATTAATTTATTAATTTGACTCTTTATTTGAGTTTAATTAATTATTTTTGAAAAAATTTGCATAATAGTATTTTCTTATTATGTGCATATTTTAAATGATTACTTATTATATGCTAAGCATGACATGCATTTGCATATGCATTTTTGCAAATAAAAGTATTTATGATTTAATTAGTTTTAATTATAATTCCAATTATTAAAGAAAGTCGAGTAAGAATATTGTTGGTGTTCTTAACTCAAGAGAAATGTTTTCAATTATTTATTCATTAAATTTTGAAAACCCGGCTAAGTGAATCATAGAATATTAAGCACTACACCATGACTTAAATATTAGATTCAGGAGACCTATTAAGATTATAGATTTCTTGTAGGCTTTGTGGATCGTGAGAAGTAGCACTGCTATACCGATTCAGAGTTAAGAATAAACGACAGGCATTGCCTAATCAGGTGGGCTTATTTTCCAAAATATATGATTAGCTATTGAGCTTAAATGTTTCAATGAAATGAAAACTGTTTATCCGATAAAATATTTTGTGCACTCTGCTCTGTTTAAGGCTCGCAACAATGAATCGATCGAGGTTCTCTCTTGACCTAACACGTTATTTGAGAATTGTGTACACCTATTAGCTGACCTGGTGGGTTGATCTCCATCGGGCACTAATCATGTATGAGGCGTTATAAGGGTGCTCGACGGGATGTGTTCCGGAGCATTGGGTCCCAAATGGGAACTTGGCTGGGTTACGCCCTCAGTCCAAGTAAAGCAGGAGTAATGGATCCGTCGGTGGCTAAAAGGTCCGGGATCACAGCGAGTAACGGAAAGGGAGTGTGACAATTGCGCGCAATATAATAAAATGTTTTAACATGCTTAGAAGTTATTTCAATTTAAAACCTTCTAAGTCATGTCAAGTATAATTGGATAAACTGCTCTTATGATTATGAAATGTTTATAAAAATGCTAGCCCACTAAGTACATTAGTACTTAGCCCAAAATTACTTTCAAATGTTTTCAGGTTGATTGGTCGGTGCTGACGGGGCAGAGCTGAGGCTAGGATTCAACTCCGTATTTTGTCTTCCGCTGTTGCACTAGCTCTTATTTGTCTTTTGTTTCTCCAACTTAAGACTTTTATGTTAAATTCTGAATTATGTTTCTTATCGAGCTTAAACTCTCAACTTCTAGCTCTATGTTATTAACATTGGTTATCGGAAGCATGAAACCGAACTTGTGATCCTAAGGCTTAGAATGTTGTTGATTGATTAATATCACTTGATTTTTGTCTTTCTTCACTCAAAGGCTGTTCCCCGACTTTTATCCCATTATTTGAATCCCACAAGGCTCTTTCCTTATTTATTTCTATGATTTTAGTCGCACCTCGATTATATTTTATTCGTTCAAGAATTGGGGTGTGACAGGTTCTCTAGTGGAATGAACTGATATTTATAAATTAATTATGGTCTGGGCTGACCATAGATAAATTAATTTATTTGAGGCCCATCTTTATTCCTTGTATCTGGTCCCTGGACTGGCCCAATGTCTCCTAGCCCAAGTAGGGCTAGAAATCGCCCCCTACCATATTGGCGCCCCCTCTCTCTGTTCTGTATTATATAATACAACTGTCAGCTCTCAGGAAATACACACTGATAATTATTAGGGTTTTGAGAGCAGTAAAGAGGCGCAAGGAAACGTGTAGGGAGATTTCTAGCTTGGGACTTTCATAGCTCGTTGTCCATCAAACGGTGAAAGCTGAGCGGGATACAGTCGAGAAGATCAGAACTGGAGTCCTTTGACACGATCATCAACGACCTCTGCATCCGCTTCACAAGTAAGTATTTCCTAACACCTATGTGCAGCTGTTAAATTCATAGGAGCATGTTTAAGATTAATCGTTGTATGATAAATTAATAATAACCAAGAAACGATCATCGGGCAAAGCGGAACGTTAATTCAATCTAATATTCCTTTACATCCTCCATTCTTACAGATTTGGAATTTTTTTTCTCAGAGTTTGATTTTTCAGTTCTTGATTTAGGGTTCTTGATTTGGTAGAAAGTTTCTGAAAGTTTGATTTCTCAGTTCTTGATTTAGGATTCGTGAAATGCAGATATGAATTTGCTTGATTTAGGGTTCTTGATTTTTTGTGAATTTTCTCTCTCATAATTTGTTGAATTGTTGAAGCTTGAAGAAGAATGAAATAAGGGAATTTTCGTTCTTGATTTTTGGAATTCTTTTGCTGAATTCGTTCTTGCTGATTTCTAATCTCATAATGAGATTAGAAAAAAACTAAGGGAATACTTAATTTTTGGTGGACCACACTATTTACCTATCAATAAGTAAGTTTCTTAATCTCCGTGCCGAAAACAACTGAGCCTATTGGCCTGGGACAGAAGGAGTACTTTTTATTTTTGAACACTATCCATCAAAAAATTTTAATTTTCTATTCATACTTTCAAGGGTTAATAGTGTTTTATGTCCCAAACTTTCAGTATTTTCCATAAAATGTCCCGAACTTTCATTTCTCCAGATAAAGCCCAAAATTTAAGGTTTTTTTCCATAAAATGTCCCAGTATACAAAATTCGATGACGAAAAGATGACAAACAACTCAGAATTTTCAACGTTTCCAACAATGATGGTTCATAATATGATTTTCCAACAATGACGGTCCCCAAAGTATTTCATTCGACAAGATAAATCATGTTTTCATCACCGAATTTTATATAGCGGGACATTTTATGGAAAAAATTAAAAGTTCGGGATATTTTAGGGGAAAATGAATGTTCGGGATATTTTATGGAAAACGCTGAAAGTTCGGGACATAAAATACTATTGATCCTACTTTTAAAGAGTAATTGTATCAAAACATACGAATTTTAGTCACTTTTTTATTTTTACACACAAACTTTAAAAATTACTCCCCCCCAGTCCCGGCTTTTCATATCCAATTGAGAGTGACACGAGTTTTAATAAAGTGATTGTGAGTGGAATAAGGATCCCACCTTTATGTGAGTGTTAAAATAATTAAAGTGGAGTAAGGGTCCCACTTACTTTACCTAAAATAGAAATGGATACTAAAATGTGGGGCAGACAAAAAAGGAAAGTTGGATACTAAAAGTTGGGACGGAGGGAGTACATATTAAATCATAAACTTTGCACGTCGTTCAAATTTTCTATAATATTTAATTCCGGCGTCTTGAAATCCAGCGTGTCATTTAACATGGCACGCGTATATACACGTGTCTTAGTAAAAACGACATCGTTTTGACATAGCGGAATTAAACTACATTGTACTACTATTAAATGAAATTGTTTTGACATTTTGACGTTTGAACACGTCGAGTTAGCAGAATTCGCAGAGGAGGAAGACATTTGCAGTGCTTTCGGAATGGGGGTTTATTCGAAATGAACCCTAATCGAGATGAGAGAATGAGCTCTGGTTCGAAGGAGAGAAAATAAGAGCCTAATTCGAATGAAGATGAACCCTAATTTGAAATGAAGAGGAATGAACTTAAAGACACACTTCTAGCTGCCACATCAGTAACTAATCTGGGGGAATCTGTGACACCCCGTCTTCTCATAGCTAAATTTAGAGTAATTTTGATTTTAGAAGTTAAGATAATTCACTGCCGGGTAAAGAGAAATAATTTAGTTATTTTTGTTTTAAATTCCAACAAAATGATTTACAAAAGAACTTTTGTAAAATTCATTTATTTTAATTTATATGAATTGCATATTCATTTAATTAAGCATTCAAGCATTTACACGAGCTTTTAATACGCGAACCCTGAAAAATTTTACAGTTCACATAATTTAACCCTGAAGTTTTAATTGTCCAATCAACTAGCCACCCTACCTATACTCCACTCTACATACTAGCCGCCCAACCTACCTACTAGCCGCCCAGCCTAAAAGAGACTTTCAACTCCCAACACACCTTTGCTTAAGGCAACTCCTCTGCCAACTCAAGAGAGAATGCAGCCAAGTTCTCCTTCACTCATATTCCACCCAAATTGTTTTCGCAAAGCCAAGTTCATACAGGAGCATTCATCAAGTTCTTCCTCACCACAAATCCAGCAATCAATCAACTTCAAAGTTTCAACAGATTCATTCTGAAAGGTTATACCTTTAACTTAGTTAGCATCTCAACTCTCTTAGAGACAAAACAAGAAATACAGCATATGCATCCATTTCATCTTTTCAGTACATATATATATGTATATTTGAGCATAATACAGCAAGAAAATTCAATAAAAAGCATTAGCTTTGTTTTTACAACTAGATAAAGATTTTTGCTTAAAATGGAAGAAAAGTTTCAAACTTTTGAAACGTGTATGGTGTAGTGTGTGTGTTGAGCTGAGTCGAGCGGCGTCGGGATGGCGGCGAGCTTGTTGCCGGCCATCCGGCCGATACAGGAGAAAGGGAGGCGCCGGAGTGTACAGGTGAGCGAGAGAGGGGCCGTGAGACAGAGGGAGGCGTGGCACGGCGGCTTCGCCGCTGCTGCCGGGCTGGAGACGGTGAGAGAGAGGGAGATATGGGCTGTGGCCGTTCGACAAAATGCAGGAGAGAGGCGGTGCCGTCGTCTGAAATTCAAGCGGCGGCGGCTGGCCTCACCGGCTACTACGGTTGCCGAAGTCGAGAGAAGGAGAGGAGGGCTGTCAGTGAGTTTGGGGCTGGGGTTTTCAGAGGGAGAAAGGGGCGGCGACGGGGAGCGGAGCACGCGGCGGTGGCCATGGTGGTGGTGGCTGTCGCCGGAAAATTTTGAGGGAGGAGGCGACAACATTCAGTGTGTGAGTGTGCGTGTGGGGAGGTGAGGAAGAAAGAGAGAACAAGGGCGAGGGAGAGGGAAGTCAGGGATGGCGGCGGTGGCGGCGGCGGCGGCGGCCGGAGGACGACGCTGCTGCCGTCCGCCGGAGGAGAGAAGAGGGCGAGAGGGAGGCTGCTGCGCTGCAGCAGCTGCGTGTGTGTGTGTGTTTGTGTGTGTGTGAGTATGTGTTTTAAAAAGATGAAGATAGAGTTTGGGCCTTGCCCTAATTAATTTGGGGCCTCTTATGGGCTATGAATTCTTTTCATTGGGCACAAATTTTATTTAAAACTTGGGCTTTATATTTTTTTTAATCAATTGGACTACCTCATTTAATTATTTGGGCTCTGTTATGGACTGCATATCTCATTTAAATTGGGATGCAGATTTTAATTAATTGGCACTTTTATTTTTAAAGAGTATGACTTGCCCTTATTTGATTATTAAGCTTGACATGTATTTAGATTTGATTAAAAAAATTACTTTAATGAATGATTGCATAATATTATATATATTATGTGCATATATTAAGTACAATTACCTATTATATGAGTTGAGCATGAAATGATTTGCATTATATATTTCGCTAATAGAATCATTTATGTTTTAATTGGTTTGATTTATAAAATCAATTATTGAAGAAAAATGAGTAAGGATATTGTTGGTGTCCTTAACTCAAGAGATTTAGTTTTCAAATATTTATTTATTAAATTTTGAAATCCCGGCTAAGTGAATCATAGAATATTAAGCGTTTCACTATAAGATTAAGGTTTATTTTAGGACTATGAGTTTAAGTTGAGAACTTATCTTGTAGGACCTACAGAAGAGGATACTTAGTTTCCTGATCAGCTCAGTTAAATTATTTGGATTGTCTCCAAATCAGGTGAGGCTTTATTTACGAAATGTATGTTTGAGCTAATAAGCTCGGTTTTATGTAAGGTTAAAGTTGATGGTTCATGCTTAAAATGTTTTTGCTCTCTATTGGTTATTGCTTCTACCAGAACATTGTTGGCTCCGCCAACCAGAACATTGTTAGCTCTGCTAACCAGAATTGTGTACGTACACCAGAACCTGTTGTCTTGAGAGATTCGATGACAACCAGTTGTAGATAGCACGCCCAATAGATGAGCAAGGAAAATATGAGCTCAGATTATTTTAGTATGCATGGAATGACTCACTTTAAAAACATTCTGTGTTATACTGTTTAAGGCATGAATTATCTTTTTCAGTAAATGATTTTTAAAATGTTTTTAAATGGCTCAACCCACTGAGTACACTAGTACTCAGCCCTGCAATTGTTTTCAAAACCTTTTGCAGATTGAGCAGCTGGTGGCGACGTGCGAGGCTGAGGAAGGGTTGTTGTTATGGATTTTGAAGAAATGCTATGTTTACTTCCGCTGAAATAAATTCACTTAGTGAATATTATCTTATGCCTAACTATGTTAATACTTTTATTCATATTTTTAATATGAATTTCACTCTCCATCACTTTCTTAGCGATTGTTTTCCGCATCTATCATATGTTTAGTATGAGACGTTGTCTTGGTCTCAGACCTTCGAACTTTCGATCCTGATAGGGAGAATAATTATGTTATAATGTCGTACTTGTTTTCATTTAAATACGGCATAATGCCCAACCCTCAGGGCACATTACCTATTTAATTCAAGTAAAGCTTAGTAGTCCTGTCACATAGCCCATTTCTTTTTCTCCCGGGAAATCAGGGCTGTTACAAATGGTATCAGAGCAAAAGTTCTTGGCTCTGAGACCGCTATTTCATTGATGTTGAGTCTAGAATAGCATCTCTAGACTTCTAAGCTACACAGCAACCCTCAGCTCGCCTTCACACCGCTCTCAAGAAAGAAAGGTACGCGATTTTAACAAATTTTTACTTAAAGTGCGTACAAGTATTTAAAGTGGTTATAAAAGCAAGAGTTCTTGTTAAAAGAAAATATTTCGGTTTGTTGTATTATTTTACAACTAGATTCCCAGAAAGATGTTATTTTGAGCTTTAGCTTGAATAACCAGAAAGTTTGTCATGTTTTTATGACTAGAAAGATTGTCATATATATTTATATGACCAGAGAGTTTGTCATGTTTATATGACCAGAAAGATTTGTTATATTCATTTATATAACCAGAAAGTTGTCATATTTTTATGACCAGCATTTGAGCTTTGACTCCAGAATCAGTTATATGTTACAGTCAGAACAGTCAGTGAAATTGTCATAATGATTTTACGTCTTTATGACCAGCAGCTATTAGTAGGCAGGCCTAGTTTGTCGCCTCAGTTATTAGTTCAGACAGGTGTAATTTTCTCGTAGTTAGAGAAATACACTAGATAGTAGCATGAGAATCTTATGAGATAGACTCATAGCATGAAGTGCTATAGAAGAATCAAGGAAAACTTATAGTGCTCAGCGGAAGCACGTATAACTTAGAATGCTTGAATAGAAAGATAGAACGAAGGCAGACAGAACATGGAAAGACATCATACGAAGAGATAGAACATAGAAGTTTAGAATTTAGAAAGATAGATCTTGAAAAGACAAAAGAGAAGATCAAGACACGAAGAAACAAGCCCAGGATAAGCAGAAAGACGCATGAATGGTTCCACGCACTCTACAAGTATGGAAGACTCAAGGGCGTCACAAGAACGTGTACCAATCAGAAAAGATAGGTGGAATGGAACTAACGGAACCTCGCCACAAGCTAACAAGAATTTGAAGCTACAAGCATAATATCCCACTATATAGTAGAGTTACCGGATATCTATATATGTATATATACACACACTTTCTAAACGCAAACCTATTGTAGACCTTTATTTTCTTTCGATTAAAAGCCCCAATACTTTTGGACATATATGTATCCTATATATAAATCATTGAAGAGCCTTATTTCTTGTGTTCAAAAGCCTTGATATTCTGGATATATATAAATCCTTTTGGAAAGACCTTAAGGACCTTATTTTTTTCTAAATACCCTTGAGAGCTTTCTTTTGAGGCATAAACATAAATTTTCATACCTTGATGTATGAGTCGTTCATTCACACACCTTCATGTGTGTTGTTGTCTCTCTTGCAACATACTTCGTTATTTTTGCTCATATATTTTTTCGATGTCGTTAAGCTTTCACTAAGCAAGTTGTTACTACAGAAAATGGCTGGGGAAGGAGGAATGATACCTAACGCTGATGGACCTGGTGCACCAGAACGTAGAGCAAGTGAAAGGTTCCGAAAGCACAACCCACCCACTTTCAATGGAATGGGAGATCCAATGGATGCAGAAAAATGGATACGATGCTTGGAGCGAATCTTCGACTTCATGGGTCTTACTGACAAGGAGCGTTTGACATGTGCTATATTTCAACTAACAGACGAGGCCGACTATTGGTGGGAGTCAGTGCAGAGGACATTGTCGCCACAACAATGGGAGGAATACACGTGGGAAAATTTCAAAGCAGAGTTGTACGAGAAGTATATTCCTCAGAGTTATCGAATCAAGAAAGAAGCAGAATTCTGGAATCTTCGACAAGGGAATAAATCTGTCACTGAGTACGACAGACTATTTGTCCAGTTATCACGCTACGCTCCACACTTGGTGGATACTGAGGAGAAAAGATCTGAAAAGTTCAGGCGAGGTCTACGACACGAGATAGGAATGCCCTTGGCTAGTCAAGGAACACTAACATATGCTCAATCCTTGAGCAGAGCACGAGATATTGAAGCTATGATGCCAGAAGAAATGAAAACACGTATTCAAGACAATAAGCGTGTCGACAACAACAACAAACGAAAAAGAAAATGGCAAGGGACTGATCAACAAATGCTGCAAAACCAACAAGAAGAGCGAAATACCCAGCAACAAGTACCGTTTTGCCAGAATTGCCACAGAAATCACTTCGGAGTTTGCAAAGCTGGGAGCGACGTTTGCTACAAGTGTGGAGATAATGGTCACTTTGCTCGACAATGCCCAGGAACCCCACACAGACCTCAACAGCATATTCAGAATCAAGGGAGAAAACGAGGCCAAAGGCCAATTCAAATAGCAAGAGCATATGCACTTGACCGACAACAACAAGCTCAGGCACCAGAAGATGTGGAAGGTACGACCATATAGAATTGACGTACTAGAATAAGTGAAATTCGTAGTGATAATAAGTTGTCATTTGGGATGATGTTGAATCAGAAAAGCGAACATATTATTCCAGTAGAGTCACTACGAACTAGAAAGAATATATGATAGCTACAAGTTGAAAATGATACTCAGAGGTTCGAAATTTCGAGGACGAAATTTTTTTAAGGGGGAAGGATTGTGACACCCCGTCTTCTCATAGCTAAATTTAGAGTAATTTTGATTTTAGAAGTTAAGATAATTCACTGCCGGGTAAAGAGAAATAATTTAGTTATTTTTGTTTTAAATTCCAACAAAATGATTTACAAAAGAACTTTTGTAAAATTCATTTATTTTAATTTATATGAATTGCATATTCATTTAATTAAGCATTCAAGCATTTACACGAGCTTTTAATACGCGAACCCTGAAAAATTTTACAGTTCACATAATTTAACCCTGAAGTTTTAATTGTCCAATCAACTAGCCACCCTACCTATACTCCACCCTACATACTAGCCGCCCAACCTACCTACTAGCCGCCCAGCCTAAAAGAGACTTTCAACTCCCAACACACCTTTGCTTAAGGCAACTCCTCTGCCAACTCAAGAGAGAATGCAGCCAAGTTCTCCTTCACTCATATTCCACCCAAATTGTTTTCGCAAAGCCAAGTTCATACAGGAGCATTCATCAAGTTCTTCCTCACCACAAATCCAGCAATCAATCAACTTCAAAGTTTCAACAGATTCATTCTGAAAGGTTATACCTTTAACTTAGTTAGCATCTCAACTCTCTTAGAGACAAAACAAGAAATACAGCATATGCATCCATTTCATCTTTTCAGTACATATATATATGTATATTTGAGCATAATACAGCAAGAAAATTCAATAAAAAGCATTAGCTTTGTTTTTACAACTAGATAAAGATTTTTGCTTAAAATGGAAGAAAAGTTTCAAACTTTTGAAACGTGTATGGTGTAGTGTGTGTGTTGAGCTGAGTCGAGCGGCGTCGGGATGGCGGCGAGCTTGTTGCCGGCCATCCGGCCGATACAGGAGAAAGGGAGGCGCCGGAGTGTACAGGTGAGCGAGAGAGGGGCCGTGAGACAGAGGGAGGCGTGGCACGGCGGCTTCGCCGCTGCTGCCGGGCTGGAGACGGTGAGAGAGAGGGAGATATGGGCTGTGGCCGTTCGACAAAATGCAGGAGAGAGGCGGTGCCGTCGTCTGAAATTCAAGCGGCGGCGGCTGGCCTCACCGGCTACTACGGTTGCCGAAGTCGAGAGAAGGAGAGGAGGGCTGTCAGTGAGTTTGGGGCTGGGGTTTTCAGAGGGAGAAAGGGGCGGCGACGGGGAGCGGAGCACGCGGCGGTGGCCATGGTGGTGGTGGCTGTCGCCGGAAAATTTTGAGGGAGGAGGCGACAACATTCAGTGTGTGAGTGTGCGTGTGGGGAGGTGAGGAAGAAAGAGAGAACAAGGGCGAGGGAGAGGGAAGTCAGGGATGGCGGCGGTGGCGGCGGCGGCGGCGGCCGGAGGACGACGCTGCTGCCGTCCGCCGGAGGAGAGAAGAGGGCGAGAGGGAGGCTGCTGCGCTGCAGCAGCTGCGTGTGTGTGTGTGTTTGTGTGTGTGTGAGTATGTGTTTTAAAAAGATGAAGATAGAGTTTGGGCCTTGCCCTAATTAATTTGGGGCCTCTTATGGGCTATGAATTCTTTTCATTGGGCACAAATTTTATTTAAAACTTGGGCTTTATATTTTTTTTAATCAATTGGACTACCTCATTTAATTATTTGGGCTCTGTTATGGACTGCATATCTCATTTAAATTGGGATGCAGATTTTAATTAATTGGCACTTTTATTTTTAAAGAGTATGACTTGCCCTTATTTGATTATTAAGCTTGACATGTATTTAGATTTGATTAAAAAAATTACTTTAATGAATGATTGCATAATATTATATATATTATGTGCATATATTAAGTACAATTACCTATTATATGAGTTGAGCATGAAATGATTTGCATTATATATTTCGCTAATAGAATCATTTATGTTTTAATTGGTTTGATTTATAAAATCAATTATTGAAGAAAAATGAGTAAGGATATTGTTGGTGTCCTTAACTCAAGAGATTTAGTTTTCAAATATTTATTTATTAAATTTTGAAATCCCGGCTAAGTGAATCATAGAATATTAAGCGTTTCACTATAAGATTAAGGTTTATTTTAGGACTATGAGTTTAAGTTGAGAACTTATCTTGTAGGACCTACAGAAGAGGATACTTAGTTTCCTGATCAGCTCAGTTAAATTATTTGGATTGTCTCCAAATCAGGTGAGGCTTTATTTACGAAATGTATGTTTGAGCTAATAAGCTCGGTTTTATGTAAGGTTAAAGTTGATGGTTCATGCTTAAAATGTTTTTGCTCTCTATTGGTTATTGCTTCTACCAGAACATTGTTGGCTCCGCCAACCAGAACATTGTTAGCTCTGCTAACCAGAATTGTGTACGTACACCAGAACCTGTTGTCTTGAGAGATTCGATGACAACCAGTTGTAGATAGCACGCCCAATAGATGAGCAAGGAAAATATGAGCTCAGATTATTTTAGTATGCATGGAATGACTCACTTTAAAAACATTCTGTGTTATACTGTTTAAGGCATGAATTATCTTTTTCAGTAAATGATTTTTAAAATGTTTTTAAATGGCTCAACCCACTGAGTACACTAGTACTCAGCCCTGCAATTGTTTTCAAAACCTTTTGCAGATTGAGCAGCTGGTGGCGACGTGCGAGGCTGAGGAAGGGTTGTTGTTATGGATTTTGAAGAAATGCTATGTTTACTTCCGCTGAAATAAATTCACTTAGTGAATATTATCTTATGCCTAACTATGTTAATACTTTTATTCATATTTTTAATATGAATTTCACTCTCCATCACTTTCTTAGCGATTGTTTTCCGCATCTATCATATGTTTAGTATGAGACGTTGTCTTGGTCTCAGACCTTCGAACTTTCGATCCTGATAGGGAGAATAATTATGTTATAATGTCGTACTTGTTTTCATTTAAATACGGCATAATGCCCAACCCTCAGGGCACATTACCTATTTAATTCAAGTAAAGCTTAGTAGTCCTGTCACATAGCCCATTTCTTTTTCTCCCGGGAAATCAGGGCTGTTACAAATGGTATCAGAGCAAAAGTTCTTGGCTCTGAGACCGCTATTTCATTGATGTTGAGTCTAGAATAGCATCTCTAGACTTCTAAGCTACACAGCAACCCTCAGCTCGCCTTCACACCGCTCTCAAGAAAGAAAGGTACGCGATTTTAACAAATTTTTACTTAAAGTGCGTACAAGTATTTAAAGTGGTTATAAAAGCAAGAGTTCTTGTTAAAAGAAAATATTTCGGTTTGTTGTATTATTTTACAACTAGATTCCCAGAAAGATGTTATTTTGAGCTTTAGCTTGAATAACCAGAAAGTTTGTCATGTTTTTATGACTAGAAAGATTGTCATATATATTTATATGACCAGAGAGTTTGTCATGTTTATATGACCAGAAAGATTTGTTATATTCATTTATATAACCAGAAAGTTGTCATATTTTTATGACCAGCATTTGAGCTTTGACTCCAGAATCAGTTATATGTTACAGTCAGAACAGTCAGTGAAATTGTCATAATGATTTTACGTCTTTATGACCAGCAGCTATTAGTAGGCAGGCCTAGTTTGTCGCCTCAGTTATTAGTTCAGACAGGTGTAATTTTCTCGTAGTTAGAGAAATACACTAGATAGTAGCATGAGAATCTTATGAGATAGACTCATAGCATGAAGTGCTATAGAAGAATCAAGGAAAACTTATAGTGCTCAGCGGAAGCACGTATAACTTAGAATGCTTGAATAGAAAGATAGAACGAAGGCAGACAGAACATGGAAAGACATCATACGAAGAGATAGAACATAGAAGTTTAGAATTTAGAAAGATAGATCTTGAAAAGACAAAAGAGAAGATCAAGACACGAAGAAACAAGCCCAGGATAAGCAGAAAGACGCATGAATGGTTCCACGCACTCTACAAGTATGGAAGACTCAAGGGCGTCACAAGAACGTGTACCAATCAGAAAAGATAGGTGGAATGGAACTAACGGAACCTCGCCACAAGCTAACAAGAATTTGAAGCTACAAGCATAATATCCCACTATATAGTAGAGTTACCGGATATCTATATATGTATATATACACACACTTTCTAAACGCAAACCTATTGTAGACCTTTATTTTCTTTCGATTAAAAGCCCCAATACTTTTGGACATATATGTATCCTATATATAAATCATTGAAGAGCCTTATTTCTTGTGTTCAAAAGCCTTGATATTCTGGATATATATAAATCCTTTTGGAAAGACCTTAAGGACCTTATTTTTTTCTAAATACCCTTGAGAGCTTTCTTTTGAGGCATAAACATAAATTTTCATACCTTGATGTATGAGTCGTTCATTCACACACCTTCATGTGTGTTGTTGTCTCTCTTGCAACATACTTCGTTATTTTTGCTCATATATTTTTTCGATGTCGTTAAGCTTTCACTAAGCAAGTTGTTACTACAGAAAATGGCTGGGGAAGGAGGAATGATACCTAACGCTGATGGACCTGGTGCACCAGAACGTAGAGCAAGTGAAAGGTTCCGAAAGCACAACCCACCCACTTTCAATGGAATGGGAGATCCAATGGATGCAGAAAAATGGATACGATGCTTGGAGCGAATCTTCGACTTCATGGGTCTTACTGACAAGGAGCGTTTGACATGTGCTATATTTCAACTAACAGACGAGGCCGACTATTGGTGGGAGTCAGTGCAGAGGACATTGTCGCCACAACAATGGGAGGAATACACGTGGGAAAATTTCAAAGCAGAGTTGTACGAGAAGTATATTCCTCAGAGTTATCGAATCAAGAAAGAAGCAGAATTCTGGAATCTTCGACAAGGGAATAAATCTGTCACTGAGTACGACAGACTATTTGTCCAGTTATCACGCTACGCTCCACACTTGGTGGATACTGAGGAGAAAAGATCTGAAAAGTTCAGGCGAGGTCTACGACACGAGATAGGAATGCCCTTGGCTAGTCAAGGAACACTAACATATGCTCAATCCTTGAGCAGAGCACGAGATATTGAAGCTATGATGCCAGAAGAAATGAAAACACGTATTCAAGACAATAAGCGTGTCGACAACAACAACAAACGAAAAAGAAAATGGCAAGGGACTGATCAACAAATGCTGCAAAACCAACAAGAAGAGCGAAATACCCAGCAACAAGTACCGTTTTGCCAGAATTGCCACAGAAATCACTTCGGAGTTTGCAAAGCTGGGAGCGACGTTTGCTACAAGTGTGGAGATAATGGTCACTTTGCTCGACAATGCCCAGGAACCCCACACAGACCTCAACAGCATATTCAGAATCAAGGGAGAAAACGAGGCCAAAGGCCAATTCAAATAGCAAGAGCATATGCACTTGACCGACAACAACAAGCTCAGGCACCAGAAGATGTGGAAGGTACGACCATATAGAATTGACGTACTAGAATAAGTGAAATTCGTAGTGATAATAAGTTGTCATTTGGGATGATGTTGAATCAGAAAAGCGAACATATTATTCCAGTAGAGTCACTACGAACTAGAAAGAATATATGATAGCTACAAGTTGAAAATGATACTCAGAGGTTCGAAATTTCGAGGACGAAATTTTTTTAAGGGGGAAGGATTGTGACACCCCGTCTTCTCATAGCTAAATTTAGAGTAATTTTGATTTTAGAAGTTAAGATAATTCACTGCCGGGTAAAGAGAAATAATTTAGTTATTTTTGTTTTAAATTCCAACAAAATGATTTACAAAAGAACTTTTGTAAAATTCATTTATTTTAATTTATATGAATTGCATATTCATTTAATTAAGCATTCAAGCATTTACACGAGCTTTTAATACGCGAACCCTGAAAAATTTTACAGTTCACATAATTTAACCCTGAAGTTTTAATTGTCCAATCAACTAGCCACCCTACCTATACTCCACCCTACATACTAGCCGCCCAACCTACCTACTAGCCGCCCAGCCTAAAAGAGACTTTCAACTCCCAACACACCTTTGCTTAAGGCAACTCCTCTGCCAACTCAAGAGAGAATGCAGCCAAGTTCTCCTTCACTCATATTCCACCCAAATTGTTTTCGCAAAGCCAAGTTCATACAGGAGCATTCATCAAGTTCTTCCTCACCACAAATCCAGCAATCAATCAACTTCAAAGTTTCAACAGATTCATTCTGAAAGGTTATACCTTTAACTTAGTTAGCATCTCAACTCTCTTAGAGACAAAACAAGAAATACAGCATATGCATCCATTTCATCTTTTCAGTACATATATATATGTATATTTGAGCATAATACAGCAAGAAAATTCAATAAAAAGCATTAGCTTTGTTTTTACAACTAGATAAAGATTTTTGCTTAAAATGGAAGAAAAGTTTCAAACTTTTGAAACGTGTATGGTGTAGTGTGTGTGTTGAGCTGAGTCGAGCGGCGTCGGGATGGCGGCGAGCTTGTTGCCGGCCATCCGGCCGATACAGGAGAAAGGGAGGCGCCGGAGTGTACAGGTGAGCGAGAGAGGGGCCGTGAGACAGAGGGAGGCGTGGCACGGCGGCTTCGCCGCTGCTGCCGGGCTGGAGACGGTGAGAGAGAGGGAGATATGGGCTGTGGCCGTTCGACAAAATGCAGGAGAGAGGCGGTGCCGTCGTCTGAAATTCAAGCGGCGGCGGCTGGCCTCACCGGCTACTACGGTTGCCGAAGTCGAGAGAAGGAGAGGAGGGCTGTCAGTGAGTTTGGGGCTGGGGTTTTCAGAGGGAGAAAGGGGCGGCGACGGGGAGCGGAGCACGCGGCGGTGGCCATGGTGGTGGTGGCTGTCGCCGGAAAATTTTGAGGGAGGAGGCGACAACATTCAGTGTGTGAGTGTGCGTGTGGGGAGGTGAGGAAGAAAGAGAGAACAAGGGCGAGGGAGAGGGAAGTCAGGGATGGCGGCGGTGGCGGCGGCGGCGGCGGCCGGAGGACGACGCTGCTGCCGTCCGCCGGAGGAGAGAAGAGGGCGAGAGGGAGGCTGCTGCGCTGCAGCAGCTGCGTGTGTGTGTGTGTTTGTGTGTGTGTGAGTATGTGTTTTAAAAAGATGAAGATAGAGTTTGGGCCTTGCCCTAATTAATTTGGGGCCTCTTATGGGCTATGAATTCTTTTCATTGGGCACAAATTTTATTTAAAACTTGGGCTTTATATTTTTTTTAATCAATTGGACTACCTCATTTAATTATTTGGGCTCTGTTATGGACTGCATATCTCATTTAAATTGGGATGCAGATTTTAATTAATTGGCACTTTTATTTTTAAAGAGTATGACTTGCCCTTATTTGATTATTAAGCTTGACATGTATTTAGATTTGATTAAAAAAATTACTTTAATGAATGATTGCATAATATTATATATATTATGTGCATATATTAAGTACAATTACCTATTATATGAGTTGAGCATGAAATGATTTGCATTATATATTTCGCTAATAGAATCATTTATGTTTTAATTGGTTTGATTTATAAAATCAATTATTGAAGAAAAATGAGTAAGGATATTGTTGGTGTCCTTAACTCAAGAGATTTAGTTTTCAAATATTTATTTATTAAATTTTGAAATCCCGGCTAAGTGAATCATAGAATATTAAGCGTTTCACTATAAGATTAAGGTTTATTTTAGGACTATGAGTTTAAGTTGAGAACTTATCTTGTAGGACCTACAGAAGAGGATACTTAGTTTCCTGATCAGCTCAGTTAAATTATTTGGATTGTCTCCAAATCAGGTGAGGCTTTATTTACGAAATGTATGTTTGAGCTAATAAGCTCGGTTTTATGTAAGGTTAAAGTTGATGGTTCATGCTTAAAATGTTTTTGCTCTCTATTGGTTATTGCTTCTACCAGAACATTGTTGGCTCCGCCAACCAGAACATTGTTAGCTCTGCTAACCAGAATTGTGTACGTACACCAGAACCTGTTGTCTTGAGAGATTCGATGACAACCAGTTGTAGATAGCACGCCCAATAGATGAGCAAGGAAAATATGAGCTCAGATTATTTTAGTATGCATGGAATGACTCACTTTAAAAACATTCTGTGTTATACTGTTTAAGGCATGAATTATCTTTTTCAGTAAATGATTTTTAAAATGTTTTTAAATGGCTCAACCCACTGAGTACACTAGTACTCAGCCCTGCAATTGTTTTCAAAACCTTTTGCAGATTGAGCAGCTGGTGGCGACGTGCGAGGCTGAGGAAGGGTTGTTGTTATGGATTTTGAAGAAATGCTATGTTTACTTCCGCTGAAATAAATTCACTTAGTGAATATTATCTTATGCCTAACTATGTTAATACTTTTATTCATATTTTTAATATGAATTTCACTCTCCATCACTTTCTTAGCGATTGTTTTCCGCATCTATCATATGTTTAGTATGAGACGTTGTCTTGGTCTCAGACCTTCGAACTTTCGATCCTGATAGGGAGAATAATTATGTTATAATGTCGTACTTGTTTTCATTTAAATACGGCATAATGCCCAACCCTCAGGGCACATTACCTATTTAATTCAAGTAAAGCTTAGTAGTCCTGTCACATAGCCCATTTCTTTTTCTCCCGGGAAATCAGGGCTGTTACAGAATCGAATTTTATGGAAAAATTAAAGGAGTTGCAAAGTTTGTGATTTAAAATGTAATTTTTAAACTTTGTGTGTGAAATAAAAAAGTGACTAATGTTCGTGTATTTTGGTGCAATTAACCCTACTTTTAATACTTATTTAATAAAAAATTAGGGTAATGGCCTGTAAAATCACGAACTTTGGGCATATTTTGATTTTAACCTCTAACAAAAAATTATACCTGTAAAACCACGAACTATGAGTATATTTTGGTTTTAACCTCTAACAAAAGATTCTGCAAATAAATATTTAAACTTTTAGTTGTTTTCGATTTTAACTACGTGAATAGTATCGGGCACATACGTGTTATTTTAATCTTACATAACTTATAACTAGCTGATGCAATGTCACAGTCCGCTATCTCTAAGTATGACTTAGCTAGGTTTATGACTCGGGAGGGGGATTAAGCAGTGGGGGAAAGAAAGGGGCAGTTACTAAACAATCAATCACTTGGGGAAAAATAACATTTATTTAATTAACACTAGGATCATTACTGATCACTTGGATACATATTAAATTACTCAACAAAAGAGTATCATATTCGTGATTAGACATTAACATAATTAGAGTATCTTGCAGCGGGAATACGTGTGAGTTATACGTATGAAGATGTATACCCAAGGTTACATTACTTTTGCACGACATAGAGGTACATACGCTTAGCTCCACTCTATTTCATCACCAACTTAACCTGCTGATCACTAATTTCTTAGCAACAAAAACTGCAACTAACACAGGAAATTGTAGCAAATAATAAGCAATCGAGTATTGTATCCACAGAGACTGTAAAATCGAAATTACTTTAGCTATTTCCTAAACAGACACTCACAGTAGACATGCAAAGCAAATAAGACGGTGAATCAAATACTCAACTTAATAAAATAAAATCTAAACAGCAGAAAAACAATGATAAATAAATCAAATATTAAAAGACTCTGACCCTAGGGATGTACTTTTACTAATTAACTACATGCATTTAATCTATTGATTCAATTACCAATTTAATCCAACCCTGATGAGAGATCACATAACTATTCACAAGCTTCTCTAACGAACACCTATGAAAGTAGATTAATTTATCCCCCTTCACATTCAAGATTCCAAGGAATAAATTAACTCCCAAGCGTACACAAAGAATAGCTCCCTATAGTTTCACCTATCCCATTCAAGTGTCAAGGCTACTACTATAACATGCATTCCTGAATCGGCTGAATAATTATCGCATTCAAGACTCCAAATCGAACAACTAGACATGTAAATTATTGGCCAAATAATTCACAAGAAATTAAGCACCAGGAATCATGAATCACAAGTTGGAGGGCAAATTGATATCAATAAATCATACACACATAATTAATCAGCTATGTACAAACACTAGGTTCAGATTAACGAACTAGCCAAACATACTAAAATAAATCAAAAGAATTAAATAAAAAGAAAGCAATTAAAATAAATGAAATAGATAAAACCCAGAAGAAATTCTGGATGAACAGCTTGAATCTGCAGAAATAAATCTAATCTATGAAAACTGAATGTAAAACTGAAAAAAAGAAAAAGAAAAAGAAAGGAGGTGAAGAGATGTGAAAAGATGTGTCTAATAGGTCAGGAAAGGACCTATATATAGGCACAGGAGATAAATACAGTGTAGAACTCGAAAATACTGATAAAATCCGAAAATCCCGAAAATTCCCGAAAATTCAAAAATTCCCGTCGGGCACTATTCACTGCTGCGCGCGACTTTCTTGTTTTGGCCATAACTTTCTCGTCCGAACTCCGATTTACGATCCGTTTGCGCCTACGAACTCGTATCGAGACGATCTACAACTTTCATTAAGATCAACAGTCCAAATTCGAACTCCATATTTCTGTAAAATTCATCAAAGTACGAGCAAGTAACATATTTCACAATATAAAGCAATTTAAGCACAAAACAATCATCAAACACTCAATTTCCTATAAAATTTACATCATAAGAACACTAAAAACAATGGAAACATGAGTGTTATCAACTCCCCCAAACTTAAGCCATTGTTCGTCCTCGAATAATGAGAATAACACAATCAATAACACGAATGGGTAAGAAATCTAGCTCATCGATGCCTCCGAAAGATAAAGAATGATAGAATTCTCAAATCCTCAATAATTAAGCACAAAATTGACCAATAAACACAACCTATAGCAAAATCAACCTTGACATTCCAAACAATTGAATCTCACAAGTATGTGTTTCACTCAACTCTCAATTTGATGGAATATATAGGACGTGTATGCTCTCATCGAATTCAATACAATGCAGATCACTTACCATAAGCTTGCCAATCGTCTACAATCTCTATCGCTAAAAGTGTGTCAGGACTAAGATAAAAAAGGTCTTTGTTTTCGGGTTATAATGTAGGGACATTGGTTAAGGTATGGAAATATAGGTTAAGTGACTCAAAATAATTAAGAACACCAACCTTATAACTTCACAAATCAAGTATGGAATACATTCCATCTTCCACCCAACTATATCACCATAATCAACACAACTCAAGGGATTTAATCATCACAAAACAAAACTAAACACTCTTTTATGCTCTCCATTTATTTCCAACAAACAAAGTCGATTTTCTAAGAAATTTCTCAATAAACACTCGACTTCACACTTTTTTTTTCTTGAACAACTTTTTTTTTTCACAACTTTTTCTAGAGCTTATAAGAGTAAATAGTAGTACAATATCATCCCTTCTTTTTCACAACCCACTATGAATATTCACCATACAAAGATCCCCATATACTTCATCACCCCTATCATCCAGCTAAAGAATAAAAGCTAAACAGGCTTAAAGTGGATAACAAAGGATAATTTTTCGTTAAGGACAGTGTTTGGGATAAATTGTGGCTAACAAAAGATGGCCTAAAATCATCTCCTAATCCTGGGCACAACAGCAACCTCGACACAGAAACTATGGCAAGTTCTAGAAGATCACCACATGCATGACAAAACTCACAACAAAGAATAAACTGTGTATGATAAACAGTTATGGCTCAAAATCTCACAGGTTTATTCAACGTCCAAAAGTCAAGGTTAAAATCACTCTAGAATTATGCAAATTAGTTCCAATCATGCTTAAATCATCAAAGAAAATCAAATTCCAATTTTTTTTTCACAGAAATCATCATTGGCATCTTACCAGAAATCTAATGGAGCAATAATCAACTCAAAAACAAAACAAACACACATCACCAACCAAGCAGGATAAAACAATAAAGCTAACAAAAATAATAAAAGTGATACACATATCTACTCTCACCCCCTCCCCCAAACTTATTACAGAACATAAGTTCGAAAATAAGTTTGGAGGGATGATGATATGTGTGTCACTACTCACAGAAACACATGCTCCATGGTGGTGGTATGAACAAGGTGCGAGTTCCCGCATCTTCCAAGCTCAACACTGCACTAAACTCCCAAAACAAAAAAAACAAAGAAACAAAAAGAAACTAAACGAAAGAAAAAAAAAACAAAGAAAAACTGTTGGGTTACCTCCCAACAAGTGCTTAATTTAACGTCTAGAGCTCGACGATACCTTATGACTCATCCTATCCCCACACGCTGGAAAACAAAGAGGGGCATCAAAAGAAGGCAAACCTCTAAATCCCAAAACACCTCTGAAAAGGTAAGCCAAGCAATCACACAAGCAACGATAAAGCAATCGGGATCATTATGCTTCAAAGATATCTCCAAGAACTTGACTATCTTTTCATCTGAATTTGGCTTGGCCAAGCAGCGGGGGATTGGAGCAGCAAGCTTGCACTCGGGCCTGGGACGAACAGGAATAGAAACATGCTCTATAGCAGCAGAAATATGAGGGATGCTAAAATCCTCCTTAGGAGTAGGGGGCTCATCAGCTGCTATTTTCTCAATCTCCTCATCTTTCTCCTCGGCATCCTGCAGCTTTGAATAAGACTGATGTTGTGCATGCCTGTCCGATTCTTCGAGCAGTCTTTCCAGATCTTCCACTATACGCCTATACTCTGAGGGACACATCAGTCAAACATCAGGAGCCATAAAATAAAAATAAAAAATAAATAAAAGCCTGAAATAATGCCTAAGTCCTATAAGGAATATTAAAGTAAATTCTACACATTCTCCGACAACGGCGCCAAAAAGTTAATCACTAATTTCTTAGCAACAAAAACTGCAACTAACACAGGCAATTGTAGCAAATAATAAGCAATCGAGTATCGTATCCACAGAGACTGTAAAATCGAAATTACTTTAGCTATTTCCTAAACAGACACTCACAGTAGACATGCAAAGCAAATAAGACGATGAATCAAATACTCAACTTAATAAAATAAAATCTAAACAGCAGAAAAACAATGATAAATAAATCAAATATTAAAAGACTCTGACCCTAGGGATGTACTTTTACTAATTAACTACATGCATTTAATCTATTGATTCAATTACCAATTTAATCCAACCCTGATGAGAGATCACAGAACTATTCACAAGCTTCTCTAACGAACACCTATGAAAGTAGATTAATTTATCCCCTTCACATTCAAGATTCCAATGAATAAATTAACTCCCAAGCGTATACAAAGAATATCTCCCTATAGTTTCACCTATCCAATTCAAGTGTCAAGGCTACTACTATAACATGCATTCCTGAATCGGCTGAACAATTATCGCATTCAAGACTCCAAATCGAACAACTAGACATGTAAACTATTGGCCAAATAATTCACAAAAAATTAAGCACCAGGAATCATGAATCACAAGTTGGAGGGCAAATTGATATCAATAAATCATACACACATAATTAATCAGCTATGTACAAACACTAGGTTCAGATTAAGGAACTAGCCAGACATACTAAAATAAATCAAAAGCATAAATAAAAAGAAAGCAATTAAAATAAATGAAATAGATAAAACCCGGAAGAAATTCTGGATGAACAGCTTGAATCTGCAGAAATAAATCTAATCTATGAAAACTGAATGTAAAACTGAAAAAAAGAAAAAGAAAAAGAAAGGAGGTGAAGAGATGTGAAAAGATGTGTCTAATAGGTCAGGAAATGACCTATATATAGGCACAGGAGATAAATACAGTGTAGAACTCGAAAATACTGATAAAATCCGAAAATCCCGAAAATTCCCGAAAATTCGGAAATTCCCGTCGGGCACTATTCACTACTGCGCGCGACTTTCTTGTTTTGGCCATAACTTTCTCGTCCGAACTCCGATTTACGATCCGTTTGCGCCTACGAATTCGTATCGGGACGAACTAAAACTTTCATTAAGATCAATAGTCCAAATTCGAACTCCATATTTCTGTAAAATTCATCAAAGTACGAGCAAGTAACATATTTCACAATATAAAGCAATTTAAGCACAAAACAATCATCAAACACTCAATTTCCTATAAAATTTACATCATAAGAACACTAAAAACAATGGAAACATGAGTGTTATCACCTGCACATTTAGAAATATATGCAGGTGATGAGACAAGGAACCAACACCTAGACTAAAGAGCGGTAAACATAGACTATACCTAGTGTGATTGAACGGAGGAGACAAAGAAAGCAGTTGGAATGCTGGAACTCAAGAGAAAAACTATTGCTGTATTGAGAATTAGAGATAACGTAAATTACAAAGGAGCACGTCAAAAGCTATTTATAGATTACAACTGAGGACAAAAAGGTAAAATCAGTGTTGGGGCATGCGCTTGGCATGGTCGAGGGCCATAACGGTAAATTCGCCTTCACGCGGGAAATCTTCCGCGTTTCTGGCGATTCCGCTGGTGAAGACCGTTCCTCTGGCGAGGGTGACTCTTCTGGCGAAAGTGGCTTCTCTGGCGAAGGTGCCTCTTCTGACATGCATGATTCCTCTGATGAGATTGATTCTTCTGGCAAGGGCCATTTCTCTGGTGAGCTTGATTCTTCTGGCGAGGGCCTTTTATCTGGCGAGGATGACCTCTCTAGTATAAGCTGCTCCTCTGACAAGTGTGATTCCTCTGATAAGAGTGATTCCTCTGGTGCAATCCGCTTCTCTGCCATATTCATTCCGCTGGTACATGGCTAATTCCTCTGATTTACCTCATTTCCCTACTCTGCACATATCACTCCTCATCAACCACTCCCCCCGAGTCTGGTTGAACCGGGCATTCTTCGTGTTCAACCAGCGAAATGTTGTTAAAACCAGTGCTGTGCTATTTTCCCTGATCTCTGTAAATCATGAAGACATAAGAGTTTTAATATTTGTAAGAAAACAAAGGTAGGCCATGCAGATGGTTCTTTGGGATTTTTGCCACTCCCCCCTCTGGCCTGACTAGTTCGCTCTGGAATAGTGCAACTAGTCAGAAGTTTCGCCCACATGGCTGATGTCATCAGCATTAAATGCCCATCCCTTCTACAGTGTTTTGTCCGTATCTCGAGGTTACTTTTTCAGCCTTTGCGTCCTTTCGCCTCCCCGTAGGAATTCTCAGCCGTTGATTAATTTCCGTATGCCACGTGTCGTTCATCCCGCACGTTGGTAGTTGCCCGCGTACACGTTACTTAGCCGATTCAAATTTTTATTTTTCACTATTCTTTTTCTCCAGTTTTTCTGAGTTCCATTGTCTGCGATTTTCGGCGATCCTCTCCCTGTTCCGGCGTACGTCCTGCGATCTTTCCGTTCCAGTTCTTACCATCGACCCTTCTTTGACCTAGGTAATTCGCGTATCCTCCTCTCCCGATATTTGTGTTTAGTGTAAAGTGGTTTAGAGATTTGTTGGTGCTCTGACTGAGCGTGCTAGAAACCCTAGGTTTTTAAAAAACTCCGACAATGGCTTCCACTTCCGTTCCCCAACCCTCGCGGTCGCCTTCTCCTTCTCCCCGAGGTTCACAGAGGGAGCCTCCTCTGGCCAGGTCCCGTAGACCTTCCTTCCCCCTCCGCTTCACACAATTCTGAGGCTACCCCAAATCCTTCTAAGCCTGCAAAGAAAACTAAGAAAGCACCCCAGCCCCCCAAGCCTATTCCTGACTCCCGCCTTGGCGTCGCGGAGATGGAGAAAATCAGGGACAAATGTCGTTGTCCTGCAGACCTGAAATTCATAGCCTTCTCCAAAGCCTCAGCGCCCCCCGAGAGATTGCGTGATCCTAAAACGGCGGTTATTTGGAAAGCCCAGATAGATGCTGGCCTGAGGCTTCCTCCCCCTACTCTTTTGGTTGAGGTTTGCAATTATTACCGCATCCCTTTTTACCAAATTACCCCCTCTGCCGTCCGGAGACTATACGCCTTCCACATTCTATGCCGCGCCCACGGTGTTGGAGACACCGCCAAATTATTTTTCCAAACCCAATCTCTCCGTATGCAAGGCAGCCCTTTGTATAGTTTCGCTGGCCTTAAGAAATATCCCACCACTTTCCTTTCTTCCTTGAATTCGTATGATAAAGATTTTTTATTTCAATACTGTTATGTGCGCACCCTTATTGGCTCCTGGCGCAACCACGGCGCTTTGGAGCTGGAATGGCACAGCCCTCGCACCACCTATAAACCAGCCTCTCCGGGTCCCCCCTCCGCATTTGACCTGGGGGTTATAACCCGAATTAATGCCATGAATGACGCCGAGCCCCTCCACTGTAGATATCTTGCCGAGAACAATTCGGCTTTGGCATACAATGGCCTATTTCCCCTGTATCCAAAGGCATCAATAGGTAAGAATATGTGTTAGAAAGTATATTGACTATTGTTACCCTGCTTCTAACAGTGTAGAACTTTTTTATTTGCAGGCATGTCTTGGAGGATTGAGTGTGGGCTTGATCTGACTGCTGCTGCTTCTCCCATTCGCAGCGAAGGGCATGGCTCGGGAGGCTCTGCTTCCCATACAGGTCCAACGGAGCAACCAACCGGGCCCGAGATGGACACCTCTCTCACGGTGTCAGAAGTCCCAGAGATGGTCACCCCTTCCCAAGGCTCTCGCCCTGGTAAAGGGAAAAATATCCATATCTTGCCCACATTCAGCCCAGAGGAGGCTGAAGTTGATATTGGTGGCCTCGTTCATAGGCGTCGACGCTCCAGTACTGGTGAAGTGTCCGGTGCTGGTGAAAAAGATGTCCTAGTCGTGGACATTACTGATGAAATCCCTTCTCCCGACCCGGTCCCAGAGATCCCTACTCCCGGATTCACGAAAAAGAGAAAAAGGGGCTCTCTGATCTCTGTGGGCGAGAAGGAAAAGCAAGAAGGCCTGAAGAAGGCCGACAAATCCGTGGAGCCCGCGAAGAAGTCTGCCGGTGGCTCGGGGGCTCTCTCCTCTGCTGCCCGAAAGGGCAAAGGCAAAGTTCCTGCCTCTCCCGCCGAGGAGTCAGAGGTAGCTGTTCCTGGCCCGATTGCACGTCTGTCGGGGCAGCAGTTTGTTGAGGCCCTATCTTCCCTTGTTCACCCCACGGACAAGGAGTTGACGGGTAAGTTGCAGCGAGAAGTTCTGACCAGCCAGCTTGGCCGGTTGGCTCTTCAGGTACCTTGCACTTTATACTTTAATTTAAAGATTAAATTACTAACCTCTTAATTTGTCTGACGAAACCCGTTTCTCTGGTGAGAATTATTTCCCTATTCTGACATTACCCATTGTATTTCTCTGTAGATGAATTCCCGGATCCTGGCAGCTATCCAGTGCGTTAACGATTATGCTACCTTGGAGACGGAGAGGGAAAAGGAGCAGGCGGAAGTAGCCAAGCGGGATGATGATGTCGCCGGCGTAGTGGAACGTCTTAGTGAAGCTGAGGCGGAGGTTGCCGAATTGAAGGCCAAGCTGGCGCAGGCAGAGGTGGAGAAAGCCTCCCTATCCTCTGAACTGGTGAGGGTGACTAAAGAAAGTCACGAGAGCCTCGCCAATTTCAAGGCGAGATATGAGAATGACTACAAGGAGGCCAAGCGTGGCTGGAGGAAAACTTGCGCGGAGGCTTAGAGCCGTGGGTATGTCCTGGGGGCACGGGACCAGCGTCTGGAGTATTTCTTATCTTCACAAGGCCAGCACTTCCTGGGGATGATGTTGGAGGGCACCTTGGCGGCCTTCAAACAAACTCCAGAGTATCTGGAGGACTTCGGGCCCCTCTTCGCTTATGTAATAAAGCAGTCCGCCACGAAGGCGTTGGAGATGGCGGGGGCGACTCCGGAGCAGCTTGCTACCCTGGATCTGCGGGCCTTGATGGAGAACATCAAGGATGAGGACGTGAACAAGCTGATGGGGATCACCGAAAATTCCCCGGGGAAGCCGGAATGGTGGTATCCGGTTTTGGAGAAGGCCGTTCCCTTTTTTGTCTTTGGGGTCGGTTCTGACTCACTGCCCGCTACTCCGATGTACAGGCCCGCTTTCTGTGATTCCCTGATGGGTTTCGTGAACCGGCTGCGAGATCCGGCGGCTAGTAATACTTGGGAATTTTCTCGTCACAGCATGGAGCCTCCTCTTCCCTCTGGTATCAAGCCTTCAGCCTTCAAGGATTCTGCTTCCTCCTCCGTCGCGGTGGATCAGCTTTTTACCCTGTACAGAGATGAAGCATTATATATGAAAGAAGCTGTGAAGCTGTTGGATGTAGAAGCCCGTCTCCCTAAGGTGAAAGATGCTGGCACGCTGTCGGTGTTCACAGAGGGAGCCTCCTCTGGCCAGGTCCCTGCAATTGTCACCTTTGCTCCGATCTCCTCTACTCCCGCTGAAGGCTCTTCCATTCCTCCCTCTTGATGGCCCTAATTTCCCCTTTGACTTGACAAATATTTCTGTAACTTTTTGTAAAAACTTAGTATCTATTTCTGATATTTTGATGTACAGTTTGCCTCTTTGGCTTTTTAAATGAACTTTCTTGACCGCATGTTTCGCCTTTAGATCTCTGTGCCGATCCTACTTTTCCTTTGTGCTTTGTGTTATTTTGTTGCTTGTTGATGTTGAGCTTGTGTTCCCGGACCTCCAACTGTGATGTATGTTTTTGTAACATAGAGTATGATTTCTGCTTTCTGTCGAAGTCTTTGTGACTCCTCTGCTGGTTTGGTTTGGCCCGCTGTGCTTGTTCCCGATGTTTCTCTGATCTTCTCCTTTGGGGTTTCTCTGATTTCTGCTTTGCGGGTTCCGCTGATTTCTCTGGCGAGGATTTTGGCTGATTCCTCTGGCGAGGATTTTGGCTGATTCCTGTGGCGAGGATTTCGCTGACTCCTCTGGCGAGGATTTTGTTGACTCCTCTGGTGAGGGTTTTGCTGTTGCTTCCCATCCAAGCATTCCTTTGCTGCTTCCCATCCAGTCTTGAACACTCTGCGCGGAGCATGGAGGACCCGGGGGGTGCAACCAACTTTCGCAGCTTACGATTGAATAGTAACCCTCTGCGCGGAGCATGGAGGACCCGGGGGGTGCAACCAACTTTCGCAGCTTACGATTAAAAGAACACCCTGCACAGAGCATGGAAGACCCGGGGGGTGCAACCAACTTTCGTGGCTTACGGTTAAGAGAACACTCTGCGCGGAGCATGGAGGGCCTGGCCGACGCAACCAACTTTCGCGGCTTACGATTAAGAGAACACCCTGCACGGAGCATGGAAGACCCGAGGGGTGCAACCAACTTTCGTGGCTTACGGTTAAGAGAACACTCTGCGCGGAGCATGGAGGACCTGGCCGGCGCAACCAACTTTCGCGGCTTACGATTAAGAGAACACCCTGCACGGAGCATGGAAGACCCGGGGGGTGCAACCAACTTTCGTGGCTTACGGTTAAGAGAACACTCTGCGCGGAGCATGGAGGGCCTGGCCGGCGCAACCAACTTTCGCGGCTTACGATTAAGAGAACACCCTGCACGGAGCATGGAAGACCCGGGGGGTGCAACCAACTTTCGTGGCTTACGGTTAAGAGAACACTCTGCGCGGAGCATGGAGGGCCTGGCTGGCGCAACCAACTTTCGCGGCTTACGATTAAGATAACACTCTGCGCGGAGCATGGAGGGCCCGGATGGCGCAACCAACTTTCGCGGCTTACGATAGCATCCCTCTGCTCTGGTGACAGTATGATCCCTCTGCGCGGAGCATGGAAGACCCTGGGGGTGCAACCAACTTTCGCGGCTTACGATAGCATCCCTTTGCGCTGGTGACAGCATGATCCCTCTGCGCGGAGCATGGAGGGCCCGGATGGCACAACCAACTTTTGCGGCTTACGATAGCATCCCTCTGCACTGGTGACAGCATGATCCCTCTGCGCGGAGCATGGAGGACCCCGGGGGTGCAACCAACTTTCGCGGCTTACAATAACATCCCTCTGTTTTGGTGGCTGCGTGATTCCTCTGCTTTTCCCTTGACTTGCTGAGAAGCAATTTTTGAATTTTTGAATTTGAAAATTGGGGACTACGGGTATACACCCTACTCCCCCCTGGTAACATGTGCAATGCTCTGCATGAATATGTTAGGTAGTATATGTAACATAGAAAACGATAATTAAAGTAAATGAAACAACACCAGGGAATTCCCTAGAACCACGTATCTGATTTTATTGATATCATGGCCCCGAACCTCGTTAAAACCCCTGTGGGGAAAAAGAGTATTCGGTCTACAATGTGATCATTCCTGCTAAGTAGCAGTTATACATAGAACTTTTTGAGCGTATTTATGTTCCATGGTCTGGGAAGAGCTCTGCCGTCTGGATCCGACAATATGTACGCGCCGCCTCCCAGGACCTCTGTGACGATGAACGGGCCTTCCCAATTGGCTTCGAACTTGCCCACTGCCTTTAATGCGTCGGCCCGTTTGAGGACTAAGTCGCCCTTGGCTAGCTTCCGTGCTCTGACCCTCTTGTCGTATCCTGCTTTGATGACACTTTTATACTTCGCTGCTCTGACTTGAGCTTCTTCTCGCTGTGCTTCAACAAGGTCGAGCTCGGTTCTTCAGAGATCGGCATTGTGCTCTGTATCGTAGGTTATGATGCGGTATGATTCCAATCTGGCCTCCGCTGGTATCACTGCATTGGATCCGTATACCAGGGTGAAATGTGTCCTCTCCTGTTGCCGTCTTTGGGCTAGTTCGGTAGGCCCAAAGAACGGTGTCTAACTCCTCAACCCATTTCCCTCTGCTCTGCGTCAGCCTTTTCTTGATCCCCTCACATATTGTCCTGTTAGCCAACTCCACTTGACCATTTGCTTATGGATGAGCCACCGAGACAAAGCGTTGAGTAATGTCCATCCGGTCACAGAAATCCGCGATCCTTGCCATTGTCCGATACAATGATCCTTGGGACTCCAAATCTGCAACATATGTTCCGCCAAATAAAGCGTTCCACTGCCACCTCATCAATCTTTCCTACAGCCTCGGCCTCGACCCATTTGGAGAAATAGTCCACTGCTACAATAAGGAAACACTTGCCCCCTGGTGCTGTGGGCAATTTCCCGACGATGTCGATGCCCCATTTGTCAAATGGGCAGGCAGCAGACATGACTCCCATAGTTTCCCCTGGAACATTGATCCTCCCAGCGTGTCTTTGACAGGCTTCGCACTTGCGGACGAATTCCCTGGCATCCTTGTTGATGTTAGGCCAGTAGAACCCTGCCTGAATGATTTTACGTACGAGATCCCGGAATCCCGTGTGACTACCACAGCAACCTGCATGAATTTCTTTTAAAGCAAAATTAGCTTCTTCTGGAGATAAACATTTTAACAAGGGTTGGGTAAAAGATCGCTTATAAAGCTGGTCGTTGATCAAACAATAATTCTCGTATCGAGCCCTCTGATTAGATTCCCTGCTCAATCGCTCCCCTGTCTTGAGAAAGTGTATAATCGGAGCCCGCCAGTCGTCCCTGATTTCCACCAAGAAAACCTGTGAAGTCCCCATTTCTCTGGTATCACAGAGCAAAATGATCTCGTCACTCCATGTCTGTTCCACTGCGCTGGCCATGCGTGCCAGTAAATCCGCCTTTGTGTTCTCTTCCCGGGAAATCTGCTCAATTTTAAACTCCATAAATTTGTGCTTCATTTCGTTGATTTTGCCATGGTACGCTTTCATCCGCTGATCCTTGACATTATAAGCCCCTGCCAATTGTTGAGCTACCAACTGGGAGTCCGTCTTGATGATTACACATTCAGCCTTGAGTTCGGATAGAATATGCGCCCCTCTCACCACAGCCTCATACTCAGCCTCATTATTAGACATTCGGCAAGTGAACTTGATAGCGAATTGATATGTCCCGTACCCTGGTGAGGTGATGTATACCCCAATTCCGCACCCCTCCTTTGTGACTGATCCATCCACAAAGGCAACCCAAAATTCTGGAATAGGCTGTCGAGTGGTTTCTTGGATGAAATCCGCCAGAGCTTGTGCCTTGATTGCCGTTCTCGGCTCATACTCTACGTCGTATTCTCCCAACTCCACGGCCCACTTGACCATTCTTCCCGACAAATCCGGGTGCCCCAACACTTGTCTAAAAGGTAAAGCAGTGCACACCACTACCCGATGTGATAGGAAATAGGGCCTCAATTTTCGAGCCGTGACCATGACCGCCAGAGCAGCCTTCTCGATTTCTGTGTAGTTTAGCTCGGGACCCTGGATGATTCTGCTGACAAAATAGATTGGCCTCTGATGACTTCCCTCTTCTCTGAGAAGCACGGAGCTGACTGACTCCTTCCCCACAGCTATGTATAGATATAATGTTTCTCCCGGGACCGGCTTGGTCAGAGTTGGGAGCTTCGCCAGGTAAACCTTGAGATCCTCAAATGCCGCTCGACACTCCGCTGTCCACAAGAATTTAGTTCCCTTCCTCAAGATTTTGAAGAACGACATGCTGCGCTCTGCCGACCTCGATATGAACCTGCTCAGAGCAGTGATGCGCCCATTCAGAGTCTGTACTTCCTTAATCCCTATAGGTGGTGTCATTTCCAAAATAGCCTTGACCTTTTCCGAGTTGACTTCAATCCCGGCGGGCGTGACCTTGTACCCCAAGAATTTCCCTGTGGTGACCCCGAAGGTGCACTTCGCTGGGTTCAGCATAAGTCGGTGTTTCCGGATGACTGTGAAGACCTCTTCCAGGTCAGAGACATGATCCTCCGCTCTGACACTGCGTACCAACATATCATCTACGTAAACTGAAATATTCCTTGAAAGTTGTTCTTTGAAAATTTTCTCCATCATTCTCTGGTACGTGGCCCCTGCATTTTTCAAGCCGAATGGCATACTCCTCCAGCCATACACCCCACAGCAGACGGCGAAGGCCGTTTTGGCAATATCCCCTCTATTCATTTTGACCTGATGGTACCCTTGATATGCATCCATCATAGACAATAAAGCACAACCCGAGGTGGAATCTACTAACTGGTCAATCCTCGGCAGAGGATAGTGGTCTTTTGGGCAAGCAGCGTTTAAATCTCTGAAGTCGACACACATCCTCCAAGTATTTGTTTTCTTTGGTACCATCACAGCATTAGAAATCCACTCTGGGTATTGCACCTCCTCGATGTGCCCCGCTTCCAACAGCCCTTCGACCTGCTCCCTGATTGCAGCGTCCTTTTCGGCCCCAAAATTTCTTGTTCTCTGTTTCACGGGCTTAACTTTAGGGTCCACATTAAGGCAGTGCTCTGCCAACCCTCTGTCGATTCCCTTTAAATCAGCGGTGCTGAATGCGAATACATCTGCATTTCGCTGTAGGCAACTGATAAGCTCTTCTCTGTCCTGGTCACTCATAGAAGACCCTATTTTGGTCTGAAAACCCTCCTTCCCTGGAAAAAGATCAATCATATTGCAGACATCATTCGTAGAAACTAGAGCGGTTTTCTCTGTGCTGTCCCTGTCTTTCAATAGGTCCGCTAACTCCCGTCGTTCCTCTGCCGGGGCATGTACTTCGCCCACTTTCCCCTTCTTCCGCGCGTCCGGTCCCTCTGTCAATCTTTCTCTCTTCTGCCCCGACGAGTTCGATAGCATTTTGACATGACATTCCTTTGACACCCTCTGATCGCCCCATACTTCTCCCACTCTCCCATCCTCAAGGGGGAATTTCATTTTGAGGTGGAACATGGATATAACCGCTCTGAAGGCCGTCAGAGCAGGGCGTCCCAATATTACATTATAGGAAGGGCTGGGCATATCCACTACCAGGAACCGTGTCATCCTATTTTTGCAAGCATCTGCTCTACCCAGTGTGACTGGCAATTCCACAAAGCCCAAAGGCATGACAATTTCCCCACCAAATCCAAACAGGGGAGAATTCGTTGGCTCGATATTAGCTTCAATTCCCATTTTCTGGAGGCATTCGAGATACAAGATGTTCACTACACTCCCTGAATCCACGAACACGCGATGGACCCTACACATCGCTATATCCGCCGTAAAGACCAATGCATCGTCATGCGGATACATTAGGGTTCTAAGATCTTCGGCCCCGAAACTGATCGCTGGTTCTTTCTCCACACTTGTAATTCCCATTACCTGCTTGGGATAGTACCCTGCTTTCACAGCGCGCACGACTTGCTTTTTAGCTCTATTGGACGTTGGCGTCCCATTCTCCCCGAAGATCATGTGCACCTCCCTGGGGTGCGGGAAATGAGGTTCTCGCCCCTACGGTAGCTCTCTCCCGTTGTCACGGTTACCCTCCTGCCGTTGGTCCCGATTATTTCTTTGATCCCTCTGATCTCGATGATCCCTGTGATCCCTCTGATCCCTCTTATCATTTCCCTGATTCCGCCTCTGGCCCTCGTTCCCCCTGGCGATGAATTGATCAAGAATTCCCTGGCGCACCAATAGTTCCAACTGGTGCTTAAGATGCCCACAATATTTGGTATAATGTCCGTAGACATTATGATACTCGCACAGCTTATTGTTAGGCCCCTCCTGTGGCGGCCCATCCCGGTAATTCCCTGGTGCTCGGAAGAATGGTTGATTCTTTATCAAATGGAAGATCTCCTCCTGTGGCTTGTTTAAGGGCGTGTACTCAGTAAACCTCGTGACTTCATTCACAGTACGGTGCTGACGGGGTGGCATGTCTCCCTGGGGTGGTAGTACCCTCGGGGGCAACCCTCGGAATGGTGCCCGATCCTGGTGTCGCTGTCTCTCTGGCGCTTCCTCGGCTTTTTTGGCCTTGTGTTTATCGTTTTCCGCTTTTCTCGCCATCCTGGCGTCCTCCAACTGTAAATAGCCTGGCAACCTTGCCATAATATCGTCGAAATCCTTGGCCGGTCTAATCTGTAGCTCATCAAAGAAGAGCCCCGGCTTGAGCCCTCTGACATAGGCGCAGTTCTTGATTTGTGACTCCGCCTCTGGCACCTCCAGGGCAGCGAGATTAAATCTGGCAGTATATTCCCGTAATGTCTCATTCTGATCCTGCTTGATGTCCATCAGCGAAAGAGCTGACTTCCTACCCTTCGTGAGTTTGCGAACTGTCGTAGGAAACGAATATGCAAATCCTCAAAGGAGTGAATAGAATTTGGGGCAAGCGTCCCAAACCACAACTGAGCTGGTCCGGTCAGAGTAGTGGAGAAGATGCGGCACTTGATACCCTCAGTATACATGTGCAGAGTAACCAGTCCCTCGAACCGGTTGAGGTGTACCTCCGGATCAGTGGTACCATCATAATCCAGAGAAATAGGTTTGTAGCTTCTGGGTAGAGTATCCGCCAGAATGTCATCGGAGAATGGACTGCGGTTGCTGATGGGGTGAAATCTTGACGTCTTGGCCCTTTTATCCTCCTTAGGTCTCCCATGCTCCCTTCTTTCCTTTGGCGCGTCATGAGCGCGACGCTTGTGAACCCTGTGCCCCGGCCTGCCAGAGGAATACTCCAGCTCCCGTTCCTCTGACCTCTCTGTGTAACGTAATTTCTCTGATCGATGGGGTCTCTCAGACCGATACGACCTCTCAGCCCTGTTCGATTTCTCTGACCTCTGCCCTCTGGCATCCCTCTGGGATTTCTCCCTCAGTGAGTTTTCCAGATCCTTAAGTTGGTGTTTCAGTTGCGACACTTGGTCTTTCAGCCGCGCTTTCTCCCTTGGCCTCTCCTCCTTAAACACAGGGGAGATGGATTGACTATCAGACTCGTCAACCCTCTCTACCCTCTCCTTCATGACAACGCTGTTGAGCCTAACGCGGCTCCCCTCTGGCACTTCTCCAGGCACCACAGCCTGTTTGTTGGTTACAGGGTTGTTTGCCTCCGGAGCAGCTGGAGATGGGGCCTCAGTGCCTTGTAGAGTGGTCGCTCCGACCAGTGGAACTACAGCGGGGATGGTGGACAGCATAGGAGTGCCCAGCGCCTGACGCATAGTAGCGTAGTTGAGTAGAGCCATCATTTGCTCTGCCAGCCCGAAGTTGAGCGATCCCCCTCCAGACGTAGGGGCCAAGCTTGGCAGATCAGAACCCGGTGTTACCAGAGCAAACCTCTGGGTGTTAACATTCAACCCTGTCGGCGGAGTGGCTGAGATAGCCTGAAAACCTGGCGGCACAGTGAAGGTGGGGTTACCCTGCAGGCCGTTGAACAGTGAGGTAGGCACCTCAGTTGTCATATCCCGGCTTTTAATAACTGATTAAAGGCTTAATTATTAATAATTAGGGTTCAGCATCCATTAATAAAACTGATTTTATTTATCAGTTGTGATTTAATTGTTTTACGTTTGGTTGATGCGCTTGATTTTATTTACTTAAATCAATTTGAGATTTAAAGGATTTTATGCATAAGTTTTAATTCGTAGGTTGAGCATAATATATGAACATGATTTCTTTTAAATTGGGCATGAAGTCATGAATTTCCTTTTAAATGGATTATTATATTTTTATCAAAGATTTTATTACAATAATTTTATTTGAGATCTTTTTAATTTTATTAAAGTCATGAGTTATTAATTGATCTTATCTTACCATCCCACTTGCATTATTTAATTATTTTTGACTAAATATCTCATAATCCTCATCCATGCTTTTTCTTTTCTCTCTCTTATCCACTTGCAAGCTTTAAACTTCTCTGATAAGCTAACTTCTCTCTTAAGCATAAATTTCCTAATTCCCTTTCTCACCCCTTTCTCACCTTCACCCTCGGCTAAAAAAACAAAAGAGGAAAGAAACTCCAAATTAGCTTCCATTTCCAAAATCAGTTCCGGATCTCAAGTCTCGACTGCTCCCAAGCTTCCAAATCAGGTGATTAATTAATTAATCTCCATTAATTCTTTTTTTTTCAGTTTCAAAGAGAGAACAATTCATTCTTATACTTGATTTCCAATTCACAGATTTCTGCTAAATACCAAATACCACCAAATCAAGGTTACTCCAATTCCTCTCCACTCTATCTTGATTAATTTCGAATCAAGCATCAGAGAACAACAGAATACACACGCACACATTTTACTATATTCTCTAATCTATTACAAGTACAGATCAGTTTTTGTAAATAGAAATGATGAAAGAACAGATTTTAAAACCCTAACTTTGTTGTTGTGAGTCTGGACTGAAATTTGGAGGGTTCCTTGTGTTTTGCTTGTGTGTGCTGTTCAAATCGTGAGAGGGGAAGGAGGGAGCAGCAGGCGGCTGCTCGGCGCCGGCAACGGCGGCGCGGCGGCAACTGCCGCCCAGTCCCTGTTCTGCCAAAATGAGAGAGAAGAGAAGAAAGTTTAGGATTTCAGTTTTGAAACAAAAAGGGAGAGAGAGAGAGAGGGGAGGACGGAGAGAAAATGAGGGAAGAGGGACTTATCTTTCCGGAGGCGGCCTCGGCGGTGGCGATACGACGGCGGGAGCGGCGACGCTCGGCTTTTCACAACGGCCGGAGAAGGTACATGCAGCGATGAAGAGGCCTCTGCCACCCTGTTCCAAGGCTGGGGACGACCAGGCGGCGCCGTGCTTGGCCACGGCGGAGGCGGCAGTGGCACGCGAAGGAGGCGGAGGCGACTGTACCAGCGAGAGAGAGGGAAGAGGAGACCGAGGGAGTGAAAAGAGAGGGGACGAGGCGACGGCGAGGCGGCGCGCCGGAGGCGGAGCCGCCCTCAGCCGAGTGAGAGTGAGAGAGGCGAGAGGGAGCCGAGAGGGAGAGTGAAGAGAGAGGCTTGTGTGTTTGTATGTTATGTGTGTACATATATGTTAGGATTAGTTTTTTTTTTTTATTGGGCTTAAGCCCTCTAATGAGGTTGGGCCGAGAGAAAAAAAAAAAAGTGAGAGGGGAATGGGCCGATTTTATTTAGTTTAATCCTGCTGGGCCCATTTCGTTTTAAAAGCTGATGTGTTTTTATTTAAATTGATTGGGCCCCATTTTAATTGATTTTGGACTGTTAATTGATTAATAAAGCCTACGAATTTTGGCCTTATTTCTTTTATAAGTGTTTGAATTTTCACTAAATTATTTTAGTGAATTTAAATCTTTTGATTTAACTTTTAATATTGAAAGTTGGGACTATTTATTTTAAATGAAGTCCGTTCTTTTATTTAAATTTATTGATGGACTTTAGAAGAAATATTTTGGGATTAAGCCCTCATTTATTATAATATTTCAAGGCTTTATGAGTATGGGTTTTAAATGGTTAAAATGTTTTTATTTCACCTCAATGGGATTTAAAATGACTTATTTAAGGTATATGTACACGAATAATGGTGCATGATCTTATCGCTTATGTGAGCACGTGATTTTTTTAAAATGATATTAAGTTAAGGATATTGATTTCTTTTATCTTGTTTGTTATGTGATTAGACGAGGTATGTTGGTTTTTGACTGTCTTTAATGGAACGAATTATGGATGCTAGAACCCTAAAACTAAAAGATACCCTAGGCTCGTAAAATCAGACTTTGTCTTATGACAATTTCTTCACGAACTTACCGACTCTTCATCAATGAAGGTCCGGGCGACGGAAAGTGAAGCCGAAGAAGAAGCGACTCCACGCGCCAGCTTTAAGAACGTTTAAGGTGGGCATTACTTTTACTACGTATATAGAGATCCCCTGCGAGACGTAGGCCTCTTATACAAATATATGTGCATGATATGTTTTAACTGTTAATTTCAGTTTATTTTTATTATGCCCAAATGATAAATGACTCTTATGAAATGAGATGAAATGTTTACGAAATGAAATGAAAAGTTTATGAAATGATTGACTGCCAAAAATGTTCATGTTTTACGTATGTATCCTATCTGTGTTGGTTCGCCAACTTTAAAGGAAATCCAATTGGGATCCTATGCTAGACAAAGGTCGCTAGCTAGGGTTAACGTGTACACTCATGGAGACCGCGAGTCGCTTGCGACCGGTCTTGGCGTCTGTGGTAAGGAGGCCTCCTTCCCGGCGCGTGACAGAAAGGAACAGATATGGATCATATGAAGGAAAATGGGTTGGCCGGCCAATCTTATGAAAATAAAAGAAATGTTTTAGTAAGCGCAGGTCTTTCAAGAAAACCCCTGTGTGTTACTGTTATGGCAGTTCAATTTATATATGTATGCATGTTGTATTTTCGGCTTGTGCCCACTGAGTATTTTTATACTCAGCCCTGCATGTATTTCTAAATGTGCAGGTTGAGCAGGCGATGGAATGGATTGGTGTTGAGCGGATTCTCTTTTAATGATTAAGTAATGAAACCTTGAGTATGTATCTTCATATGCATAACTCACACGTATTTCCGCTGCAACCCTCTGATTTTTGTTATCGCTTCTATAAGAACTTAATACTATTTTATTTCGGATGATGTCACATGGGTCCAGTATTTTAATATGAACGTTTGTAATTACCCAAGCAGTTATATATATATATTGTAATTGCTTTAAATGAATATCTTTTTCGTAAAGTGTTTAAGTCACAAATAAACTTCCTTTTTTCCCCGTTTCTTAATTCCCACCCCGAGTCATAACCCCGATTAATCCGTACTTAGGTATAGTGGGCTGTGACAGAGTGGTATCAGAGCGGTTCGTTCGCTCTGGCCCTAGAAACCTTATTCTAAAGAGTCGAGTCTAGTTTGATTCTTTAGACTTACATGGGTTCATACGGCACCGCTCAACACTCCATTGCATCGTGCTCGATCAAGGAAAAAGGTAACTGCAGTTTCAACGTTTTAAAGATGTTAATGTTCTAAAATGCTTCTTGAATATGTTTATGTGAAAAGCATGTTATGATGAAATGTTGAATGTTTTGCCTTTCATGGCATATTTTCGCAGTCTATGATGTTATGATCAGATGAATGATAGAAAATTGACATATGTTTTCCCAGAGAACATAGATTGCCATAAGATGCATGATCACAATTTCAAAAGAACATAGACTACTAGATTAGTAGGATATCTCTACAATCTAGATTCTTAAAGTGATGATGTAGAAGAATGAAAGAGAACTTAGAGCGTTTCAGCTCCCTCAAGAAAACAATGATTCTTTTGAACTACAAAGAGGAATGAAAAGATATGTACGAAGTAAAGGAAAAGCATAGAATGACGATACAAGACAAATTCAAGGTAAACGTTGCATCAAAGGTTGAACCATAGTCTCTACGTTCGAATGTTCAAGTGCGACGGAATATCAAATCGACTTTTGCTACAGGATAGATTTTAAGAATAGTGTGTTTTGCCTGTGTACGTATGTCTGTGTGTATATGTCTTAAGAGAGGTTTGGGGTTTGAGATCAATAGGATATGGAACCTTAAGATAAGTTTAGTTGCCATAATGAACTTATTGTTTTGTTATGTATAGTATGTTCATGGCTCTTCAAGTTCGGGACGATGTTTCCCGTGTGACTGGGAGGTGATGATGTTGGACCTGGCCAGTCCACATGATCCAAATCTCAGTAGACGTCTTTTGGGTTGAAAACCCATGTGTTTCAACTTTCGGTTGAAAAGCCAGATGGGTTCTTACTCGAGGTCATTTTGTTCGACCTAGTAGTTAATCATTTCATACCCTCTGGTCATTCTTTTGATTCTCTTGAACAATTTCTACAACACCTTGCTTTGATGTTGTGTTGAGTTTGAGTCTTGCAACTCGTGAGTTGTCATAATAGATCCCCTTGATTGATAAAACTAAGAAGTATTAGTATACTGACCTAGTATATCACCCAAACTATAGCTTCGTATAGCTGTGTCTTATTGTGTTTAAATTAGTTGATATTAGTCTTTGTCCTATGAGTACTATCGACCCCTCATTGTGATAGAAATTCAGAGTTCAAACTGAGACCGTAATATAGTGTTTGTGTACAAGGACTTAAGTTATTTGGTCTATGCTACTTTTAGGATAGATTCACAGGAAAGTGTTATGTATGTGATAGGTAGCAGGAAATGGGTCGATCACCATTTTAGTCTTTGAAAATAGAATGCCCCGTAGATGAGCCCTAGGAATGAGTTAGGAGCAAAATGAACCGCCGCAAAAGGGACGAGGGAACTTATTCTCAAGTGAATCTCGTGTATATAGATTGGATTGGGAAAATCCAATTGATAGTAAGCTTGGGATTAAGGCGATGGACAAGACCCTTGATGTTTTCTTTCCTCCATCATACCGCCAAGAATGACTTCATGTGTCGCATTCCTGTTGACTGAATCTGCAGATTTTGGTGGAAGGCAAAACGAAAAGGGATGACTCAACAAGGGTTGGCATAATCGCCTTAGAAATGACCTTAAGGCAGAGATATACGATATATATATTTCTGATAGCTGCTATAGGACGGAAACGAAAATGACTAACCTGAAGCAAAACAAGATATCTAGACTTAGTACGACCGTAGCATCCGCGACATGTTCGTTATGCCCTACAATAGGTGGATACAATGAAAATATGTCAGAAAATTTTCACCCCAGCCTAAGGCACGAGATAAGAATGGCATGCACTGACCACAGTGAGTTTACATACTTTGAAGTACTCAGCAAAGATTTGAAGGCAAGGCAGTTATGCCGAGAATCGCCCGACACAAACTCAACTCAGGGAGCAAAAGATCGAGGAAAAAGGTAATGAAAAGGAAACAACAACAACAACAACAACAACAGATACTACTATGATAGTCAAAATGACAAGAAGACTTGGTAGGAAACATAGTGCCCAAAGGCAGGGGCAAGGACGTCAAATAAACGTAGTACCTGCTAAGGATAATCAGGGCCAGCTTGGGACACCTCTATAGCCGAAGTTTTCCAAGTCATATTATGGTGTATGTTTGGATGGTAATAATACCTGCTTTAAATATAGTCAGAAGGATCATTTTGCTAAAGATTGCCAAGTAAGGCCACAAGGAGGAATGTGAAGATCGAATCAACTCGGGTCAAACTCAACCTTTTAGGGTCATTCTAGGCCAACAACTACTATATCCACCGCAACTCCCTTAAGTTAGAACCTATGCCATGCACAAGATTAAACAAGGAAGCAACCAAGTAAACCTGATAAGTATGGATACGCTACTCAGCACGCCTGTTATACTTCTGTTCGACACGAGTGCCTCACATTCCTTCATTGCAAATGCATGTGTAAAAAAAAAACCTTAAAGCTCCAACCTGAAAAGACAAATCAGGACTTGAGAATTTCTTCACCCATAGAAGGGGCGACAGTAGTAACACATGCTTGCTCGAACCTAGAGCTAACCATAGGATCGTTTAAGGTCATAGCGAACAACTTACACGTCATATCGATGGAGGACGTTGATATAATCCTGGGGATGGACTGGCTAGCGGAGAACTATGCCACGATATTTTGCCAAGAGTGGAGAATTGCTTTCAATTTTCCAGGAAAGGACGCTTTGAGTTTCCATGGAATATGCAGGAGGAATAGAGTGCCGATTATTTCAGCTTTACAGGCAAGGAAGATGATGAACAAGAAAGACTGTCAAGCCTTCCTCGTATACCTGAACGGGGGAGTTGATACCGAAAAGACAATGGAAGATGTAGAGATCGTGCGGGATTTTCAAGATGTTTTCCCAGAAAATTTGCCAGGATTACCACCTGACAGACAAGTAGAATTCACCATCGATCTAGAGCTAGGAGCGGCGCCAGTATCAAAAGCACCGTACAGAATGGCTCCGAAGGAATTGGAGGAGTTGAAAATCCAATTACAAGAGTTGTTGGACCTAAGCTTCATCAGGCCTAGTGTGTCCCCATGGGGAGCGCCGGTGCTATTTGTCAAGAAGAAAGATGGCACCTTGAGATTGTGCATCGATTACCGAGAGCTGAACAAGCTAACGCTCAAGAACAAGTATCCATTACCAAGAATCGATAATTTATTCGACCAACTCAAGGGCGCAAGTGTTTTCTCCAAAATCGATTTGAAGTCTGGGTATCATCAGCTAAAGGTTAGACATGAAGATATACCCAAAATGGCTTTTCGAACAAGATATGGTCACTACGAGTTCGTAGTTGTACCGTTCGAACTAACAAATGCACCAGCTGTGTTCATGGACCTCATGAACAGAGTATTTCATCCTTATTTAGATAAGTTCGTCTTGGTGTTTGTTGATGATATTCTCATCTACTCCAAGAATGAAGAAGAACACAAGGAACATCCGACAATAGCATTGCAAACGCTAAAGGATGAACGTCTGTATGCCAAGTTCAGCAAGTGTGAGTTTTGGCTCAAAGAAGTTACATTTCTGGGACACATTGTGTCTTCAAAAGGTATTAAGGTGGATTCCGCCAAAGTGGAAACAGTATAAGGGTGGAGATCACCAACTACCCCAAACGAGATCAGAAGTTTCTTGGGATTGGCTGGCTATTATCGAAGATTCATTGAGGGATTCTCCAAGATAGCAAGGCCGATGACGCAATTGCTCCGAAAGGGAATTAAATACACATGGACTAACGAGTGTGAAGAAAGTTTTCAGCTGCTCAAGGAGAAGCTAACTACGGCGCCAGTGCTAGCAATTCCGGAACCCGACAAGGAGTATGTGGTCTACACGGATGCATCAAAGAATGGACTAGGATGCGTTTTGATGCAGGAAGGCCAAGTGATTGCATATGCATTGCGGCAACTTAGGCCACACGAATTGAATTATCCGACCCATGATCTGGAGCTAGCAGCGGTAGTGCACGCACTGAAAATTTGGAGACATCATCTATATGGTGTCAGGTGTGAGATTTACACCGATCACAAAAGTCTAAAATACTTTTTCGAGCAGAACGATCTCAACATGAGACAGCGAAGGTGTCACACCCCAATTCTTGAATGAATAAATATAATCGAGGTGCAACTAATTCATAGAAATAAACAAGGAACAACCTTGTTAAAACCCGAATAATAAGATAGAGAGTCGGGATATGCCCCTTTGGATCACAAGTTTTGTTTCATGCTTCTGACAACCGACATTCATTGGCATAATTTAGTAGTGAAGAGTCTAAACTCGGTCAAATATATCATTTGAAATTTAACAAGAAGATCTTAAGTTGGAAAAACAAAAGACTGAAATGAGTAATTGCTACAGCGGAAGTCTAACATAGGAATTTAACTCTAGCCTCAGCTCCGTCCCGTCAGCACCGGCCAGCCAACCTGAAAACATTTGAAAGTATTTTTGGGCTAAGTACTAATGTACTTAGTGGGCATGCATTTTTCTGAAACATTTCATATTTTAATAAAGACAGTTTATCCAATCATACTTGACATGACTTAGAAGGTTTTAAATTGAAAGAAGTACTTCTAAGCATGTTAAAACATTTTCTTTCATTTGTGCGCACATGTCACACTCCCTTTCTGTTACTCGCTGTGATCCCGGACCTTTTAGCCACCGACGGATCCCTCATTCCCATTGCACTTGCCCTGAGGACGTAACTCAGACAAGTTGAATTGACCTCGGGACGCTACCCAGGCAGGCCTTACATGATACATGCTCCGGAACACATCCAGCCAAGCACCCTTATAACGCCTCTTACATGAATTAGTGCCCGATGGAGATCAACCCACCGAAACAACTAACAAGTGTACACAATTCTCAAATAACGTGTTAGGCCATAAGAGAACCTCGATCGATCCATGAATTGCGAGCCTTAAACAGAGCAGAGTGCACATAAATATTTTATTGGATAAACAGTTTTCATTACATTAAATAAACAATTTGCATTTCATTGAAACATTTAGAGCTTAATAACTCAATCATACTTTGTACATTTGGAAAGTAAGCCCACCTGGTTAGGCAAAGCCTGAAGATCATAATCACATATAAACCTGTCTTGGGAAAGCAACGCTAATCCCCCTGGTCACAAAGCCTACAAGAAATTCTATCCTTAATAGGTCTCATGAAACTAATCTTAATGTATTTATGGATGTACTAAACATACTTGATTCATCACGCCGGGTTTTCAAATTTAATGAATAAATACTTGAAAACTAAATTTCTTGAGTTAAGGACACCAACAATATCCTTACTCGATTTTCTTTTAGTGTTTTAGGGTTCTAGCATCCATAATTCGTTCCATTAAAGACAATCGAAAACCATCATAACCTCGTGACTAACCACATAATATCACGTAATCACGTAAACAATAAACAGAAAGAAATAAAATCCTCAAGTTTAGTATCATTAAAATCACAAGTTCACATGAACATAAAAGAAATCATGCACCATTTTATAACATTCTATACATTTCATTTTTTTTTTCATGTAAATAAATAAGAAATTCCATTATTCATTTATAAATAATAAAACATTTTAAAATCCATTGAGATGAAATAAAACATTTTAACCATTTAAAATCCATACTCAAAAAGCCTTGAAATATTATAAAAATGAGGGTTTAATCCCAAAATTTGTTTTCATTTTTAAAGTCCATCAATAAATTAAATAAAAGAACGGACCTCATTTAAAATAAATAGTCCCAACCTTAAATATTAAAATTTAAATCAAGAGATTTAAATTCACTAAAATAATTTAGTGAAAATTCAAACACATAGGCAACACAATCACATAAGGCACATAAGAATCACAATCAAACATCATTAAAATATGCTCCGTTTTTACACTGACTCAACTTCAAAATTTAAACTGTTCTGACTCCGACATCTCCTGGACTCGAGACTCATACTGAAAGAAATATCTTCGAGTCTAGAGTCAATTAAAAAAAAAATAGAGTCGAAAGCTCCAAGTGGTTTGAGAGATATGACGTTTTTACCACGATCTACCATTTCTGGCAGTTTTGTGCAACCGAAGGTTACAATTTTTGAAAAATAGTAAACGTTGTCAAAATGGGCTCAACTTTGGTGGATATCTAGATAACACAATAAGGTTGATACCATAAAAAGTTGGAAAGCTAGATCACATAGGAAGCTACTTAAATGAATGACTCGTTCCCCTGTTCTCTGAAATTCTCGGTAATAATGTGCAGTTTAGGTTTTGCATTTTAAAGAAATATCAAACGAAGTTGAAATAGCTTGAAATTTTACCAGGGTACTCAAGACTCATGTAGAAACTTGCTATAAAATTTTCAAAGCTATTATACATCGACAAACCATCGATCACAGTAGGTCAGTAGGCCTACGAAATTCTCCAATTTGTATTTAAAACTTATATATCTTAATAATATCTCTAACTTGAATATAACATCATAATTCTCAACAACAACTCATCCCAAAACTCATTTCATCACTTCTAATCATCAATCTAAACCATCACTTAACATCATAGCATGCTCAAGAACTCATATACCCACTCAAATCTTCAAATCAACATCATATAACAAAATCACATATAGAAACACATATATATCATCTTCTTCCTCAAACTAACATTTTTCATTTTTCACTTCTCAACCTCAAGCTTCAATCTCATCCATCATTAATCATCTAGATCATCTCATAAACTCAAATCCATCATCATATAACTCAAGCCAAGTCAAGAAAATAAACAACAAAATTCGTAGGGTTTCAAGCTCCTAATTTTCGAAAGTTTCATAAAAATAAATTGGGTGATTTTCTTGCTCAATCATGATCATATACTCACTCACATATCATTAATATGATCAAATAAATAATCTAAGATCACTTACTCAAGGATTTAAAAGGTGATCAAGACTTTGCTCCAACTTTGATCTTAGCTCTAGCTTCTTTGAATTTGATGAGATATGATAGTATTTGATTGGATTGGATGGTGGATTATCTCATAGTAGTGTTTGATGAAGCTTCTCTAAGCTTTCTTCAATGGACATCAATGGAGGAAAAGAGAGTATAGAGAGAGAGAGGGGAGGCCGAGAATGAAGTGTGAGGAAGAAATGAAGTGTGCTATGTCTTGCTAAGTGTAATATGGAATGTAGTGGTGGGGAGGTAGGAGTAGTGGTGGGAGAGTAGGTGGATGTGGAAGAGTAGGTGGAGAAATTAGGTGATTGAATAAAATAAAAAGTCTTCCGGTTTGTACTATGAAAACTGTAATAATCGTTCAGGGTACGCTTAAATAAATAGCTCGTGAAAATACTTGAATGCTAAATTAAATAAATATGCAATGCATAAAAATTTAATAACTAAATTTACAAATGTTTTTGTAAATCATTTTTGTTGGAATTAAAATAAATTTATTTCAAATTCTCCGGCGTAAATCATCATAATCTAAGTTCAAAATGAATTCTAAACTTAGCTGGAGGAAACGGGGTATTACATTCCTCCCTCCTTAAAAAAAATTCCGTCCTCGGAATTGCATATCTGATAATCTAGCTGGGGATACTAGTCTTTTATTTCATTCATCTCTTTCGTGGCCTTTTCCATCCTGTAATGGTTCCACTACATGACGAGAACAATATTATTGCCTCGTAAAACTTGAACCTTGCGATCAAGTATCTGGACTGGTTTTTCTTCATAACTTAAGTCCTGACTAGGACTACTTTATCTGGCTTAATCAAATGTTTTTGATTAAACACATACTTTCTTAACTGTGAGACATGAAACACATTGTGTATGTCTCCAATACTGGGCGGCAATGCCAACCTATAGGCATAGGGCCTATCTTATCTAGGATCTCAAAAGGTCCTATATAACGGGGCCGTAACTTGCCCCTCTTTCTGAAACGTATAACTCCCTTTTGAGGGAGGAACTTTGAGGAGAACTCGATCCCCAACATTGAATTCTAACTCCGATCGGCGTTTATCGGCGTAGGACATTTGTCTATCTCGAGCTTCTTTAATTCTTTGCTTGATGTGGTCGACCTTCTCAACCATCTGTTGGACCAGTTCAGGACCTAACAGCTTTCTTTCACCCACTTCATCTTAGTAAAGTGGTGAACTACATTTTCGGCCATACAAGGCCTCATCTGGATTATTCCAAATGTTGCTTGATAACTATTGTTATAAGCAAATTCTACCAGAGGTAACAAATCCTCCTAACTTCTACCTTTGTCTGCGACAATCGTTCGCAACATATCTTCTAGAATCTGAATCGTTCTTTCTGACTGTCCGTCAGTCTGAGGGTGGTACGTTGTGCTGATGTTCAGCTGAGTGCCCATTGCTTCTTGTAAACTTTTCCAGAAACGCGATGTGAATCTGGTGTCACGATCTAACGTGATAGATACAGGTACACCGTGAAGGCGTACTATCTCTTTGACATAAAACTTTGCAAGTTTCTCCAATCCAAAAGTCATTTGAATTGGCAGAAAGTGCGCTGACTTTGATAATCGGTCCACTATGACCCAAATTGCAGTGTTTCCACATGCTGACTTCAGTAGGCTCACTACGAAGTCCATGTTGATGTGCTCCCACTTCCACTCGGGAATGGGTTTCCTCTATTTCTTTCATTCCATTTCATTTTTTTTTTTACCTCCATCTTGAGGTGGTGTACATATCTTGTTTGTGCGTGAACTTTTTCCTTCTCCAATTGTTGTAGTGACTCGGTGGTGAGAGTCTCGTTCATTGCTTGTTCCTTCATAATATCTCCCTAGTTTACTAGGGGAATTGAAAATCTAATGCCGCGATTCATTTACGAACTCCTTTATGCGTTTCTCATTATTGTCCACCATGTGGACCACATATTGACAGCTGGTTGAAAACTTCATCATACTCACTACCTGCTCCAGTTCTTCGCTTGGGATTCCAAAAATCGCTTTGATTACCAAAAGACAGCTTGATACTTAGTGCATCGTTCTAATGGTTGAAAACTAATGACAAACTGAGTAATTCTAATCGCTACTATACTTATCGTGATAAAATGATATTCTATTGTGACAACTATATAGTGCGAGTCTATATATTGGGATGATGCTCTACCTCGAGATCAAAAATCTTGATTGACAATCACCGAGATCTTAGTCATGTGGGCTGGCCAGACCCAACAAAACGAATCACTCAGTCAAACGGAAGCTTCGCCCCCAATCATGTCAACGTTTTATTCATGAAAGGCTCTGGTCAAACTTCTAACTTAAAACACTTACTAACGAGTACTTCATCATAAGTCACTGGTACCATGAAAGTCCATTACTAACATCATAATCATAAGCAACATAAGTTCTTATGTGAAAAACTTAATCTTACCGCTATTGAAATAGGCTCAAGTGAATCCTTAGTCTTAAGGCATTGCCTCTATGTTGTAACATATCTATGTTAAACATTTCTATCTTATCAATCCTTACTTAAATCGATCAAGCGGTGCTATCACGACTAACATTCTCAAGGCATTCTTGGGTGGTACTCAAACAGTTTGTAAGAGGATCCACCATTCTAATCGTATAGGCAGCTAGCCTAAAACGACAACATAAAGCTCTCTCATTCGTTCATTCATACATACATACTTCTGTTTCTTTTGAAACCTTAATATATATGGACATTTAATGTCCCTTTCATGAAAACTTTGCTTGTGCCGGAAAGATTCAAGGAATCTAACTCGACCATACATTCATTGATTCGTTAAGGGCTCGGGTAGTCCCAAACATAAAATAACATTCATTGAGTCGTTATGGGTTCGGGTAGTCCCAAACACGACACTTACTTAGTTATATGAGTCGGAGACCCAAAATAACAATATGAAAGCGATTAGCAATTCATAACTTATAGCATATGGAAAGCGGTAAGCAATTCACATAGCATCATTCATTGAAAGCGCACACTTTTTCTTGAAAACTTTCATAACATCTGAAATACATATATGTATATTTTCGAAACTATTATCGTACCTTGGTTGCGGCAGTGTGACGGCGAGCTGAGGGCTACTGACATTCTTAGAAGTCTAGAGATACTATTCTAGACTCGACATCAAAAGCTTATGGTTATCAGAGTCATGAAAGAAAACTCATGCTCTGATACCATTCTGTCACACCCCAATTCTTGAATGAATAAATATAATCGAGGTGCAACTAATTCATAGAAATAAACAAGGAACAACCTTGTTAAAACCCGAATAATAAGATAGAGAGTCGGGATATGCCCCTTTGGATCACAAGTTTTGTTTCATGCTTCTGACAACCGACATTCATTGGCATAATTTAGTAGTGAAGAGTCTAAACTCGGTCAAATATATCATTTGAAATTTAACATGAAGATCTTAAGTTGGAAAAACAAAAGACTGAAATGAGTAATTGCTACAGCGGAAGTCTAACATAGGAATTTAACTCTAGCCTCAGCTCCGTCCCGTCAGCACCGGCCAGCCAACCTGAAAACATTTGAAAGTATTTTTGGGCTAAGTACTAATGTACTTAGTGGGCATGCATTTTTCTGAAACATTTCATATTTTAATAAAGACAGTTTATCCAATCATACTTGACATGACTTAGAAGGTTTTAAATTGAAAGAAGTACTTCTAAGCATGTTAAAACATTTTCTTTCATTTGTGCGCACATGTCACACTCCCTTTCTGTTACTCGCTGTGATCCTGGACCTTTTAGCCACCGACGGATCCCTCATTCCCATTGCACTTGCCCTGAGGACGTAACTCAGACAAGTTGAATTGACCTCGGGACGCTACCCAGGCAGGCCTTACATGATACATGCTCCGGAACACATCCAGCCAAGCACCCTTATAACGCCTCTTACATGAATTAGTGCCCGATGGAGATCAACCCACCGAAACAACTAACAAGTGTACACAATTCTCAAATAACGTGTTAGGCCATAAGAGAACCTCGATCGATCCATGAATTGCGAGCCTTAAACAGAGCAGAGTGCACATAAATATTTTATTGGATAAACAGTTTTCATTACATTAAATAAACAATTTGCATTTCATTGAAACATTTAGAGCTTAATAACTCAATCATACTTTGTACATTTGGAAAGTAAGCCCACCTGGTTAGGCAAAGCCTGAAGATCATAATCACATATAAACCTGTCTTGGGAAAGCAACGCTAATCCCCCTGGTCACAAAGCCTACAAGAAATTCTATCCTTAATAGGTCTCATGAAACTAATCTTAATGTATTTATGGATGTACTAAACATACTTGATTCATCACGCCGGGTTTTCAAATTTAATGAATAAATACTTGAAAACTAAATTTCTTGAGTTAAGGACACCAACAATATCCTTACTCGATTTTCTTTTAGTGTTTTAGGGTTCTAGCATCCATAATTCGTTCCATTAAAGACAATCGAAAACCATCATAACCTCGTGACTAACCACATAATATCACGTAATCACGTAAACAATAAACAGAAAGAAATAAAATCCTCAAGTTTAGTATCATTAAAATCACAAGTTCACATGAACATAAAAGAAATCATGCACCATTTTATAACATTCTATACATTTCATTTTTTTTTTCATGTAAATAAATAAGAAATTCCATTATTCATTTATAAATAATAAAACATTTTAAAATCCATTGAGATGAAATAAAACATTTTAACCATTTAAAATCCATACTCAAAAAGCCTTGAAATATTATAAAAATGAGGGTTTAATCCCAAAATTTGTTTTCATTTTTAAAGTCCATCAATAAATTAAATAAAAGAACGGACATCATTTAAAATAAATAGTCCCAACCTTAAATATTAAAATTTAAATCAAGAGATTTAAATTCACTAAAATAATTTAGTGAAAATTCAAACACATAGGCAACACAATCACATAAGGCACATAAGAATCACAATCAAACATCATTAAAATATGCTCTGTTTTTACACTGACTCAACTTCAAAATTTAAACTGTTCTGACTCCGACATCTCCTGGACTCGAGACTCATACTGAAAGAAATATCTTCGAGTCTAGTTTCATTTAAAAAAAAATAGAGTCGAAAGCTCCAAGTGGTTTGAGAGATATGACGTTTTTACCACGATCTACCATTTCTGGCAGTTTTGTGCAACCGAAGGTTACAATTTTTGAAAAATAGTAAACGTTGTCAAAATGGGCTCAACTTTGGTGGATATCTAGATAACACAATAAGGTTGATACCATAAAAAGTTGGAAAGCTAGATCACATAGGAAGCTACTTAAATGAATGACTCGTTCCCCTGTTCTCTGAAATTCTCGGTAATAATGTGCAGTTTAGGTTTTGCATTTTAAAGAAATATCAAACGAAGTTGAAATAGCTTGAAATTTTACCAGGGTACTCAAGACTCATGTAGAAACTTGCTATAAAATTTTCAAAGCTATTAGACATCGACAAACCATCGATCACAGTAGGTCAGTAGGCCTACGACTCCAATTTGTATTTAAAACTTATATATCTTAATAATATCTCTAACTTGAATATAACATCATAATTCTCAACAACAACTCATCCCAAAACTCATTTCATCACTTCTAATCATCAATCTAAACCATCACTTAACATCATAGCATGCTCAAGAACTCATATACCCACTCAAATCTTCAAATCAACATCATATAACAAAATCACATATAGAAACACATATATATCATCTTCTTCCTCAAACTAACATTTTTCATTTTTCACTTCTCAACCTCAAGCTTCAATCTCATCCATCATTAATCATCTAGATCATCTCATAAACTCAAATCCATCATCATATAACTCAAGCCATGTCAAGAAAATAAACAACAAAATTCGTAGGGTTTCAAGCTCCTAATTTTCGAAAGTTTCATAAAAATAAATTGGGTGATTTTCTTGCTCAATCATGATCATATACTCACTCACATATCATTAATATGATCAAATAAATAATCTAAGATCACTTACTCAAGGATTTAAAAGGTGATCAAGACTTTGCTCCAACTTTGATCTTAGCTCTAGCTTCTTTGAATTTGATGAGATATGATAGTATTTGATTGGATTGGATGGTGGATTATCTCATAGTAGTGTTTGATGAAGCTTCTCTAAGCTTTCTTCAATGGACATCAATGGAGGAAAAGAGAGTATAGAGAGAGAGAGGGGAGGCCGAGAATGAAGTGTGAGGAAGAAATGAAGTGTGCTATGTCTTGCTAAGTGTAATATGGAATGTAGTGGTGGGGAGGTAGGAGTAGTGGTGGGAGAGTAGGTGGATGTGGAAGAGTAGGTGGAGAAATTAGGTGGAGAAATTAGGTGATTGAATAAAATAAAAAGTCTTCCGGTTTGTACTATGAAAACTGTAATAATCGTTCAGGGTACGCTTAAATAAATAGCTCGTGAAAATACTTGAATGCTAAATTAAATAAATATGCAATGCATAAAAATTTAATAACTAAATTTACAAATGTTTTTGTAAATCATTTTTGTTGGAATTAAAATAAATTTATTTCAAATTCTCCGGCGTAAATCATCATAATCTAAGTTCAAAATGAATTCTAAACTTAGCTGGAGGAAACGGGGTATTACAGAAGGTGGCTCGAATTAGTGAAAGACTATGACTGTGGTATAAATTATCACCCAGGGAAGGCCAATGTAGTAGCCGACGCATTGAGCCGCAAGGTCCCATCGAAACTGGGATACATCCTTACAAAGGAAGAAGAGCTCATACGAGATTTTGATAGTATGAGATTAGAGGTGATAAAACCACCTGCTACAATAGCGGGGGTGGTCGCGATTATACCGAATTTGAGGAAAATGGTGGTAGAAGCTCAGAGGAAAGATGAAAAGTTGGAGAATTTATGAGTGAAGATAAGAGAATGAAATCACAAGAACTATCACGAAGAAGCCGACAATGCTATTTTCCTTGAAAATATAATATGCATTCCCCATGATGAAGAACTCAAGAACAAGATCATGAGCGAAGCCCGTGACACTCCGTATGCCGCCCACCTAAAAAGCACTAAGATGTATCAAGATCTAAAATAGACCTTCTGGTGGGAAGGAATAAAACGAGATGTGGCCTTATTCGTCGAAAAGTGTCTAGTTTGTCAGCAAGTAAAGGCTTTGCACCAAAGACCCTACGACGCACTACAACCTTTGGAGATCCTAGAATGGAAGTGGACGATATTGTTATGGATTTTGTCACAGGACTACCAAAGACATGACGAGGTAACACGGCGATATCAAGATCACTAAGATGTATCAAGATCTAAAATAGACCTTCTGGTGGGAAGGAATAAAACGAGATGTGGCCTTATTCGTCGAAAAGTGTCTAGTTTGTCAGCAAGTAAAGGCTTTGCACCAAAGACCCTACGACGCACTACAACCTTTGGAGATCCTAGAATGGAAGTGGACGATATTGTTATGGATTTTGTCACAGGACTACCAAAGACATGACGAGGTAACACGGCGATATGGGTCATTATTGACAGACTCACAAAGAGTGCACACTTTCTGCCTATCCCCATCACGTATGGATCAGATAAGTTAGCCCAACTCTACATCAAGGAGATCGTGCGTTTACATGGGGTGCCGAAGACAATCACGTCCGACAGAGACTCTAAGTTTACCTCCAGATTCTGGATAAGCTTGCAAAAGGAATTGGGGACAAGGTTGAATTTCAGCACAACTTTCCACCCACAGACCGACGGCCAGTCCGAAAGGACAATTCAAACGCTAGAAGATATGTTAAGGACTGTCGTGCTAGATAAAGGAGAAGATTGGAAGCGTGTGTTGCCACTAATCGAATTTGCTTACAACAACAACTATCAAGCAACTATCGCCATGGCACCTTATGAGGCGTTATACGGGAAGAAATGTAGATCGCCGCTTTACTGGGATGAAGTGGGCGAAAGAAGAATCTTGGGGCCAGATACAGTAGGCGAGATGATCGAAATCATCCGTCAGATTCGACAGCGTATTAAAGAAGCCCAGGATAGACAGAAGTCTTATGCCGACAAACGTTGAACCAACTTGCAGATTGAGTGTGGGGATAAAGTCTTTTTGAAGGTTTCTCCCTTTAAAGGGATTATAAGATTTGGCGTGAAGGGTAAGCTTAGACCCCGTTTTATAGGACCCTATGAGATCCTAGAAAGGGTGGACCCGGTAGCTTACAGGCTGGCGTTACCGCCAAGCCTTGGGAATTTGCATAATGTGTTTCATGTGTCGCAATTGAGGAAATATGTTTATGATCCAAAGCACGTGATCCAAAGGGACGACGTTATCCTTAGTCCAGATATGAGCTATGAAGAGAGACCCGAATCTATTCTAGATCGAAAAGTTTAAGTACTAAGAAATAAGTCGATACCATTAGTAAAAGTCCTTTAGATGCACCATGATCAAGGAGAGGCGACATGGGAACTCGAGTCTAGCATGAAGGAGAAGTACCCAGAATTATTTCCTGAGGTACAAATTTCGGGACGAAATTTCTTTTAAGGGGGATAGTATGTCATATCCCGGCTTTTAATAACTGATTAAAGGCTTAATTATTAATAATTAGGGTTCAGCATCCATTAATAAAACTGATTTTATTTATCAGTTGTGATTTAATTGTTTTACGTTTGGTTGATGCGCTTGATTTTATTTACTTAAATCAATTTGAGATTTAAAGGATTTTATGCATAAGTTTTAATTCGTAGGTTGAGCATAATATATGAACATGATTTCTTTTAAATTGGGCATGAAGTCATGAATTTCCTTTTAAATGGATTATTATATTTTTATCAAAGATTTTATTACAATAATTTTATTTGAGATCTTTTTAATTTTATTAAAGTCATGAGTTATTAATTGATCTTATCTTACCATCCCACTTGCATTATTTAATTATTTTTGACTAAATATCTCATAATCCTCATCCATGCTTTTTCTTTTCTCTCTCTTATCCACTTGCAAGCTTTAAACTTCTCTGATAAGCTAACTTCTCTCTTAAGCATAAATTTCCTAATTCCCTTTCTCACCCCTTTCTCACCTTCACCCTCGGCTAAAAAAACAAAAGAGGAAAGAAACTCCAAATTAGCTTCCATTTCCAAAATCAGTTCCGGATCTCAAGTCTCGACTGCTCCCAAGCTTCCAAATCAGGTGATTAATTAATTAATCTCCATTAATTCTTTTTTTTTCAGTTTCAAAGAGAGAACAATTCATTCTTATACTTGATTTCCAATTCACAGATTTCTGCTAAATACCAAATACCACCAAATCAAGGTTACTCCAATTCCTCTCCACTCTATCTTGATTAATTTCGAATCAAGCATCAGAGAACAACAGAATACACACGCACACATTTTACTATATTCTCTAATCTATTACAAGTACAGATCAGTTTTTGTAAATAGAAATGATGAAAGAACAGATTTTAAAACCCTAACTTTGCTGTTGTGAGTCTGGACTGAAATTTGGAGGGTTCCTTGTGTTTTGCTTGTGTGTGTTGTTCAAATCGTGAGAGGGGAAGGAGGGAGCAGCAGGCGGCTGCTCGGCGCCGGCAACGGCGGCGCGGCGGCAACTGCCGCCCAGTCCCTGTTCTGCCAAAATGAGAGAGAAGAGAAAAAAGTTTAGGATTTCAGTTTTGAAACAAAAAGAGAGAGAGAGAGAGAGAGGGGAGGACGGAGAGAAAATGAGGGAAGAGGGACTTATCTTTCCGGAGGCGGCCTCGGCAGTGGCGATACGACGGCGGGAGCGGCGACGCTCGGCTTTTCACAACGGCCGGAGAAGGTACATGCAGCGACGAAGAGGCCTCTGCCACCCTGTTCCAAGGCTGGGGACGACCAGGCGGCGCCGTGCTTGGCCACGGCGGAGGCGGCAGTGGCACGCGAAGGAGGCGAAGGCGACTGTACCAGCGAGAGAGAGGGAAGAGGAGACCGAGGGAGTGAAAAGAGAGGGGACGAGGCGACGGCGAGGCGGCGCGCCGGAGGCGGAGCCGCCCTCAGCCGAGTGAGAGTGAGAGAGGCGAGAGGGAGCCGAGAGGGAGAGTGAAGAGAGAGGCTTGTGTGTTTGTATGTTATGTGTGTACATATATGTTAGGATTAGTTTTTTTTTTTATTGGGCTTAAGCCCTCTAATGAGGTTGGGCCGAGAGAAAAAAAAAAGTGAGAGGGGAATGGGCCGATTTTATTTAGTTTAATCCTGCTGGGCCCATTTCGTTTTAAAAGCTGATGTGTTTTTATTTAAATTGATTGGGCCCCATTTTAATTGATTTTGGACTGTTAATTGATTAATAAAGCCTACGAATTTTGGCCTTATTTCTTTTATAAGTGTTTGAATTTTCACTATATTATTTTAGTGAATTTAAATCTTTTGATTTAACTTTTAATATTGAAAGTTGGGACTATTTATTTTAAATGAAGTCCGTTCTTTTATTTAAATTTATTGATGGACTTTAGAAGAAATATTTTGGGATTAAGCCCTCATTTATTATAATATTTCAAGGCTTTATGAGTATGGGTTTTAAATGGTTAAAATGTTTTTATTTCACCTCAATGGGATTTAAAATGACTTATTTAAGGTATATGTACACGAATAATGGTGCATGATCTTATCGCTTATGTGAGCACGTGATTTTTTTAAAATGATATTAAGTTAAGGATATTGATTTCTTTTATCTTGTTTGTTATGTGATTAGACGAGGTATGTTGGTTTTTGACTGTCTTTAATGGAACGAATTATGGATGCTAGAACCCTAAAACTAAAAGATACCCTAGGCTCGTAAAATCAGACTTTGTCTTATGACAATTTCTTCACGAACTTACCGACTCTTCATCAATGAAGGTCCGGGCGACGGAAAGTGAAGCCGAAGAAGAAGCGACTCCACGCGCCAGCTTTAAGAACGTTTAAGGTGGGCATTACTTTTACTACGTATATAGAGATCCCCTGCGAGACGTAGGCCTCTTATACAAATATATGTGCATGATATGTTTTAACTGTTAATTTCAGTTTATTTTTATTATGCCCAAATGATAAATGACTCTTATGAAATGAGATGAAATGTTTACGAAATGAAATGAAAAGTTTATGAAATGATTGACTGCCAAAAATGTTCATGTTTTACGTATGTATCCTATCTGTGTTGGTTCGCCAACTTTAAAGGAAATCCAATTGGGATCCTATGCTAGACAAAGGTCGCTAGCTAGGGTTAACGTGTACACTCATGGAGACCGCGAGTCGCTTGCGACCAGTCTTGGCGTCCGTGGTAAGGAGGCCTCCTTCCCGGCGCGTGACAGAAAGGAACAGATATGGATCATATGAAGGAAAATGGGTCGGCCGGCCAATCTTATGAAAATAAAAGAAATGTTTTAGTAAGCGCAGGTCTTTCAAGAAAACCCCTGTGTGTTACTGTTATGGCAGTTCAATTTATATATGTATGCATATTGTATTTTCGGCTTGTGCCCACTGAGTATTTTTATACTCAGCCCTGCATGTATTTCTAAATGTGCAGGTTGAGCAGGCGATGGAATGGATTGGTGTTGAGCGGATTCTCTTTTAATGATTAAGTAATGAAACCTTGAGTATGTATCTTCATATGCATAACTCACACGTATTTCCGCTGCAACCCTCTGATTTTTGTTATCGCTTCTATAAGAACTTAATACTATTTTATTTCGGATGATGTCACATGGGTCCAGTATTTTAATATGAACGTTTGTAATTACCCAAGCAGTTATATATATATATATTGTAATTGCTTTAAATGAATATCTTTTTCGTAAAGTGTTTAAGTCACAAATAAACTTCCTTTTTTCCCCGTTTCTTAATTCCCACCCCGAGTCATAACCCCGATTAATCCGTACTTAGGTATAGTGGGCTGTGACATCAGTAGTGAGAGTAGCGGAGTCAAACTCCTTCTCCAAGTTGCGGTGAGCATCAGAGGATCCCATAGTACCTACACATAGACAAATGTGAGAAAAATTCAAATAACAAATGAGTCGATCTTCCCTTCACGACCGAAATTCCCAATATAAGAAATCCAGAACACCGGCGCAGAGGCCGTGAAAATATTTTCCCTCAAGATAACTCTATACACTGGGAAATAAACCCAGGGCATAGATTGAAATAACAGAGCCCGAATAACAGAAGTTTCCCCTAGTGTGCTCGTATTAAGATCCGGCAGAAGAAACAGAGTGTCAAGAGAACTAAAGTAAGAGACCCAAAGATAGACATAAACAGAGCAACCACCAAGAAACTTGTTAGTGCAATACGTTAGGCATGATACATAATAAGAATCAAGCAAGAAAACGAACACCGTAACCCAAAATTACCACGATCGTGCGCTAAAATAACCACAAAACCCAAAAACAACAGAGTTATCACAGCAATCATCCGGATTACTAGCATAGCGCGTTAAATAGGGTATAAAACAAAGATTAGCCGAAGAAAACATGGAGAACACCGATAATTGTCACCCTTAAACGAAGAATACCCGCGAATCCACAGCGCAAGCCCAACACAACAGAAATAGAGTACCACCCCACAACCCACCGATAGAAAACGAAGATTACCCGCAAAAACATGGAAACTATCGATAATTATCACCTTTAAACGAAGGACACCAGCAAATCAACAGCACAAACCCAATATAACAAAAACAGAGTGCTAACCGGCATATTACCGGTGCAAAACCCGTAAATCCACAGCAAAAACCCAACACAACCAAAAACAGAGTACTACCCCACAATCCACCGATAGAAACGTCAGATCTATAAGAAAAACCCCAATTCTACGAAGAAACCTGGCATTCGCCTACAAATAAACCGATCAATCGGTAAATAAACACAAATCCCCCCAATTCACGGTTTACGACTTTCACCACCTTTCCCCATGCACAAAAAAATGTAAATAAACACAGATCGCAGAAGCTTAAAAGCAAATCAGCTCGAAAAACGTAATTAACGGATCGAATTCATCTGGGTGCCCGAATTATCGGCTAAAACGGTGCCGACACACGCAAACCCGATTGGAATTTCAGATCTGCATGCGCCGGCGACCACAAACTCACATCCTAGCTCAGTTACTTTCCCACAGACGGCGCCAATTTGATGAGACAAGGAACCAACACCTAGACTAAAGAGCGGTAAACATAGACTATACCTAGTGTGATTCAACGGAGGAGACAAAGAAAGCAGTTGGAATGCCGGAACTCAAGAGAAAAACTATTGCTGTATTGAGAATTAGAGATAACGTAAATTACAAAGGAGCACGTCAAAAGCTATTTATAGATTACAACTGAGGACAAAAAGGTAAAATCAGTGTTGGGGCATGCACTTGGCATGGTCGAGGGTCATAACGGTAAATTCACCTTCACGCGGGAAATCTTCCACGTTTCTGGCGATTCCGCTGGTGAAGACCGTTCCTCTGGCGAGGGTGACTCTTCTGGCGAAAGTGGCTTCTCTGGCGAAGGTGCCTCTTCTGACATGCATGATTCCTCTGATGAGATTGATTCTTCTGGCAAGGGCCATTTCTCTGGTGAGCTTGATTCTTCTGGCGAGGGCCTTTTCTCTGGCGAGGATGACCTCTCTGGTATAAGCTGCTCCTCTGACAAGTGTGATTCCTCTGATAAGAGTGATTCCTCTGGTGCAATCCGCTTCTCTGCCATATTCATTCCGCTGGTACATGGCTAATTCCTCTGATTTACCTCATTTCCCTACTCTGCACATATCACTTCTCATCAGCAGGGCTGAATATAAAAATACTCAGTGGACATATGCCAAAATACATTCATGCATAACATATATATATATATATATATATATATATATATATAAATTGTACTACCAACACATGAGTTTTTCTTGAAAGACATGTGTTTACTAATACATTTATTTCATTTTTATAAAGTCGATTGGCTGATCATTTTCCTTCATATGATCCATATCTGTCCTTTTTGTCACGTACTGGGAATGAGGCCTCCTTCCACGGATGCCAAGACCGGTCGCAAGCGACTCACGGTCTCCATAAGTGTACACGTTAACCAGTACTAGCAAACCTTCATCTAGCATAGGATCTGAATTCGATTTCCTTTAAAGTTGGCGAACCAACACAGATATGATACATACGTAAAACATAAACATTTTTGGCAGACAATCATTTCATAGATCATTCCATTTCATTTCATAAGAGCCATTCACCATTTCAACATTTCATAAAACTAAAATTAACAGTTAAATCATATCATGCTTTCATTCGTATAAGAGGCCCACAACACGCAGGGGATCTCTATATACGTGTTAGGTCCGGGGGGTCTCGAATAGGTGTATGGGGGGGGGAATACACCTATAGGCTATTTTTACAACAATCTACCGACCTCAATCAGAGAGATCTCAGTCAGAGATTAGAACGAAACTTTGCATGCAAACAAGACACCTGTTTTACCGAAATTAGTTTTGACCAACAGGGTTGACGACTGATACTGAAAGCTCTTCAGTAAAGAGTTATCATTTATGTTGCTGGAACTTAACTGATCCAAGTAAGGGCTTCAGTCGTGTTTGCAAAGATAGAGATGATATCACTCTTCCTTACTATCAGAGGATAGTTCAGTCAGATTGATATCATACGCAGCGGAAATTAAACTTAGTTTCGTAATAGCCTCGGTGGAGCAGATAGTTGGATTAAGGTTTCTCTTTGCTGTTAGTCAGTGTTCAGTTTTATCAATTGAAATAGCACAAGTATGAATGTAAAACTGAAAGCTGTAAATAACACAAAGACTTTTACATGGTTCGGAAAAACCCTTTCCTACATCCACGGCTGGTTGATCAGACCAATAATCCACTCCGCAAGTGCTTCACTGGTGCACTGCAAACCGTACCCGTGTGCTTGCCTGGTGCACACAACCGTAAACTGAAGATAACCCCTCTTCAGCACCCACACACCTCGCGTAGGATTTCCCTGCTAAGCACACCTCGTGCTCAGACTTTCCACTCAGAGTTCAGAGTACCTTCCTGAACTCCGAATCACTCAAACACTCTTATGGGGGAGAGGTTTAAACGAGTGCCAACTATACTTACAAAGAACAAGTTCTTTGAAGCAAGTTTGACCTTTGGCTTCTGGGTAAACAGATATATGCCTAGGGTCTAAGAGAATGTATGTAATCAGCAGTGACTGATTTTGGTTTTGGAATTCTCTTCTTCGATTCAAGCTTTGGGCGGTTAAGCTTTAGGCTGAGTAGCAATTTCGGCAGAGCTTCAGCTTATGTCGTTGAATCGGTGAAGATTGAAGTAATCCTCGAGCGCTATTTGTAGGAGAACTCTTGAATAGATCCGTTGGCATAAATCGTCCTCAAGATTTCTTCCGTTGGAGAGCAATTCGATTTTTGGGCTGAGGCTTCAATCTTCGAGGTTCCTTGTCTGTGTGGAAACGGCTCTCTTTGATGGACAGGAGATGTCACATCTCTGAAAAGTAACCACCAGATAGGAATGACCTCTGCAGAGATAAGATATTCTGAGATCTCTGCATTTAATGCGGCTGTACTTGAGCGTACGTGGCTTCCTCTGAACGTTGGAAGATCAGTCCTAGGACGAATGTTCAACTGATACTTGACTTTAGTATCAGTCTTTTGCGCGCATTAAATAATCAGTCTTCAACTGATTCTTCAACTGATACTTCAGTTGGTAACTCCAGTCTTCAGTCTTCGTTCTTCAGTCTTCAGTCTTCAGTCTTCGACACTGCAACTAGACTAGAAACGAACTCTAACACTTGAGTTCAAAACTATTCTAGTCTATTACACATAAGTCCTATGAATTTTGGTATCATCAAAACAAGGGTTAGGATATTCCACAAGGTTCCCAACAATACGTATAGTAAAAGTAATACCCATCTGGACTCCTACTTACTCTTTCTTTATTAACTCTTGCTTTACCACGCTTCCTTCCGTCGCTCGTGCCTTCAGGTAGCATAAACGGTGTAGGTAGTTCATATAACAAAACATCAATCAATCAGTAACCTTCTTACTGATAGCTCTACTCTTATCTTAGTACTAGTCTATCAATGTCTCATCACTTTACTCCAACTATCTCGATCTCCCATCAATCAAACTTCCTAAGTAATCATCATTTCTATTCCCGACTTATCACCTAATTTAGGACTAGACTTCATCAAGAAATAAACACATAGATAAGCACATGGAATAATTAATCAAGTTCGATAACATCTTAGCAACATATTCAAAACGTTTTGTAAAATCGAGAAAAATATTTTTAGTTGGGGAAAAATTCCCAAAAATTTGATTTAGAAAGCCACAGACATATAATAGAACATTCTTAAATCAATTTCCTAAAAATAATTCACAAAAGAAAGTAATTCCGATTTATGTCACTTTTAACAAACAAACCTCTAGATTTCTTCATCGAAAAATTCTCAAAAACTCACGTTAAACTCACATGATACACAATAGCACAAATAAATGATCATATAACTCATAACTCTTCCAACATGGAAGATTCCTTTCATATATACAAACTAAACTCGGGAATTTTCACAACTCAATATTTTCATTCAATTTAACCATGCTTTCACCTTTCTAATAGTCTAATTAGCACATAGAAGTCATTAAACCAAACATTTATCTTATTAATAAAAAAATACCCAATTTCTAGTAAACTAAACTCAATCAACTCTCTACATATATCTCAATTACTCAAATTTGTCCTTAATCAACATTCCTATCATGCTCATAGTCACATAATTTCAAACAATTTTGAAATCTAACAAGTAAATCAAAAAATCCCAAATTTTGATAAACTAATTAAACTTTTTGAAAATCTTTAAACATGTATAATTCATCAATCAAACCTTAGATCTATCAAATTGACACACTTAAATGCATACATAAATCATCAATTAGCAATTTAAAGCATAGAAACAATTATGCCCAAATTTCATCAAACTAACTCACATCAAACTTCCAATCAATTTCAATCATCAATTCAATCCATGAAACACCATATTAATACTCCCAGTAGCATATATCACCAATCAATTCATCACTTAAGTCCCAAATTTAAAACTTCCCAAATTAGACAAACTAAACTATTTCAAATCTCATAATCCTTTTTAAATCTATTCTTTTACACATGGAAATCAATATCATAGGTCCTCAATTGCATAAATATCAGCTCAATTTAAGAAAAGGAAATGAATTTTTTTTTGAAGGGTATGAACCCTAATTTTTGAAAATTTGAAAAATAAAAGAGAGGATGTTTTTCTTGTTTGATTCATCAATACACACACATATACAACACCATAAGGTATGGATCTAAGTGGATTTATCACTTACTCAAAGACTTCAATAAAAAGAGAGACTTTCTTGACTCAACTCTTGAAACTCCTTCAATCCTTGCTCTTGATTCAAAGTAGTTGATGTTTAGACTTGATTTTGATGGAGATCTAAGTGTAGAAATGATTCTTGGAGCTTTGAAATGATCTTCAATGGTGGTAGTGAGATAAAAAGAGTGAGAGGGGAAGAGAGTGTAGAGAGGGCGTGAGTTTTTTTTTTTGGAATGAGAGAGAGTTGTTTTGATTTAGTCATCAACTTGCTCACTAAGCTACTTAGTCATTTAATGCTCATTAAAAGCCCACTTCGCTACTTGATGCAAAATCTCCAAAGCTAAATACTAAACTATTGATGTTACTGTAGGGAAATTAATGAAATATCATAGCCCTTGTTTTGATGATACCCAAATCTCTAAGGTTCTTTCTATAGCATTAGTTTTTCTCGTTGAGCTCAAGTGTTAGAGTATAAAGTACTTAGAATAAGACTCTGGCTTGCTGACTGATGTGTAAAGACATCGCAACTGAAGTCATTCCGACTGAAGCATCGCGAGACATTCCAGACTGAAGAATGAATGCAAGTTCCAGTCAGATGCTACTCAAAGGATTCATGCCTAAAGCAAAGTGAGAAGGGCCAACGATCTTTTTACTCTCGACTGAACCAAGGAGTATCAGACACACAACATTAAATGCCATGTACGAAGCATTAAATGCAGAAGATTTGACGACCGTCCTTGCAAGGACCAAACTTTCTCTTTTCTTGTAAAGCTGCAGAAGTAACAAGCTCCAAGACAACTCCGATTCAAATTCAACTATGAATGAGCTTGCAAAGATTTCCACCTTAGCCCATGAAGTGACTACATCTCACAACGGCATGAATTTCGAAGACCTTCTTTCCAACGGAACTATTCGGAACTCCTTTTATAAATAGCGTCGAGGATCAACCGCAAATCTTTACTGATTCAATAACATAGCCAAAGTGAAGGAATATTAAATTGAATAAATACTCGATTGCCGGATGATCGTTTCTTGGATTATTATTAATTCATCATACAACGATTAAATCCTAACATGCTCCTATGAATTTAACAGCTGCACACAGGTGTTAGGAAAACTTACTTGAAAATCGGATGCACAAACTGTTGATGATCGTGTCGAAAGAATCTGACTCCAGCTCTGATCTTCTCGACTGTATCCCGCTCAATTCCCAACGTTGGATGGACAACGAGCTATGAAAATTGCCAAGACAGAAAGACCACACACGTTTCCTGCGCCTCCCTCTGCTCTCAAAACCCTAATTTTTTATCAGTGTGTTTTCCTGAGAGCTGACAGCTGTATTTAATAATACAGAAAAGGAGGAGGGGGCGCCAGTTTCTAGTGAGGGCCGAAAATCTGCCCTACTTGGGCTAGGAGACATTGGGCCAGCCCAGGGACCAGATACAAGGAATAAAGATGGGCCTCAAATAAATTAATTTATCTATGGTCAGCCCAGACCATAATTAATTTATAAATATCAGTTCATTCCACTAGAGAACCGATACTGACTTACCCCTTTATTGCCGGTGATGAGTCGGGGCTTGTATTTAGACTTATCAAATCTCCGTATTTAAAATATCCGACATCCATTAATTAATTAGACTTAAATTAATTAATCTCTTAATAATTCCTTAAGCAGTACCACTCAAACTTTATTATTACGCCTGAACTTAATCAACCTGCAGGGTTTAGCGCAATAAACCTTATTGAGCTCCTTAAGGGGATGTCATTATCCTATACCGGATACGGGTACTAATACAGATAATCAAATATCATATATTAACCGCTATCACCCAAGATACAGAGTACTCGAGTTAGTATATAACTTTCACCCATAGTAAGTCAAAGTGATATACGAATTAATATATATATCTGAATACTTATTAGTATTAAGATTTATAAGTCACCGAGATCTTGATTCTTCACTTAAGTCAGATAGAAGAATACATCTCAAACTGTGGTCCTATCAATACGTAATGACGTACCAGTATAGACAAGTAGCCAAGACAAACTACTTCCATCTATATCTCTTAAGGTTATTCCAATTATATGGTCTTATGTGATCTACAACACACCATATAATCTACTTATACAGAGATAAAGAACATACATATGCAATCATGAACACAATCAGATAGGAGATAAGAATAGTGAATACAGGAATCATTGTATAGAAGCATAAAGTTCTTGCTTTCAGTATACAAATCCAACAATCTCCCACTTATACTAAAGCAAAACTTTTAGTATACAATGTGTCTAAATACTAGCTATTACAAAAACTTCACTTCATCTCTCCCACTTATACTGAAAGTTTTCCCTAAGTGGGTGGCATCAACCGCAATCCCATCCCTCGAGCATGCTTCTCATAGGTCTTTTGCGGTAAGCTTTTCGTGAAAGGATCAGCTAGGTTCTCCAATGTGTCAATCTTTTCTACTAGCACATCTCCTCTGTTTACGATTTCTCGTATAATGTGGTACTTTCTCTCTATGTGTTTGGACGCCTTGTGGCTCCTGGGTTCCTTAGAATTTGCCACTGCACCCGAGTTATCACAATAAATTATGATACTCTTAGGCAAATTAGGGACCACTCCTAGATCCAAGATGTAGTTCCGGAACCATACAGCCTCCTTAGCAGCTTCCGAAGCAGCTACATACTCGGCTTCCATGGTGGAGTCTGCAATGCACTTCTGCTTTGCACTCCGCCACGATACGGCTCCACCTCCCAAGGTAAACACATAACCAGAGGTAGATCTCTTCTCATCCCGGTCAGCCTGGAAATCCGAATCGGTGTAACCCAAAGGAAATAGACTGTCTGACTGGTAAACTAGCCTATAATCTCGAGTCCGTTTCAGGTACTTGAGAATATGCTTTACCGCAGTCCAGTGTCCTGGTCCAGGGTTCGACTGATATCTTGCAACCATGCCAACGACATAGCAAATATTAGGTCTCGTGCATAGCATCGCATACATGAGGCTACCTACGGCGGAAGCATAAGGTATCTTCCTCATCTCCTCAACCTCACTAGGCGTCTTAGGACACATGTCCTTAGACAGAGGAATGCCATGTCTAAAAGGTAGCAAGCCTTTCTTGGCATTTTGCATGCTAAAACGAGCAATCACAGTATCAATGTAAGACGCTTGAGATAAGCTCAACATCCTTTTCTGGCGATCACGAACGACCTTGATCCCCAAGATGTACGCTGCATCTCCTAAGTCTTTCATTTGAAACTGTTCGGATAACCACTTCTTTATGTCTGATAATAGCTCAACATTGTTGCCAATGAGGAGGATATCATCTACATAAAGTGCTAGGAAAACCACGTCGCCATTGGCATCTAAACGGTACACACAACTTTTGTTCTCACAACGAGTAAATCCATAGGATTTAATGACCTCGTCAAAACGTTTGTTCCATGACCTCGAAGCTTGCTTAAGTCCATAAATGGACTTCTTAAGCTTCCACACAAGATGTTCTTCGCCCTTCTTCACAAACCCTTCAGGTTGCTGCATATAGATGTCCCTTCCTTCTTCAAGGAAACCGTTTAAGAAAGCGGTCTTGACATCCATTTGCCAAATCTCAAGGTTCATGTGGGCTGCTATGGCAAGGAGTATTCGGATAGACTTGAGCATGGCAACCGGTGAAAAGGTCTCATCATAATCTATACCCTGTTCCTGGGTATAACCTTTCGCCACCAGTCTAGCTTTAAAAGCTGCGACTTCGCCATCCGAATCTCTCTTTCTCTTGTATACCCACCTACTACCTATAGCTAAAAAGCCATCTGGTAGTTCGGTCTTCTCGTATACATCCATAGCACCCATGGATTCTATTTCAAAAACCATGGCCTCGTACCAAGAATCTGCATCCTGATCTTTCATCGCTTGTCTATAGTTATCAGGGTCGACATCCTTTTGTTCATCAACAGGAAGAAGATCCGAAGATTCTCCCAAGAACATAAATCGATCGGGTTGAACTACAACCCTCCCACTACGACGAAGCGGTGGTGGTACAGCTGTGACAATGGTTTGTGCAGTGTCTTGTGGTGCATTCACTTGCACACTTGGTTGGGGTGATGGAATCGCCTGTCCATTGCCTTCGATTTCTTGAAGGAAAATCTCGGACTTAGACTTGTGTTTATCTATATAATCCTGTTCCAAGAATCGTGCGTTGGTGCTAACAACCACTTTCTGATCCTTAGGATTATAGAAATAACCACCTTTTGTTTCCCTTGGATATCCTACAAACAACATTACTTCGCATCTAGGATCCAGTTTCCTTGCCTCTTTGTCAAGAACGTATGCAGGACAACCCCATATCCTCACATGATTTAGGCTGGGCTTTCGCCCTGACCATAATTCAGTGGGAGTCTTGGGCACAGACTTGGATGGTACTAGATTCAGCAAGTAAGCCGCTGTTTCCAAGGCATATCCCCAAAACAAAATGGGCAACGATGCATAGCTCATCATCGATCGTACCATTTCCAAAAGAGTTCTATTTCTTCTCTCCGCTACACCATTCTGTTGGGGAGTACCCGGTGCAGTCAATTGGGATGTAATCCCTGAATCTGACAAGTACTGCAAGAACTCGTTCCCGAGGTATTCGCCACCGCGATCAGACCGCAATGACTTCTCCACCTCCGCCTTGAATTCTTTGAATTTCTCAAAGCATTCAGACTTGCGTTGAAGTAGGTAAATATACCCGTATCTTGAGTAATCGTCAATGAAAGTGACGAAATACTCATACCCTCCACGAGCCTTTGTGGACATCGGTCCACACAAGTCAGAGTGAATCAATTCTAACACATGCGAGGCCCTATTCCCCTTTGCCTTAAAAGGCCTTGCCATCATCTTTCCTTCTATACAGGATTCGCAGGTTCTAAATGGAACAGCTTGAAAATCTTTCAAGACTCCATTTGAAACGAGCCTTTGGATCCTATTTAGATTGATGTGGCCTAACCTTAGGTGCCACGCATGCGTATATTGTTCATGAGAATAATACTTCCTCTTATTCGGATTAGGACAGATTTGTGATGTAGATGCAACATGGACAGAATTATTAATTGGACATGTAATAGTATAGAGAGAGTTATTCAAAATTCCAGAACAAATAGTCTTGTTATCTCTCATGATAGAAACACCTCTATCAAAAATAACAGAATATCCATTCAAAAACAATTTTGAAACAGAAATTATGTTCCGCCGAAACTCCGGCACATACAAAATATCTCTCAAAACTAAAATGTCATCACCAAAACATAAAGATAAATCTCCAATAGCAACAGCTGCGACCTTCGACGCATTGCCCATGGAGATGGTGATCTCATCACTTGCTAGCTCCCTTGTTGGCTTGAAGCCCTGCAAGGTGTAACAAACATGGTCAGTTGCCCCCGTATCCACTACCCACGAATGAGTAGAAAACGAAGCTAAACATGTTTCAGTTACTAAAACTTGTGACGTACCTTGTCCCTTTGCCTTGAGCACTGGACAATCTTTCTTCCAATGCCCAACCTTGCCGCACTTGAAGCACTTTCCCTTGGCCGTTGGCTTGATCACGCCGCCGGTAGGGCCATCTACTTTGGCTTTACCGCTCCCACTAGCCTCATGGTCATGCTTGCCCTTTGGACATTTCCACTTCTTTTTCCCGCCTTTCGACGAAGAAGTAGATCCCTTGGCAGCAACAAGGACCTCTTTCCCATTGCGCGTGCCCATGACTCCCTCCGCCGTAACTAGAGCATTCAATAACTCATTGAGAGTATAGTTGGCCTTGCTCATAACGACGTTGAGACGGAAGTTCTCATAGGATTTGGGGAGAGTGTTGAGGATGATATCGACCTTGGCTTCGCCTTCGATACCCCCTCCTAGCAGATCAAGCCTGTCAAACAAATTTGTCATATGCATGACATGATCGTGCACAGGACTGCCCTCGCTCATCTTACAAGATAAGATTTCTCTCATCAAGTTAAAACGAGCAGACCTCTCGGACTCCCCATAAACCTCCTTGAGGTTTAACATGATGGTCGCTGCGTCATCCATGACCTGATGCTGGAGTTGCAAAGTTTGCGACATAGTCATCATAATATAGCACTTGGCCATATTATTCGACTTGTGCCACCTTTTATGCGCCTCACGTTCCGCATCAGTCGACTCATCAGTTAAGGCCGCGGGACGTGGAGTGGTAAGCACAAAACTGTGCTCATCAGCGTCAAGTATGTACATTATATGGCGTTTCCATTCGGTATAATTAGGACCGATGAGAGGATTGTTTGCTAGAATGTTAATTATCGGAGACATAGACATATCTGTAAGTAAACAAATAAACATGTAAGAACATGAAGCGCATATAGTTCGTAACAATAATATTGTAACCTTTTGATAAAACAATATTAATGAAACTTCCAACTGCCCAAGAAAACTCATGAGTAAGCCACGATAGGGTGAACGTTTACCATGATTTCCTCAACCAGACTATTTACCTAGTCGTTTAATTTCCATCCATGTCAACTTAACCTTTTGACAAAGGAAATTAATAGTCGGACTTTAACTAGACCATATCATATTCAAGAAGGGACTCCGATGGGGAGTTGTACATTGTACTTGAATTGATATCTAAGCAATGACCACAATTTAACCTTAAGCATTAAATTCTTGAAATTAGCATACTCACTAGGACCATACCGCTTTCAATTTAACCTTTTGGTTATCTTATTTAAAATCCATCCTCTAAAGTACTTATGAGAATCATACGAGTAAGCCACGATAGGGTGGACGTTTACCGCATAACTCCCACTACTTAAATGGATTTAAATATTTTTAATAGAAATCCCAACTTAACAAACTTGTGAAATCAAATATGAAGTAAGCCACGATAGGGTGAACGTTTACCCATACTCTCAATCACTTCGTCTTGGGACCGCATGTGGAGGTCTAAAATAATTTTTAATTACTATAAAAATTATTAAATAGCTTAGTCTTTTTCTTTCAAAAGGTTTGTTCATGCTCAAGCACATAAACCTAAACATGCTTCTCTAGAATGCAACATGTAAAACATGCTCGCAGAATTCTAAAACATGCTTAGGAAAACGATAAACCTACTATCATGCTCGTCTAAGCGCAATTAATAAACAAATATTAACAAGCAAAGACGTGCAAAAGCAGGTAAAGAGCATAAGGGATTAACAACCACGACATGCAAAGAACAGTAATAAAAGAATTAAAATTCTTCGTGACCCATTCGTGGAAACCCAACATCTATTCTATTACAAAATAAAAAAGAAAAACAGGCCCAAAACTAAAAACAGCCCAAAAACTTCAAGCCCGTCGTTGGAATTAGGGTTTGGGCCCCCTAGGGTTTGAGACGCAGCTAGGGTTTAGAAACCCTAGTCGCCGCCGCCCTTGGCAGCCTCCACCGCCGCACAGCAGCCCTCGGCGCCGCACAGCAGCACGCCGGTGCTGCAGCAGCCATGGCGCGCGCAGTGTCCCGGCGCTGGCAGCAGCTCGGCGCTGCATCAGCACCGTCCGGCAGCCTCCAGCAGCGTCCAGTAGCAGCAACGGTCGGCAGCAGCTCTCGTCTGACTCGGCCTCGATGTCCCCGGCAGCAGCAACGAACGGCGACAGCAGCGGCTCCAGCGTGTGGCAACAGCAGTGGCAGCAGCGGCAGTGCGCCGCCCGCCGGGCGCGCAGCGCGCAGAGCGCGCAGGCGCGGCCCCGGGCGCGCACCACCCCTGCCGGTTGCTTCCAGCCGCTCGCTCAGCCCTAGCCGAGCCCGCCTCGCCACGCCTCGCCACGGACCAGCAGCCTCGGTGACAGCAGCACGCAGCAGCGCGGCCGCCTGACCAGGCGCAGCGCAGCGCACGGTGCCGAAGCGCCCGTGCGCGCGCGGCCCTCGGCGCCGCGGCTGCCCGTGCCACACCGTGTCCGTGGCAACCTCCTTACACCTTCCTCGTCGTTGATTCGTCGTCATCCTTGTTTCGTTCCTCAGTTTTACAGATTTACAACGGAAAAGCAAATACAATTGAAATCCTAATCTAACCACGGATTTTCTCGTGGTGAAAAACGATTACAACGTCAAACGACGTATTCCACGAATCAACGAACCACGAAGAACAACAGCAGTAAAAACAACGCACATTATTAATCGTACATAAATTAATAATAGAGCCAAGAAATTAATCCTGGGCTCTGATACCAATTGAAGGAATATTAAATTGAATTAATACTCGATTGCCCGATGATCGTTTCTTGGATTATTATTAATTCATCATACAACGATTAAATCCTAACATGCTCCTATGAATTTAACAGCTGCACACAGGTGTTAGGAAAACTTACTTGAAAATCGGATGCACAAAATGTTGATGATCGTGTCGAAAGAATCTGACTCCAGCTCTGATCTTCTCGACTGTATCCCGCTCAATTCCCAACGTTGGATGGACAACGAGCTATGGAAATTCCCAAGACAGAAAGACCACACACGTTTCTTGCGCCTCCCTCTGCTCTCAAAACCCTAATTTTTTATCAGTGTGTTTTCCTAAGAGCTGACAGCTGTATTTAATAATACAGAAAAGGAGGAGGGGGCGCCAGTTTCTAGTGAGGGCCGAAAATCTGCCCTACTTGGGCTAGGAGACATTGGGCCAGCCTAGGGACCAGACACAAGGAATAAAGATGGGCCTCAAATAAATTAATTTATCTATGGTCAGCCCAGACCATAATTAATTTATAAATATCAGTTCATTCCACTAGAAAACCGATACTGACTTACCCCTTTATTGCCGGTGATGAGTCGGGGCTTGTATTTAGACTTATCAAATCTCCGTATTTAAAATATCCGACATCCATTAATTAATTAGAGCTCTGACAGCTTAAATTAATTAATCTCTTAATAATTCCTTAAGCAGTACCACTCAAACTTTATTATTACGCCTGAACTTAATCAACCTGCAGGGTTTAGCGCAATAAAGCTTATTGAGCTCCTTAAGGGGATGTCATTATCCTATACCGGATACGAGTACTAATACAGATAATCAAATATCATATATTAACCGCTATCACCCAAGATACAGAGTACTCGAGTTAGTATATAACTTTCACCCATAGTAAGTCAAAGTGATATACGAATTAATATATATATATCTGAATACTTATTAGTATTAAGATTTATAAGTCACCGAGATCTTGATTCTTCACTTAAGTCAGATAGAAGAATACATCTCAAACTGTGGTCCTATCAATACGTAATGACGTACCAGTATAGACAAGTAGCCAAGACAAACTACTTCCATCTATACTGCAGCCTAAACCGATAACTTGTCCTAGAGTTATTTCGGCTGTGATCATATTATATCTCTTAAGGTTATTCCAATTATATGGTCTTCTGTGATCTACAACACACCATATAATCTACTTATACAGAGATAAAGAACATACATATGCAATCATGAACACAATCAGATAGGAGATAAGAATAGTGAATACAGGAATCATTGTATACAAGCATAAAGTTCTTGCTTTCAGTATACAAATCCAACACAAAGCTCTGTAGAAATTGCTACTCAAGCTCAACCATCTACAAAAGATTGAATCGAAGAAAAGAGTCATCAAAGCTCAAGCCATAAAAATATCTGATCATCAAAGCTCTCTTAGATTTCTAGGCATATATCTCATATACATTCTAAGCCTAGATTCTGATTACACGAGATTCTGTTCTCAAGTAATCCTAGTTGGAAAACAAGTTCAAACCCCTCTTTATTTAGAGTTAAGCGTTTGAAGTTAGAGTGAGTTCAGACCAGTGTTCTGACTCAAAGTTCTTAGTGTGTGTTATCGCACTAAAAGGAGAAAGAGAAATCCAACCTAGTGTGTTGATACTGAAACAGTTGTTTCGGTTGTTCAGGTTTGCTTTGCACCCGTAAGCATTGCGTTCAGGTTTGTTGTGTACCCGTAAGCACTAGCGAGTGATTGTCAAACTAATTATCTAGCCGTGGACGTAGAAACGTTGCTTTTCAAACCACATAAAAATCCCTTGTGTTCTTACTTGCTTTATATTCAGTATTTATGCATAACTCTGTTCTCTTAATACTGATTAACTGAAAAGAGTAACTAAGGGATTCTTTGTCAAGAAAATCTTTTCAGGCTATTTCACTAAGTTTAATATTCCGCTGCAAGAGCAGGTTGTTCAAAAGAACAGTTTGTTTTGATCAAGTTCTACTGAACTCTCCTATTCAAAAGGGTAGGATATGAGGGACGAAACCCAAAATGGTGATGGCGGCTCTACCCTTACCCTACTTTTGTTGTCGCCGTTTGATGGCTGGAGATCGGTTTGCTCTCCGGCTTTCACCGGTTTCAAATAACTTTACCAACCCTTCCTCTGCCCCGGCTAAGCTTGGGCTCAACCATAGTGATGATGTGTCTTCGTTGCTTTCTTCAAACCCTAAATCCTCGGGGGTTTCAGCCGTCAACAAAGTCGGCTCTGGTGCGGCCTCTGCTGCCAACCGTGAAATCCCTCCGCCGTTGCGTAATAATGATGAGTCTTTGACATTCGTGTCAAACCCTAATCCTACCAGTGAGGCCGACTCTGGTGCGGCCGCTGCTACTATTTGTGATATTTCTCTGTCGCATGATCAATTGAAAGTCTGATACCTGTCCGGTACTCCTCCCGTGAAGTCGTTTGGCGAGTCTCTTAGGCATTCTTCGGGACGTCCCGCAGACGTCCCGACTCATGATTTCGCGGTGCTGAAACCCGCTATGGTGGACGATAAGCCGTGTCTTACTATCTCCATGGCTTTCCGTCAACGGCAAATCAAATCCTTTCAGCATGCCATTCATGGAAGGGTTTTTCTTCGCAAAGGCGATTCGCCGAGATTTGCGGTGGATCTCTTTACTGAGCTCTCTATCCTTTGGAAAACGTCATCTCCATAGCAGGTTATCCCTCTGGGCAAGGGATATTTCACTTTGAAGTTCTCGTCACCTGAGGATTATGCTTTGGCTTTCACGAAATCTATTTGGTGTCTTCTTGTGGGGATTATTTTCCTTCAGGCATGGACTCCCAATTTCAATCCAAACAAGATTGTTTCTTCTTTTGCTCAGGTTTGGGTCCGTATCTTTAATCTCCCGCATGAATTTTGGCATCCTGAAGTTCTCTCTGGTATAGCTAGGCATGTTGGCACTCCTATTCTCGTTGATGGCATGTCTGCGAGGGCTTCGGTGGGTTATTTTGCTAGGGTGTTAGTTGAGATAAATGTGGCATTGGATATCCCTGAGTTTCTTGATGTTAAATATGATGATGATATTTATGAAATTGAGTTTGGATATGAGAATTTGCCATACTTCTGTTGTCTTTGTTCTGCGATTGGCCATGCCACTGATGACTGCAGAAAAGGTAAAGAGCCTGCTTCTCTGACTAAGCAGACTGAACAGGATAATAGTTTGCGGGGCCGGAAGCATCGCAACAGATTTCGCAATGGAAGAAAACTAAGAGCCGCTCTGTTGAGAATCGACAGCACGCGAAGGAGGTGCCTGGTTCTGTTGGGCTGGATAATGATGAGGAGTCTTCGCCCAGATGTGAATATGTTACTGTTGGAAAGAATTCTGTGGAAAAAAAGCAATCGGTTTGAGGTGCTGGAGGATATGGAGTAAGAGAATGGAGACAATACGGCAGCGCGTAGAGATTACTCGCTTTCGGGACCAGATTTACTGGAGTCCTTAATGAGACCGGTTCAGAATTCTGTTGTCGATCGGCCCATTGAAGCTGGCTCGGATGCTCAAGCTAGCACGGAGGACACGGCTGTTATGGAGTATTCTGACAGCTCCGTGGATGAGGAGATCATTGCAGACGATAGCGAGGCCGCAAGGTTGGCAGCGTGTAGGGAGGATGCGGTCGGGTCTAAGGGTTCTCCGCTGTAGGCCGCTCCGGAGTTCGGGCAGCATAAGGAGGTCATAACTCAGTCTGCCGTGGTTCCGTCCACGGACATGGCAGATGATTCGGCATCTCGGTTGGTCTTTGAGCCCACACAATCTGCTTTGGAGGAGTTGGCTAGTTGTATTAGCAGGTTAGTCAGGGGATGCAAATGCTCGTTGACAATCCTAAGCATCGATCCGGGTCGACCTAAAAAGGGTATGGAATGTCCGCAAGCTCCACCGAATGACAGTATAAAAAGTCGGCTCAGAAATGCAGAGGGTCTAAGCATGCGGGTTATGAATAAGGGCGCTGTTCTTGACACGCCGTCGCCGGTGGAGTTCTTGAATAAAGTGCACAATGTTCAGTCTGGAGGAGCGATTATACAAAATTTTGTGGTTCACTCTTCTTCTTCAGACGCAGCTCGAGCTATGTCGGCTGTGGTTTCTAAAAAATAGGGAGATATGTTGGACGATGAAGAATCTTTTGACGAGGATGATCTTATGTTTTCTTAGTCTTGCTTGGTTTGCAGGTTCTTGTGTCCCTCCGTTCTGGTCTGCTCTGGATCTTCCGAGCTGATGTTGGTCTGTTTTAGATCTGTCGAGCTGATGCTGGTCTGCTCTGGCTCTGGGGAACTGGTGTTGGCTGCTCTGGTGTTTGCTGCCCTGGCGAGGTCTACTCTGGTGTTGTCTGCTCTGGCTCAGCAGCTCTGGTGTTTGTCTGCTCTGGCTCTGTTGGTCTGGTGTAGTCTGCTCTGTCTCTGCGCAGCCTTGGCCGAAAGGGTGGCTTGCTCTTCCTTGCGTTGTTTTGGATGTTGCTTTCCTTTTGCGTTGTTTACTCCCTTTTTGCGAGGGTTTAGTTTTTTTTTTTCCTATTTTTTGGGCTTTCTTTTATTAGGCTCAACTCCTTGTTTGCACCTGTGATTTCAAGGTTTTTTCCAAACTTCTTTTTTTCAATAAAATTTCCATTTCAGCAGATCCTATTCAAAAGGGTTGTCGAAAGATTTCAAAAGTTTTCAAAATTTTCTTTCCACTCTGTGCTAAGTGCTCTCATTCTGTTTTTCCTTCTTTCTTGTTATGTCTTCTAACTCCTGCAACTCATCCTCTCACCCAGGCTCCGTAAAGAATGAAGACAAGCGGATCGAGAAAGGAAAGGCGATTGTCGAAGAAGAATCTGAAGAATCAAGTTCATCATTAGAATCCTCCACCTCAGAACAAGATCTTCTTGAAGTAAAAGAGGTAGATCAGGCTTTAAATGCCTACAGTGGTCAAAGGATGATTCTTGAGAATGTTCTTGTGGGGAAACAAAGACTGGAAATGGCCATTGCCAAGACTGCCTCCAAGATAAACGAAATCTCCCTGATCCCTGCTGATGAAGAAGATGAAGAAGAACTGGCTATTGAGTACGCCAGATTGGAAGACTTGATGCAGATACTTCAGATTGAGAGATTTAAACGCATTTATCTTCTCAGAAACGTAGATGCAAATCTTATCCAGATGAGAAGAGATCTTGATGATGTGTTGGTTAAAGTGTCAAATGTAAAGGTCAAGAAAGATCAATGGGTTGAGTTTGACATGAAAGAAGTCAAAGTAAAACTCTTTCCATCCATCTCACGAGAAGAATATCTCAGAAGAAAATAGGATGAACATGATAAAGGAAAGAAAATTCAGAGTGCACATTCTTCACTGATGATCGGACATCAAGAGCCCATAGTGCAATTGGTGCAACCTGATGGTTATCAATCAATTCGTATCCCTCTGTTCTCAAGAGAAACTGTGACATCTGCTGATGATTCCTCATCATGTAAAAGAAGATATGTCACCTACCCTGAAGCAGATCTATCCTCCCTAATGATGGAAATGATTCTCAAATCTATCTCCACTTCTTCAATGACGGAGGATTGTACAGTAGAAAGGTCTTCTGAAGAAGTCAAAAGAAAATGAGTTCTTGAGGATATTCAACTAAAAAATTCAACCTCGACTCCACAAAAGAACATTCAGTTGAAGTGATTGAACTACAATAGTGGTTGACCAGTCAACAACAATAATCCACTCAATTACTTCAACAAAGGGGATCTCAGACACTTTGCTCTCTTCTATCTCAAGAAATAGACAACGATGAAAAGGGAGAAATGAAGAAAAATGAGAAAGAAGAGTCAAAAGAAATGTTGAGTGAATCCAATGTGTCAGACAATCAATCAGTCAATAATCCATCACCCATCAACAGAAGAAAGAGACCAAAAATCTAAAAGGATGCACCATCATGAGGAAGCAACGATCAAGACAACTGCAACAACTGAGGGAGAACTTCATCAACTGAAGATTCTTGACTGATGTACCTGTCAACTTTAAATGAAAAACAGAACTTCAGATTGAGTATGCCAGATTGGAAGACTTGATGCAGATACTTCAGATTGAGAGAAATAAACGCATTTATCTTCTCAGAAACGTAGATGCAAATCTTATCCAGATGAGAAGAGATCTTGATGATGTGTTGTTAAAGTGTCAAATGTAAAGGTCAAGAAAGATCAATGGGTTGAGTTCGACATGAAAGAAGTCAAAGTAAAACTCTTTCCATCCATCTCACGAGAAGAATATCTCAGAAGAAAATCGGATGAACATGATAAAGGAAAGAAAATTCAGAGTGCACATCCTTCACTGATGATCGGACATCAAGAGCCCATAGTGCAATTGGTACAACCTGATGGTTATCAATCAATTCGTATCCCTCTGTTCTCAAGAGAAACTGTGACATCTGCTGATGATTCCTCATCATGTAAAAGAAGATATGTCACCTACCCTGAAGCAGATCTATCCTCCCGAATGATGGAAATGATTCTCAAATCTATCTCCACTTCTTCAATGACGGAGGATTGTACAGAAGAAAGGTCTTCTGAAGAAGTTCAAAGAAAATGAGTTCTTGAGGATGATTCAACTAAAAAATTCAACCTCGACTCCACAAAAGAACATTCAGTTGAAGTGATTGAACTACAATAGTGGTTGACTAGTCAACAACAATCATCCACTCAATTACTTCAACAAAGGGGATCTCAGACACTTTGCTCTCTTCTATCTCAAGAAATAGACAACGATGAAAAGGGAGAAATGAAGAAAAATGAGAAAGAAGAGTCAAAAGAAATGTTGAGTGAATCCAATGTGTCAGACAATCAATCAGTCAATAATCCATCACCCATCAACAGAAGAAAGAGACCAAAAATCTAAAAGGATGCACCATCATGAGGAAGCAACGATCAAGACAACTGCAACAACTGAGGGAGAACTTCATCAACTGAAGATTCTTGACTGATGTCACCTGTCAACTTTAAATGAAAAACAGAACTTCAGTTCAACCATCACCTTGAATCGACTGATTCAATTGTTCACTCGACTCATAAGCCTCCCTATGTACTTCAAAGTCTATGCCTTTGTCTCGCTTCCTAAAATCTACATTACATATATCTTTGTCCACTTCTGATGATTTGAAAATTGTAGGGAAATGTTGACTGAATTATCCGATTTTATAAAGAAAATATCCTTAGATTTTCAACTTCATATTCTTGTTTTTATTTGTGCTAAACTTCCCTAAAATAAAATTATCTCATTTTCAATTTAGGCAGTTAACTCCATGATCTTAATGATCCCGCCCTTTTTACTAACAAAGCAAAAATCATGACACGTGTTGATATCCTATTTGTCCGAACGTTTCACTTCATCATTCCTCACAACAGAATTTACTCTATCTTTCTAACCTTTGAAATCCAGAGTTCTCTTTCTGTGAGAGAAAAGTCTAAAATTGCAAAAACCTTTGAAAATCATTCACTCATGGCAAAGTCATCCAAGTCCATTAATCAGAAATTAGTTTGCTACGAAGCGTCTATCACCACTGAGGTGCTGCTGAATCTTGCAAAGCACAATAAGATAAACGAGATTCTCACTCGTCACGGCTGGCTAAACTTTGTGCATACAATGCCAACCTTTCTTCTGGGAGAATAGACCATCAAGGAATTATATGACTCCATTGTCTTAATGATGCCACCGGAGAATGCACGGCAGAAATCAGCATCTTCACTTCGGAGGATTTCTCAATCTCAGAGAAACATCATATTAATGTCTCTCAAGTGGTAAGGGAAATATTTCACCTCCCTTCCGATGGTCAGTGCACAAATTTCATAGACGAGAAAGCCAATCAACTCATGAGGAATGCATTGAGAGAAGGAACATACTCAGAGCTTAAGAACATCATGAGTGTGTCACTACTTCAACCGTATCTCCGACCAATTGCCAAAATCATTAAGAAATGTTGGTTTGGTATTCTGGGGCCACCGGATCACATGTCAAAGCCTCACAAGATACTGCTGATTGCACTGATGCAAGAAGGTCCGTACAACTGGGAACAAGCTTATCTTCGAATTTTAGTAGAAGAAAAAAGCAAGCTCACTCCACCAGACACCTTCGACAAGGAACAAGAGTATCATCAATCATCTTTCACAGCACCAAACGAGTGCAATGCTTCTGGAAAGACACTGTTGAAGTATCTGACTTCATCTACTTATTCAAAAGCCACAAAGGTTCAGTCAAAACATCTCCCATTGTAGTCAGTGCAACCCCTACACCAACAACTGGTGTTCACAGTTGAACACGTAGCTCAACCAGAAATGCTCAAGTCAGTCAAGCAGCTCTCAGTGAAATTTCTCTCATCAACCTTGATGACTCAACCCAAAACACCTAAGGGATTGACTCGCAATCATACGAGGTCGTCCTAGTGTAATAAGCTAACCTAAGTCGTCTCTCAAGGAAGGCTAAACAGGGCTCTGATCATGCTACGCACAGAAAACGGGAAATAACCTAAACACTCTAATCAGAAGGTTGGGTCTGACACTCTCTCTCCGGTTAACTAATTCGTAATTAAAATAAAGCATATAAATTTATCTAGGCGAAAGATAGGAAGCAGGTAAAGAAAGCAATAAGACAACATAAAGAACTAGGGTTCTAATCTAACAATCTAAAAATCAATAATTAAATCCAAAATCATAAAGCAACAATTATCTAGGCAAGGAAAATAAACAGGCATTCAAATCTATGGCAAACACTAGTCATGATTTTTCCTAAGGAACATGTAAAAGAAAAGCGACACAAATTCAACGGAGTATTACTCTAACAAATCAACCAACAATCTAACTATACTAACTAAGCAATAAGATTAACAAAGCATAAATCAATGCAAAATATCATTATCAAAACGTATTCAATTATCTAGGAAAAGAGCAACCAAGTAAGCTTGTAGAATTTGATAAATTAATAGATAGAACTTACAATTGATTAAAGGAAACGATGATCTAGCGTAATTCGAGAGTTTCTAATGTGTTTCTCCCTACCAAAACTCTAAGGAAATACAGTGAAAATGGAGCTGGAGGCTGGATGGGTCGAGAATGGGGGCAGAAACCCCTAAAAAATGGGTTTTAAACCCTAAAAACGTAACTGCCAGACCGCGCAGACGGCCATGGCCGCCGGGCGGCGCCGCCGCCTATGCCCTTCGCAGAATGGGCACTGCAATGCGCAACATTTTTGTTTTGGTCCGTTCTCCCTCGTTTCAAGTCGGATTTTAGATCCGTTTTTGCCTCCGAACTCGTATCGAGATGAACTTCGATTCTTTTGAAGACCATTCAACTAAATTCTGACTTTATTTTTGTCCACATATCAATCAATTTGAGCATAAAATCCTGAGACAACAAAATTAGCACAAAAGCTCAATTCAATCAACTCTTGAATGAAAGAGACCAAAATAAAAGTCAATATAAGACGTAAACACCCACAAATTCATCACAAAATAGGACTAAACACTTGATACTCCAGACTCCCCAACTAAAGAACTTCCAAAAGTTAAATCCGAGAAGTCCCCTGTTTAACCATCCGTCTCTCCTGTTGTTTCATCCCACTTTTCACCACAGTCTCCAGAAATACCTCAACCGAATCCAGAGGAACAAACCTCTATTCGAACCCCAGCAGCCACTCACACAGAGGAAGGTCCAACTGAGGAAATTATCCCTCCTCTTGTTGGATATTTTCAGCATTGCGCAGAAACCTTCTAGGAAAGGGTCAACTTTGTCGAGCCTGATGCTCCCTCCTCATCAGCTAAAACACCAACAGCAAAGCTCAGGAACTACTTCCTCTTATTTGCTCAACATAATGTCAATGCCTCCCTGCCATCAGTCACGGCTGAAAGGCATCCAGACGTCTTCCAGGACCTTGTCCAATACCTCTTCTATAAGTTTGTCAAAACGGCATCCAAATCCTAATTTCCAGGGATAGATGAAATCATGCCCGTCTCTGAAATGGAATCAATGTTTTTGAAAAATTCAACGTCACAAATCTATGGGATGCCATCCATGACTGGGTGCCTAACTTCAAGCAATATCTGGTTGCTAGAGGTCTGATCAACGTTCCTCCGAGCGAAGATCCTTCCTACAATGATGAAATTCCCACAGATACATAGCAAAAGGTAGAAGAGTTTCCAACTGCGACGGATCAACAGACTGATGCAGAGAAACGATCAATGAAAAGAAGACTACTGATAAACATGCATTTTTACCTCTTGGTGTGTCATATTTGATGGTTAGTTATGAGGTTTTTGTGTGTTTGATGGTTTATTTTGAGCTTATATTGGTTTTTGGTCAAGAACTTGTCACTTGCTTGTGTTTGAACGTATTTTTTAGAAATAAAGAAGCATAATTTGGAAGTTTTGGCTGAAATACAAGTTGTAGTTCATCTCGAGAGGAGTTCGTGAGCGTAAACGATTTGTAAATCGGAGTTCGGACGAGGGAGAACAAGCCAAAACAAAATCACTGCGCAAGGCAGCGCGAGGTCGCGCGGTCCAGGCGCGCGGCCGCGCGACCGAGCCGCGCGACGGAACAGGAAGTTCTGGACAGCGCACGCGGGCTGGAGGCGCGGCCGCGCGACGTGGCCGCGCGAGTCGCCGTTTTTCCGCCCAAAATTCATTTTTTTAGTGATTTTGGGTATTTTTGAGAGCTACAAGACCTAAGGCATATAAATACTCCCCAATAACTTATTCTCTGCAGCTTTTATCACTTTGTATCATATTTTACTTTTCCTGAGAGCTGAGAGAGACGGAGAACAGAGCAAGAACAAGATTGAAGATTCTCGATTTCAATACGGTTTTTCTTGTTGGATGTTTATTTATTTGATTGAGAATTATATTCTAGTTCATATGTCTATGTGTGGCTAGAATCCCTTTTTCCCAGGGTTTAGGGAGTAGACATGATTTGAATTTCTGACTGTTTGATTCAATTGATTGAGATTGTTTTTCCTTTTTATGTTCTTGTTATTATTGTTTGCTTTATTGATTGGCCACCAATTTAGCATAATCATAGGTTTTAATTTGAGATCGGGAGATGATAATTATCACATGAACTAAGAACATAGAACACATATATTTAATTCTAAAGGGAATTGATATTTGTGAGGGCGTTAATCCTATGAGCTTTTAGGAGTTGCATGTTAGAAGTGCGATCCGGGAACGGTAGCCTTGCATGTAATCAACGGTTTGTATGCCACGGGAGTGGGTATAGACTAGTTTTGAGATTGCCTTAGGAATCATCTTATTAATTGAATTGAACATGTTAGTTAGGAGAATCTGTTGAAACCTTTGCCTTGGAAAATCTTCTCTTATCTGTTTCTCTGTTTCACAGCTTGATTTATTTTGTTTTCCGTTATTTATTTATTTATTTAGTTTTAAAAACCAAAAACTATTAATTTCATTTGTCCAGATAGAGTAGAATAATTTAGGATAGGAATTGATAATAATCAGTCTCTGTGGAATACGACCTTGCTTGCTACTGTACACAATTGCACCCGTACACTTGCGCGTGTCAAAGAAATTAGCGAACAACTACAAGCACAAGAATCGGAGCTGACTGATCTCAAAGACAGACTTGCCTTCCTTGAAACAACAGTGATGAATATCCTGCATCAGAACAGACAACAATCCAAAAAGGGGATGAGGACATCGAGCGCAACGGAAACTGAAACCTATGGCCATCAGAAGGAATCCTCCATTCTTGTTGATGCCAAAAAGGGGGGAAAAGGGTAAGGAGAAAGGAAAAGAGGACAAGAAAAAGGGAAAGGATGAAGAAGCAATAGGAAAGGAAGAACTGAAAAAGCAAGAAAAGGAAATGAATTTTTTTTAAAGGGTATGAACCCTAATTTTTGAAAATTTTGAAAAATAAAAGAGGGGGTATTTTTCTTGTTTGATTCATCAATACACACACATATACAATACCATAAGGTATAGATCTAAGTAGATTTATCACTTACTGAAAGACTTCAATATAAAGTAGAGACTTTCTTGACTCAACTTGCTTGGAAATGATCTTCATAGGTGGTAGTGAGATAAAAACAGTGAGAATGAGAGAGAGGGTGTGAGTTTTTTTTTCTTTTTTTTTGGGGGGGGGGGATGAGAGAGAGTTGTTTTGCTTTAGTCATCAACTTGCTCACTAAGCTACTTAGTCATTTAATGCTCATTAAAAGCCCACTTGGCCAGTTGATGCAAAATCTCCAAAGCTAAATACTAAAATATAGATGTTACTGTAGGGAAATTAATGAAATATCCTAGCCCTTATTTTGATGATACCAAAATCTCTAAGGTTCTTTCTATAACATTAGTTTTTCTCGTTGAGCTTAAGTGTTAGAGCTCAAACGAGGATTTAACGACCATCCTTGCAAGGACCAAACTTTCTCTTTCCGTGTAAAGCTGCAGAAGTAACAAGCTCCAAGACAACTCCAATTCAAATTCAAGTATGAATGAGCTTGCAAAGATTGTCACCTCAGCCCATGAAGTGACTACATCTCACAACGGCAAAAATTTCAAAGACCTTCTCTCCAACGGAACTATTCGGAACTCCTATAAATAGCGTCGAGGATCAATCGCAAATCTTTACCAATTCAATTACATAGCCAAAGCTCTGTAGAAATTGCTACTCAAGCTCAACCATCTAAAAAAAAGATTGAATCGAAGCTCAAGCCATCAGAATATCTGATCATCAAAGCTCTCTTAGATTTCTAGGCATATATCTCATATACATTCTAAGCCTAGATTCTGATTACGTGAGTTTCTATTCTCAAGTAATCCTAGTTGGAAAACAAGTTCAAACCCCTCTTTGTTTAGAGTTAAGCGTTTGAAGTTAGAGTGAGTTCAGACAAGTGTTCCGACTCAGAGTTCTTAGTGTGTGTTATCGCACTAAAAGGAGAAAGAGAAATCCAACCCAGTGTGTTGAACTGGAACAGTTGTTTCAGTTGTTCAGGTTTGCTTTGCACCCGTATGCATTGCGTTCAGCTTTGTTGTGCATCCATAAGCACTAGCGAGTGATTGTCAAACTAATCATCTAGTCGTGGACGTAGGAACGTTGTTTTCTGAACCACGTAAAAATCCCTTGTGTTCTTACTTGCTTTATATTCAGTATTTGCGCATAACTATGTTCTCTTAATACTAATTAACTGAAAAGAGTAACTAATGGATTCTTTGTGAAGAAAATCTTTTAAGGCTATTTCACTAAGTTTAATATTTCGCTGCAAGAGTTATTGGTTTAACTGATCAATCTTTTGATAGTCAGTTAGACGAGTAATTCTACTCTGTTTTACTTACGACTGAAGCCTTACTTGAATTAATTTTTTGATAGCAATCCTTCACCAGACAACATCAACGAAATCATTTCAGCTTAAATACCAAACATGAATTCAGATCCAATGTATTATACAGTTGCACATGATTTCATCCTTCATGGTCCATTTGGAGTAGCAAATAAAAATTCTCCTTGTATGGCAAATGGTCGTTGTACAAAATATTTTCCCAAAAAATATGTTGAGACAACGAACATTGATGAAGATGGTTATCCAGTATATAGGCGCGGGAATAATGGAAGGACAATTCTGAAGAATGGTGTGCCTTTGGATAATAGATATGTTGTTCCACATAATCGTTATCTTCTAATGAAGTATGGAGCGCACATAAATTTTGAATGGTGTAATCAGTCCCGATCCATCAAGTATTTGTTTAAGTACATCAACAAAGGAAATGATCGTGTTACTGCATCTTTTTATAAGAGTACAAAGGATAGGCATATGGAAAAAGATGTTGATGAAGTGAATATGTATTATGATTGTAGATACATTTCAACATGTGAGGCTGCGTGGCAAATTTTAAGATTTGAAATACTGTACAAAGATCCTCCTGTGAAAAGGTAATTGAACAGGTTTTGAGTAAATCGACAGTTAGAGAAAGTAAGTTCTTAGCATGGTTTGAGGCGAATAAGAAATATTCTGAAGCAAGAAAACTTACATATGCAGAATTTCCAACACAGTTTGTTTGGCATGCATATAAAAATAAAAATGCATGGAGCCAAGAAAAGAAAGGTTTTCGATTGGAATAATTTTTTATTTGCCTTCTGGGAGTGGAGAAATGTATTATTTGTGATGTTTACTCAACATAGTACGTGGGCCCACATGTTATGAAGACATAAGAACTGTTAATGGAGTTGTATATGGTCCTTTCAAGGAAGCTTGCTATGCAATGGGTTTGTTGAATGATGATAGATAATACATTTATGGTATAATTGAGGCAAGTTGTTAGGCATCTGGAAAAATCTTTAAGAAATTTGTTTGTCACATTGTTGTCGTCGGATTCGTTAGGATGTTGGAACACATGTTGGAGATACTTATCAGATGATATCTTTGTTGCATCATCCAGGTAAAATTAATTATAAATTTTTATGTTATAGATGTACACATTTATCACTTAGAAATTTAAATTAGATTGTGTACGTAAATTTATTTATTTTATTTGCAGAACTACATTTAACTGAAGATTAAATTAAGTGTTATACACTTGTGGAAATTGAGAAGTTATTGAGTAGTTTTGGTAGGACTTTACGAGAGTTTGAAGGTATCCCTTACCCAAGTTCAGAGTTCTTTGAATTTGATCAAAATAATTTGATCAATGATGAATTGCGATATGATCGAAATGCATTATCAGATGAATACAAAGTTTTGATTACTAAGCTTACTGATGAGCAACATTGTGTTTACGACACTGTTATGAATGCGATAGAATCAAATTTTGGATGAATGTTTTCATATATGGATACGAGGGTACTGGAAAAACTTTCATATGAAACACGCTGTCTGCAGCTCTTAGATCTAAAGGAAAAATTGTTTTAAATGTTACTTCAAGTGGTATTGCATCCTTGCTATTGCCTGGTGGAAGGACAACTCATTCACGATTTAGAATTCCTATTAATGTTAATGAGGATTCCACTTGCAACATTAATCAAGGATCCCCACTTGCAGAATTGATTGTTAGATCTAAGCTTATAATTTGGGATGAGGCACTAATGATGCACAAGTTTTGTTTTGAAGCATTGGATCGAAGTCTACGAGATATAATGCGGTTTGTCAATCCATCAAGTGCATCCACCCTTTTTGGAGGCAAGACAGTCTTTGGAGGTGATCTCAGACAGATATTGCCTGTTATTCCAAAAGAAAGTAGACAAGATATTATTTTTGCAACAATAAATTCTTCATATCTTTGGAGATATTGTAAAGTTTTACGGTTGACAAAAAATATGAGGCTTCAAAATATGGGTTCCAGTGTTGAAGCTATGGAGTTGGAAGAGTTCTCTAAATGGATTGCGAGCATAGGCGATGGAACAATTGGAAGTGCAAATGATGGTCATGTCAACATTGATATTCCGCCAGATTTGTTTATAAAATGGTCAGGAGATCCGATCAAACACATTGTTAATACAATTTATCCATCATATTGTGCTGATAATGTAGATACAAGTTATCTACAAGAAAGAGCAATACTCGCTCCAACTATTAATGCTGTTGAATCTGTAAATCAATATATGATTTCTTTAAACAAGACTGAAGGACAGTTATACAGAAGCTCAGATTCAACTTCTAGATCAGATTCAGTCACTAATTTGGTGCAACAGGTTCATACTCCAGAATTCTTGAATGGCATCAAATATTCAAGGGTACCAAATCATGAATTATATTTGAAGGTGGGAACCCCAGTTATGTTGTTGAGAAACATCGACCATGCAAATGAATTGTGCAACGACACGCGATTGATGATAACAAGACTTGGTTATCATGTTTTGGAAGCGCAAATTCTTACAGGAGATAATGCAGGTCAAAAAAATTTGATTCCAAGAATGTCACTGACTCCAGCTGATCCGAGATTGTCTTTTAAGTTTGATCGACGACAATTCCCTCTAATCGTCTCTTATGCTATGACAATCAACAAAAGTCAAGGTCAATCGTTTTCTCATGTTGGTTTATTCTTGCCAAAACCAGTTTTTACACATGGCCAATTGTATGTTGCAGTATCAAGAGTACGAAGTCGAGAATGACTTAAAATTTTGCTTTCTGAAGATGGTAGAAATGATGATACTACTATTGCAAACATTGTGTTTAGGGAAGTTTTTCAAAATGTGAAGTATTATGTGTATTTATATGGTATTATGTGTCTTATTTCCTTTCCCCCACCCCAAACCCTAATTCCCCCTTCCCCAATCCGGCGTCACCCCCTGCCACCTCCGGCCACCGGCGCCCGCTGTCGTGCGTCCCCTTCTCCCACCTCGGTGCCGCTGCTGCCTCGGATGGAATTGAGAATTCGAGGGGGAAGATTATCTGAGAAATTGAGAGAGAGACGACTTAAGAGAGAGGGAGAGGCCGACTCTCGTCCCTCCGCCGCCCCTGCCCCTTCCTCTGCTCACAGCTCCTGCTTTCCGCCACCGCCACCCTCTGCTACGACCTTAGGAGCGTCGACGCCCTTCCCGCGCCTACGCTCTTCCTGTTCTCTCGCGCCATGTGCGGTGGTGGCAGAGAAATGAAAAGGGAAAGAAGAAACCGTTCGTTGGGGAATCTGGATTTGAATCCAGTCGATTCAAGTTTCAAGTATAGGGCTTCAATTTTTCGGAGCTCCTTCAAAGGTTTCACCGGAAACTGAAGGGCGATACTTGCGCCCCTTATTTGTGACTTCGATTCAGACCAGCAGTAGCTCGATTTCTCAAATTCCCGGTTGTTCGACCACCTCCAACAAGAGAGCTTGGCCATAGCTTCATATTTGTGGGTGAAGAAGCTTCACGCCAAATCCCCAGGTTGATCTGGATCTGGAGAGAAGGTCCGGCGGCAGCATCGTCGCCGCTGCCCTGAGTTGCCGCAGAAGGAGAGGTGGGTGGCGGCGGCGGGTGGGTGGGAAGGGGAATTAAGGATTGGGGGTGGGGGAAAGGGGAAGAAGACGATGGGGGGGATTTTTTTTGTTTTATGCCATATGTCATAATCTGCTTAGGTGTCAATTTCCGGCTGCCACGACATCAATTCCGACTACCACCGTGTCATTTTCGGCGCCGGGTTAGAGAAAATCAGTCACCAGACAAAAATGAAAGGTTATGTATTTAAAAACTGATTTTTTAAATTGGGAGCAAAAACCAATTCGGTGGAAACGTTATGGATTTACAGACAATTAACCCATAAAAATTAGAATTAAAATAAATCTCACAATTCAAAAAAATCATTAATCGAATAGTACAACAATTTTGTTGCAATTACAATTTTTTCTTACACAAATACATTTGTACAATTATGTAAGAAATTGTAAGAATTTATAAAAAAAATCCAGCAAATTCATTAACATCCAAGATATATTAGTCTATTCATCTTAATTCTGACACAATATGTCCTATAAAAATAAATAATTTTCATATAAAACTCAAAAAAGTGACATCTTTACCATTGACACTTCTATTTAACTACTGGGGCAAATATTCATAAATGCATTTAGATGAAATTCTTTAGACCAAGACTGAATTACATGCTTAGAGATTCACTATATTCCACTTGGTGTCTCACTTTCGAATTGTTAAAATTTTATATTTTTGAAATAAAATTTATTCAAATAAGAAATACGATATTTCACACAATTTATTAAAAATTAAATAAGCTTATTGAATCATCATTTGTGATTCTCTCGTTGTTAAACGTATAGAAGATTCCATTCATGGCTATTCTATTATGACTTCATGTTCACCATAACAATCTCATACTTATCAATTACAGATTTTATTTCGAGGTACAAAACCTTTTTTAAAAAGGAAAGAAAGTTGGTATAATAGGTGATGACTATTGCAATAAGTATGTAAAATTTCAAGGATGAAAAAATTGGTAATAGATTCGTGGCATCACTTTACCTCCATTTTCGTGAGCCTTAGGTGTAATTCAAAGTGATACAATTATGATGAGGAAGAGTGTCTTATAATTCAATCTCCCATCTCCCCGAAAAGTAAGAAACTAAACCAACAACAAAAAAGCAAAGGCCTAACTGAACATTACTCATGACAACTTAAATTTTATACAAGTTGCTAACTCAAACCAAACTTACCAACATACTTGCATTTGCACAAACAAAACCCACATAATCATCTCTAGTGCGTCAACTACAACAAGTAACCACGTTTTCATGACTTTCCTCTTCATCATCGCCAAGCTTATACACACTGAAATGGTTGACTCTGAACGTCCATTCTCCTTTGACTGGATCATACGACACAAACTCAGCACCTTGATCCTCAGCTTTTCTTTTCAGCATCTCTTTGTACTTGTCAATCCTCGGCCCCTCAGTGTATTGCTGACCCGTCTTCTTATCAAAGCATTTTATGTTTAGGAGTGTAACCTCAGCAGGCTTGTTCAGACCTTGTCCAACAGGAGGTTTCTTGCTCTCATCCATATAAACTATCACCTCACGATTGTTGAATTGGATAAGTGACTCAAGATCAAGCCTCCGCACATCAGTTTCCCCAAAGAACTTGATGCTACCGTAACCATGTCTTCCAACAATAAAATCCTTGACATGGCGACAATAACCTGGCTCAGCCCTTTCCTTTGCAGCCAGCTCCTGGATCCGTGGCTCGGTATAATAATCAGAGTGGCGGAGCTTTGGCATCAGCGCCTCAATTCCAGCTCCATGCTCATAAACAATAGCAGCTTCACCAGCTCGATGCCCTGTAAGAGTTATGTAGGAGTCACCCTTCTCTGTATAAAGACCATCATGGACACCGTTAGCTTTCTGGTTCTCTTTAGCTTGTTCCTTAGCCATACCATTTTCCATCAGATCTTCTGTTGGGGAAGCTGCATTACAAATAATTAATCAGGATTCACACGTTTTGCATTAAAGAGAAAGATCAGGTGCATAAAGTTACAGAAAAGAGAGTTCATACATAGCTAGAAAACATATCCAGATTATTTTGTGAAATTAGCCAATGTAGTGGAACTTCTATAATTTCAGCACCCTCTACTTTGTTTAGTGACTTATAGGTGGTTCATCGCTCTGATTCATGATTTCTTTCACATGTTGCCAATTTTAGTAACTAAGTACTACTATAACTCTTGAAGTCAAATTTGAAGCTTTGATTAAGTTGAAATTATCACAATCTCCAAGTTACTACATCACACACAGTATTTCAAAGATATAATCCGAGTATCAAGTGGTTGTATTTGAGAGCAAACAAACACCAAAGATAAGATCAAAGATGAATCTAGAATGAAGGGATTCCGGCAGCACAAACGAGCAATGCCAGACAATATTTTCTCTTTCTGTTTAGTTCAACAAGACAATGAGAGATTAAGTATTCTATTCTATCACTAAAATAATCTTGTTTACAAGTCAAGAATGTAATAGAACACTTGTACACAAAGAGAAAGGTTACTGATCCACAGAATAGACTAGTAGACATTCATGAATAAATCTTATTAACATAAAATTATAATAATGAAGGAAAATTCAGTTTCAATGCCATCTATGCAGATGAGTATTTATAGCTGGACAATGAAATGGGATTCCAACTTTCCATATTAATATTTGTTAATCTCCTATACGGTCTAGTACACAAATTGCCATTCGTGTATATATATGTTGATGAGAGGATTCAAATATCCATGTGAAGTTGGAGAAGTAAATAAATTCTAAACACTTTACTTTGATAGATAAATTTATCATGGGAAAATGAGGGATAACAAAAATTTATGCCTTTAAATACCTTCCTTATTTTCACTTCAAGGAGGGATAATATTATCCCTCCTTTTCCAATGATAAATTTTATCCATCAAAGTAAACCCTTAACATTTAAGTTTCCTTGTTAAATGAAATAAAAAAAATTCTAAACAGTTCCCTTATTAAATGATGCACAGCACCTTAGCCAAATGAGCAACCATAAGAATTCAACCATTATACATTTTTTGTTAAAAGAAAAGGCATATAACTATTGGGTTTAACTTTTCAAACAAGATAAGCCAGCGCAACAGTAAAGAGAGACACACAACACTTATGAAAACAAAACCTATGTTAAGAACCTGAAGAAAGTTTACATAACAAAATCTCAAGTAGGATACTTGCAAAATCTCAAGTGGAAGAAGACCAATTTACCATCTTTGTCCTTGGTCCTATTCCCATTTATGTAATTGTAACCATCTTGATGAAGTTTACCTGTTCATTACAAACAAAAATTGGACATCAAGATAACTACAAAAATGAACAGATGAACACTTAGAGCCACTAGTCCAGTTAAGCTTAAGCCCTCAAACATTCGGTAGCAACACCAAGAAAAAGCAGTTCACGAAGGGAGGAAGAAGATAAAGAGGGGAGAACATCTTAAAAGTAGTGTAGGCATGATCCTGATTTCTCTATCCAACTCTACTCATCTTAATACTAAAGAAATAATGAAATGTATCTATCCAGTAACAATATTCTGATATGGGGCTCAATCTCCATTGAAGGCAGTCTCAGCAGTCGTTGAGATGTGCATAGATGCTCTTGTACTATAAGTCAAAAGGGAATGAAGGATCCTCATTCAATAAATTTGGGATTTAATTAATCCTCTACCGGAGCTGATGAATCATCAATTCATCAATCATTTCCACATATGATATAAATTCTTCAGAATCACCCCAACAGCATAACATTGATTATCGCCATACCATTGTCCATGTATGATTGTGCAATATTATTGGAAACCATCTTTAAAAGTGTTACTGCACAGAATGGCAGAACTCAAAATAGAATGTTGTGTTTTACAGCTCAGGGATAAAACCAATTTGTTGGGTAGATCTTTCAAGTAACCCATTTTCAATAATAATACCACATAATAGTTCAAGGATAACAGAAGATCATAAATATCCCATCAAGTCAAAACATTTGCTCTGTATGTACCAAAACATACACACAAAGATAACGGACAATGTGAGCTCAAATAAGAAGAACAAGAAATTGTGCCAATATATTTGTACTACTATATTCCCACTCATCATGTCATAACATCTGCCTGTACTGTTACCTAGAAATCACTAGTAATCACATCATTACCAAAACAATCCAGCAATCAGGCAAATAAAGATACTGGTATATACCATTTTCATGCACGGGAGTGCCAGTGGTCTTTGGTTTCTCTGCGCTGGACCTAGAATGCCACTGTTCCAGTGGACGAATCACTAGAGCTCTTGGATTCTCCCTGGGAACAAACTGAGCATCTGCTTTTGGCGTGCTTGCTGTTTCTTCATCATCATTAAAGAAAGGCACCTGGGGTGATTTGAAAAAGAAAAAAGAAAAAGAAGGAAAGCATGTATTTAGAAAGCTGATTACTTTACAGCTGCATAAGAAATTAATCCAGAAAACATATTCGATTAGAGTTTCACTTGGGAGTAATCTTACCTTTGGGCCATTGGATTTAGGGTGATATTTCCTAACTGGGAGCTTTATACGCCTTTGGGAGAGGTGCCGAGACGTTAAAAGGGATGATATTCTCACAGGAACTGGTTTTTCAACAACCTGTTTAAAAAGGCATTCCATACATTCTTACATATATCTTCTAAATGCTCAAAGACAACATGCAACTATTTTGCTCAAGTTCTGTGTAAGAGTACTTACTGGCAAGCTAGAAATACCATACTGAACAGAAGGGGAAGTCCCTGTGCGACCAATTGACACCTGAGGCATTGTAGGTAAAGTTCCAAAGGGATTTGTCATGGGAGCTGCTTGTGCAGCAACAGTACCTTGAGTGCCAGGCCTGTAAAATGAAAGTAAAGCAACTCATATCACCGCACAGGAGGAAGAAAGGAGGAGATTCAGGTCAGGCCACGCTAAAGATGGCTTAAAAGAGACTTCTATGATACTAAAACCCTCCAATACAATTTCAAGCTCATAAAAAGATTAAAGAGAAATCCATTATGTCTTCAACACAAATATAAAGTAAGATGGAATTTTGAGGTGGCCAAGGTATAATAGGGCTAGGTCATGGGACATAGTTATTCCCATGACATGATTGAGCATTAAGACAACCAGAACCAAGGCGACATTCTAATTTTGTAATAACTACACCAACTGACCAAAGTGTAAGCCTAATTGTAGACAGAGTGGTACATTGGATAGGTAATAGGCAATAAAAGAGCACATAGCTCAGAATTTAATTGCAGTTTCAACCAGATTTACCCATGAACAAACCTCAGTAACGACTAACAAAAAAGAGCATGGACGATGAATAACAGGGCTACCATAACTAAGGGGAAAAAAGAAAGATCGACCATGCAAATTATGAATCCAATAATTTCATCACAATAGAGTGTAAGATCAGAAAAGTGAAGAAACAAGTGACATACACTTGTCCAAAAGCAGTATTGCTAAACATGCCAGGGGTGCCACCAAAGCCACTTGGAGCAGCTGCAAATACAAGATAATTAATAACTGTCAGGGATGCTGCATTATAAGCTACAGAGAGAGAGCACTAGCAAATGACATTAACTGAAAATTCTCAACAATAATGATTCACCTGCTTGTGACTGGCCAAAATTGCTAAAGTTGAAACCCCCAGGAGCTGACTGTGCCGATTGAAATGGAGTAGAAAGTGAAGGCTTCAAAGAAATGAAAGGAAGAGATATTACAATTGAGGGGGAAAAAAGTAACACAGAAATAATGAAATATAAATTTCTGGATATCATGAAAAACAATCTCTTGCAGAAGATAGCAACAAGAAAACTCTATAATTCAGCATATATTTATTTATTTAGTAGTCATGGTGGAGGACTCCACTGTAATTTATGGGTTCTCAAATTTCCATATGCTTACTTAAGAGTCAGAGAAATGATAATTACATCCACAGGGTAATTGTAAGGTCCTTATTAGACATCCATATCAAAATCCTACAACCCAACTGAGTATCTAAATATTATTTCGTCCCCACCAGTCAAAATAGTGAATTCATTTCCTTCTAAACATCTTGGTTGGATAAGAGATCTGTGCACAGATAGACACTTCAATTGCCTTTCTTATGAAGCATAATGCATGATGCCATGATGAGATCAACTATCGTCCTATTCATAATGAATACACTATTTCAAAAGGCATTGACTAAGTTTGTTCAAGTATATAACGATAAGCAGGAACAAGAAGAGAAGTTCATGAAGAACTCACAGTTGTTTGACCAAATCCCAAGGCGCCGGTGCTGCTTAGAAGCGATGAACTGCTGGAAAACAAATTGCCACCAAAACCCGTAGAGGGTGTAGAAAACAAATTTGACTGACCATAACCTGATGCACTTTGACCAAATGCAGATGTCTGTCCAAAAGGTGAACTAGTCTGTGCAAGCGTAGGTGTCGTTGACTGGAATAATGGGGAAGACTGAGTGTTACCAAACCCCAAGCCAGTACCAAATGTAGATGCAGTCCCCTGTGATGTTGAAGCCGCAAAAATAGATGACCCAAAAGGAGATGAGCTGGAAGAGTTAAAAAGAGAAGGAGAGGTGTTGGCTCCAAATGGTTGAGCTGCGGAGCCAAATAAGGAGGATGTCGTTGATGATGTAGAGCCAAAAGGGTTAGCTGTATTTGACGCTGCAAAAGGTGAAGAACCAAAGGCAGAACCAGTTGAAGCTCCGAAGCCTGAACTGCTAAACGCTGGTGTTTTTGGAGCAAATGGATTGGTAGATGTTGACGATGAAAAAGGATTCGCGGATGACTGGGAAAATGTAGTGGATGTGGCTCCAAACCCTGAACCACCAAAGCCAACAGCAGCAGTAGCCTGACCAGCGGGAGCCGGCCCTCCTGATTTTTTAACAGAAAACAAAACATTCAGTAACATATTAAGTAATAAGTTCTTTCTATAGCAAAAAAATCGCAAATTTCAACCAGAAGTGCACCTTTATCTCCTAACTGGTAGTCCTCCCATCGAAGTTCTTCATGACTTTTATCTTTATGGACTGGCATGGCTGAGATAGATTCTAGTTTGCCAGCTGGCTGTGTACCTGTGGCACCATCTGTCTCAGGTGTTGCTGAGTATGGAGTTACTCTACTTCCCCCTCGTTGCCCTCCAAAAGCAGTTTGGCCGAAACCTGAATTACCAAAAGCAGGGGTTGTAGTCTGAGCTCCTGTAACAAATTATTCACGCCAATAGTCAGAAGCAGCAGTTGCAGACATTGTTTAAACATGCTCTACCTGATATTGTTTCCATAAAACATGACCTAATAGCAATATTTATTAGTACTTTTTGCAAAGAAAAATGTAAATACTAAGTTCAATCAGTTTCCTGCAAGGAAAACAAGTGCAAGTCCTCAAACTAGTTTAATGTAATTGATTGCCATGGAAAACAAATTAACCGGCATATGTCATGTAATTCTTCAAATTTACGCATTCAAATTTGTTCTTTGCTGCTCAACCAAATTAAGGTAAAGCTATCTGCTCAGTATAAAGATACATTCAAACGTAGGACTTGACTTTGGAATGATATAGCAGTTCAGACATGGAAAACAAGCTTACCAAATGAAGTACTTTGAGCTCCGAAGGATGATGTTGCACCAAATGGACTACTTCCAAATGCAGAAGTTGATTGGCCAAATGCAGGACTTGATCCGAAGTTAAATGAAGGAGCACTTGAAGCACCAAATGCAGAAGAGGTTGTGGCACCAAATGCCGGGCTGCTTGTTGCACCAAAAGCAGGAGCAGCTGTGGCACCAAAAGCTGGTGTGCTAGAAGCCCCAAATGCTGGAGTGGAAGAAGCACCAAATGCTGGAGTGCTTGATCCAAAAGGAGAACTTGACACACCAAAACCACCACTTGTGCTGCCAAATGTTGGACTTGCAGTAGAACCAAAGGCAGGGGTGCTAGTTGCACCAAAAGCTGGAGTGCTGGGTGCACCGAATGCAGGACTACTTGATGCACCAAAGGCGGGTTGACTAGGAGCACCAAAAGGTGTTGATGAACCAAATAAATTGCTCCCAAAGGCAGGTTGTGATTGCTGGAATGAACCTCCAAAGGGACTCGATGGAGTAGTATTGGATCCAAAACCACCAAATGTGGGCTTCTGTCCGAATACTGAGGTCCCTATAATTTGAAAAAATGACTCAATACAAGAATAGTGGGGCAGCTTTCTCATGAAGATAGTCATTTAAATAAAAATAAAAGTAGCACATATGATTCATAAAAGGCGCCATAGAGCATGGGAGGCTAGCAACTTCAACAGGGCATGTGCCTTACAAGAGGCTCAAGGCACTGAAAAAGGCAAGCCATAGTGAAACTTATTCTAAGATGACTTCTAGTTACAATTTAAATGCTAAAATACTACTAGATCCATAAGTAATATTGTCATAAGAGTATGATTTTGAAGAAGATGATAGAATCATAGAGGAAACAAAAGATGATGAGTATTCATGAAACATGTTTGAAAAATTAGTCAATTTAAGGTTAAATAATTACATACTTCTCGTTTTATATCATGAACTTTCTAGCGGAAGTTCTCCGGGACATCTAAACCCTTTATTTGAGAGAGAAAAAGGGCCTAAAACATTTTGCCTCTCTCCATTCTCACAAAACCATCATATGAGAAGACAATATACTGGATATTCTGATTTTGAAAGTTGAAACAGATATGCATAAGTACAATTCTTAAACTAGGGTGCATAGATTGCCACGCAGTACAAAACAAACAAATCTATAAATGCAAAGAAAATTGCTACAAGCAAATGTTGAATACTGGGAAAACATATTTTACACCGTTTGTTAAGTGGATAGAACTGCTTACCACCAAATGCTGAAGATGAGTTTCCAAATGCAGAACCTGTGGAAGCTCCAAAGGTCGGGGTTGAGCTTCCAAAAGCAGGTGATGACGATGCACCAAAAACAGAAGTGGATCCTAGAGGAGAAGAAGATTGGGCACCAAAAACACCAGTAGACATGCCGCCAAAAATGGAACCCCCTGTCTGCGAGCCAAAAGGGCTGGTACTACTACCAAAAGGTTTAGGGGCAAAAGGATTGCTAGTAGTGCTACTAGTCTGCCCAAAAACAGGTTGAGACCCAAATGGGCTACTAGATGACTGCCCAAAAGCTGTAACAGAACAAAGAAAAAATCAGGATGTACAAACATAACCCAGGAACATATAAAATATTTTTAATTGTGCACTCTCCCATTTGTCAAATAAAAAATTAAACATTTAATCTCAAATAACCAATGCCATTATCATTACCTAACCATATAACAGATTTAATTTAGGAATTTGCTGTCAAGGGATATATTTAAAGGTAAAAAGCGGAGAGTTATCCACAGGAAGATGATAGAGGAGAACACCAATGTGGCTATACAAAACAATCAAATAAGAACCGACTAAGTTAGGGGAAACAGAACTTACGGTTGCTTCCGAACATTTTTCTTCAGCAAATAAGGCCAGTAGTGCGTATTCGTTAACCTGGAAGGTGAACAACAAGAGATTATGAGAAAAACTTCACTAACAAATTCGAAAACAACAAAGTATGAAATCATAAACTATTCAGAGCATCAATAAAAGAAATGTAATCCAGACATATACTATCTCTACTCTAACACTCGCATCCCTATCATGGCAATCAGTTCAATAAACGAATAAACACCGAGGTATCGTCATTATTATAATTTGCCTCAATACAAACGACATTGGGACGATAGAAACACTAGTAACACGATATAGTGCGGTAAACAGACAAATCAAAAAACTGTAGCTCGAAGAAGAAGCAAACGAAGAGCATCGGAATAAAAAAATAGGGTTAAACGAGGAGGAGCAGGGCGATACCTTCGACGAGAATCCGGAAAGAGCGAGGGATCCACCGGCAGCGAGACGGCGGCAATCGACGAGTAGGGTCGCGTAGAGAAGAAGCAGAAAGTCGGAGGAAATCGGGAGGAGCAGACGAAAATCAATTATTTTAAGAGAAACCGACTAATTGGGGATCGATCAACTTATTAGATAGTGTATAAAACTATAAAACTAGCTATAGTGGGCTTTTAGTATAGTTGGCCCTCTATATTTTGGGCTCATTTATTAACTTTTTTTTTTTTTTTTGAGAATCTCATTTATTAACTTTTGTAGATTGTTTATTGGAAAATATATACTCCCTGAACAGAATCTATATTATATTATAGATTCTATATTATATGACATTTTTACATCTTTTCTTCATCCATCCCACATTCAAATTATCCTAAACTTCAACAATTCATAATCTATATAAAAGGCTCAATCTTCATGTAGACATTAGGCCATCTATTTTTTCCACGTTGATATTATATTTAATCATTGGAAAATATAGATAAAGAAATACTTATAATATGTATTTCAAATAAATAGTTTTCCACATTTTTATAACTGCAATAGATTTTCACATTAAATTTATAATAAACTTCATAATTCAAAATCTAAAAAGTCGAAATTAAATTTCAATATTTGCAAACCTAAATAAAAGTATAGATGTTTCTGAAATAAATCTATTTATCTATTTATTATATGAAAACACAGTTTGTGGCAAAATTGTAATTAAATAATCAATCAAAATGTATTTATAAAACTCAACAAATCACATATCTCATATATTTTCTCTCTCCTCTCTCCTATCTTTCATCATACGACATTCTTCAATTTTCAATTCTCTCTCTCTCTCTCTCTCTCTCTCTCTTATTCTCTTTTTCATATTTTGATGATTTTTTAAAAAAATTAAATTTTATTTATAAAAAATATTCTATATATATCTTAAATTAAAGATGAATGCAAGATCTTTGATTTGGTATCAAATAATTATTCAACTCTTTTATTAGTAAATTCTAATAATATAAGAAAAAATTAATTTTATGCATAAAGTTTTCCATCAAATAGATGGAAAATTAAAAATAATACTTTTCAAACTTATAAAATAAAATTAAAGATCTTTACTGAGTAATTGATGTAGATTATTTTATTTTTTTAAAAAAAATAATTTACATTACTTATATTCTAACTATATTTAATATTTATTTTTTATTTATTTGATACATCATTTAATTTATTTATTTTTGATAAATTAACATGATTAAATAAAGAAATTTAAAGGCCGCGCCACAGAGGCTCGAACCCAAGATCTTCGATTTTAGACATTAACTCATAATAGCTTAACCGATACACACGCTACATTGTTTAATTTTGATACAAAATTATGTTCGCCGTGCATCGCACGGGCGAATGTACTAGTAGGTTCTTAAACTGAACTTGGTTAAAGTAAATAAAATGATTGTTAGATATATTTTAAATAAATAATTATTTAATTTAATTTGGTCATATAAAATAAAGAAAATGATAGTAAGATATATATATATTAAATAAATAAGTTCTTCAATTTAATTTGATCATGTATATAATTTGAAATAATCCTCATTTTCACATTAAACTCATAACCTAAATAAAAAACTTAATTTTCATTGATATTTTAGCTTTTCATCATTCTCACATTAATATTCTATTGAACCTAATCACTAAAGATCTAGATAAAGAAAAACTATGTATTTCAAGCACATAGTTTTTCATATATATTTTCTTATTATTGCAATAGTTTTCCACATTCAATTGAATTTGGATATATAAAATAAATAAAATGATACTTGAATATATTTTAAATAAATAGGTTATTCAATTTAATTTGTCATATGAAATAAAGAAAATGATACTAAGATATATATTAAATAAATAAGTTTTTCAAATTAATTTGAAATAAATCCTCATTTCCAAATAATCTCATAATAATCTAGATAAAACACTTAATCTCCATTCATATATTAGCCTTTCATCGTTTGAATTTTGGTTGAGACGGATGATCAACTAAGGTAACAAATTATATTTAATTATCTATATATTTCAATAACTTAAATAAGTATGAGTAGTGGTGGGTATTACGATAAATTGGTCCTCAATCAAAATGTATATTAAATAATTCTTTATTAATTTTCAAACGAATACAGGTGTGGATTTATAAATTCAAAATGAGTCTAATCAATTGTATAATATCCAAATATGTACCTTAAATTTGATTTTTTATATTTTGTTATTTATCTATGTACTATATCAATCATCTACATATTGAGAGGTCTCCACTATTCTTTATCCTATGTGGCACTCACACAATTTATATTTGTTTCACTCCCAATTCTACACCATATCTATACTATATTAAAAAGGGAGTTTTCAATTTGAAATTGATTTAGATGGCAATTTTGTAAATTATGAAGAAATTATAGTTATAATTTATGTAAAATTCAAATAACTACATTACAATTTATTATTAATATCATTCATTAATTATTAATTATGTAAACAAATAACCGTTCATTAGTGGCCACAAACCGTTGATTTTTTTATAGGTGACTCTATAAGTTAGTATGTGCTAAGCCTTCATTTTACATATTTCCATGTATTTTATAATAAGCCAAAAATTATGAAATTAAAGATTGGTAAATTTTTAATAGATTTAATAAGTTGATTGGTATATATATATATTTTCTATCAACATTTAAAAATTTTATAATTTTAGATTTTTTACACGATTACACATTTATACTATTCATATAATTTTAAGTTCCTTACACACACTCTTCATATAATTTTATATAAATATAATTTAAAATTTTAAAAACATAAAATATTTTTCGTGCATCGCACGAATGGCAAATCTAGTGACATTTATACATGAGTGTATTTTTAAAATGGTCACTTTCATATTGTAAAATTAAAAATTGTCCACTAAGATAAAAATATTAAAAAATGGCCACTGTTACCAAAATACCCTTTCACATTAAAAATTAAAAAAATGACCACTTTACATCACCCCTTTAAAAAATCCCGCAATTCACAACCAGTGTGAATTCACAACCAAAAATTGTTGGTTGTGAATTCACACTGGTTGTGAATTGTGAATTCACAATCAAAATTTTTTATTTGTGAATTCACAAATCCCGCAATTCATAACCAATTGTGAATTCACAACTAATCGAATTCACAACCAGAATTTTTTGATTGTGAACTCACAACCAGTCGAATTCACAACCAAAATTTAATTCACAATCAGAATTTTTTGGTTGTGAATTAACAACCAATCGAATTCACATTCATAATTAAAATTTAATTCACAACCATAATTTATTTTGGTTGTGAATTTGAGTTTTTAAAGTTTGAATTCACAACTAAAACTAGAATTTATTTTGATTGTGAATTCGAGTTTTAGTTTTGAATTAATAGATCTGGTTGTGAATTCAAGAATATTAAGTTGTGAATTCATAGATTTAGTCGTGAATTCAAAAACATTAAGCTGTGAATTCATAAATTTGGTTGTGAATTTAAGAACATTAAAAAAATAATTATACAGCTCAATCAAATTGTTGTACAACACAAAAATACAACCCAATCTACCATCAAAATACATCAATTCTTCTAAATCAACAATCAAAATACAACAAAATATTATCAGAATCAATTCAATCTACAATCAAAATCTCCTGCAGCACGCATCAAATTGGAAAACTGAGCCACAAATCGGTGACCACCGCTACTTGAGCCACCTCCACTCCACCGACATCTTATCCAGCATGTATGCGATTGGTTCATTAATTGAGAGAGAGAGAGCACCACAATGTAATTGTGGAGAAAGATTCCAAATTGTGGAGAAACATGAATCACCCAAATCGACTAATTAAATATAATCATGTAGTCGACTAATCATATTGGAATGATTCCAAATTGTGGAGGAAGAAATCATGCAAAACGCAAAGAGCAAAACATAATTTTCCACATCAATCTCAGGCTAAGCCTTTGAAAAAATAGCAGGAGATGGCGGTGGAATCCACAGCGGTGAGAAAGAGAGCTGCAATAGGGAGGCCGAGATCTGGTCGCCGGAGTCTAGTAAAGGGAAGGGCAACGACGGTCGCTCCTGGCTATGGAGTCGCCGGACCACGAAAAGAGGAAAAATAGGCGGTGGTTCGTCGTGCGGCGCTGCCGCTGTGCGTCGCGGTGGTGGTGGTTCGCTGTGCGTCGCGGTGGTGGTGGTTGTGCACCGTTGCCGATGCGATTGCCGGAGATTGAGTGGTGGCGGCGCGGCGAACGGGTGGCGAGAGGGAGAAGGAGAGCCGGAGAGGGAGGGAGAGAGATAGAAAGAGAGAGAGAAGAACAGAGGTGTGACTTGTGTGACCGTGATCACTATTTTTATAGCAACAATAACTGCAACTAAACAGTGTAATTGTAGTACGAAAACAGCAAGCAGAGTATCGTATCCACAGAGACTGTAAAACGAAATTACTCTATCTACTTCCTAAACAGACTCTCACAGTATGCAAGTAAACAAATATGAAGGTGAATTACGAACTAAATTTAACCAAATTAAAACTAAAGAGCATATAAATAACGATTACTTAACTCAAATATATGGAAAACTCTGACCCTAGGGATGTACTTTTACTAATCAACTACATGTATTCAACCTATTGATTCAATTACCAATTTTAATCCAACCCTGATGAAAGATCACTATATTATTCACAAGCGTCTCTAACGACCACCTATGAACGTAGATTAATTAATCCCTTTTCGCATTCAAGACTCCAAGGAATAAATTAACTCCAAATAGCACATAAAGAATAGCTTCCTATAGCTTCACCTATCGCATTCAAGACTCAAGGCTAACACTATATCATGCATTCCTGAATCGGCTGAACAATTATCGCATTCAAGACTCAAACTGAACAGCAAGACATGTAAATCATTGATCAGATAATTCACAAGAGAACAGGCACCAGGAATCATGAATCATAAGTTGGAGGGCAAAATGATATCAATAAATCAAAAACACATAATTAATCAGCTATGTACAAACCCTAGGTTCAGATTAAAAGACTAGCCAGACATAATAAAATCAAACATAAACATAATTAAATCGAACGCAATTGTAAAAACAAATTGTATAAAAACTGAATTAAAACGATTGTAGCGGCTTGAATCTTCAATCTTGATCCAAGCCTTGAAAAACTGGAAAGCTAAAATATTCTAAGGCTATAAAACTGAAATATGAATGTTGGGAACCCTAGATAGGTCAAAAGAAGACCTATTTATAGTCTTAGGGTGAAAAACCAAGTTCTAAACCGAAAATAACTTGAAAAATCGTAAAAACGCGGAAGAAAATAAAACACGCCTCAAAACGGCGACCCGTTCGGCGATCGCCGAACTGGTCGCCGAATTCAAGGCATTTTCTACACGAAAACGGCAACCGCCGTTTTTTCCACCTTAGGCCAATTTTCGATCAGGGTTTTCGGTGACCTGGCCGGCGATCGCCGTCTTGGTCGCCGTTTTTGGCCTTCAAAACACCAAAATTCGGCGGTCAACGCCCTTTGACCGCCGAACTGCTCATTTTCCGTCCCGACTCCAGAATCTTCATCTTTTCTCAATTTTTGGGCTCGATTCTCTCAAAACTCTCCTCTTCAACATGTTCCTTACACTCCATGCTCCAATATCACTCAATTCTGCATCCAAACAGTCAAAACTACACGCAACCATGAAATCACGAAATAAATGTCAATAAACTCTAAACGATGATAAAACGGGCTTAAAATCGACTTAAACTACAGAATATATACCATAAAAACCGTGCAAAATGAGTGTTTATCAACTCCCCCAAACTTAAGATGTTGCTCGTCCTCTATCAACGAGAAGAACAAAACAATAAACACGAATGGGTAAGATGATTGGATCATCGATGCCTCAGAAAAATAAAACCTTTCGAATTCCCTCAAATTCTCAACACATGAACACAATAATCACCAATAAGCATAATCAATGGCAAATTCAACCTTGACATTCCAACAATTGACTTTCAAGATAAAAGTGTTTCGCTCAACTCTCAATTGATGGAAAAAGGACGTGTATCACTCATCGAAACTCATGAAATGCAGATTACTTACCATATGCTTGCCAATTGTCTAAAAATCTCCATCGCTAAAAGTGTGCCAAGGGTAAGATCAAATAGGTCTTAAATTTGGGTTCTAATGTAGGGACATTGGATTAGGTAGGAAAATTTGGCTAAGTGACTCAAATTGAATTGCTCTCACCAACCTTATGACTTCACCATTCAAGTATGGAATAAATTCCATCTTCCACCTAACAACATCTCCATAATCATCACAAACCAAGGGATATAATCATCATAAATCAAACTAGACATTCTTTTATGCTCTCATTTTTCTCATAACAACAAAGTCGACTATCATGAATTTTTCAATTATCACTCGACTTTCTCAATCGACTTTCATCAAAATTTTCTTCTTTTTTTTTTCTTTTTCTAGAGCTTATAAGAATGACTAGAATCATGTTTCACCCTTATTTCAATCAACCCACAGTCAATATCACACGACGATCCCCATATACTCCATCACCCCCTATCATCCGGTTAATGAATCAAAGCTTAAAAAGGCTCAAACACGGTTAACAAGGGAATAATATTTTCAGGACAGTGTTTGGGATATAACGTGGCTTACGAAAAATGGCCTAAGATCATCTCAAACTCTTGAACACAACAAGCAACCTCGACCAAGACTCATGGCAAGTTCTAGAAGCGCACTACATGCATGACAACACTCAAAAACAAAGAACAAAGTGCAAATATGGGCAGTTAAGGCTCAATTCCTCACTAGCTTGTTCAACGTCAAAAGTCAAGGTAAAATAAACTCATCAATCACACACATTGGTTCAAATCATGTCACCTTATCAAGAGAAATTGGGAATTACCTTCTTTTTCGCAGAAATCGTCATAAGCACCTTACCAATCAACTAAATGGAGCAACAAACATTCAAATAGCAAAGAAGCTATGGAATATGTCTGAGAGAATATATCAATTTAATTACAGGCCCACGAATGAAAGACTAAGAAAAACTCCTCAAAACATCAAAAAGATCAAAAAAAATGCTAGGCTAAAAATGCAAACCATAACTAATCTCCATCCCCCTCCCCCAAACTTATTAAGGAGCGAATGCTCGAAAATAAGTTTGGAGGGAAAAATAGATAAAAGTTATGGTGAGCATACTTACAAATCCTCAAGATGGCGGTCCTCCCTGTCTCATCTGGAACTCCTGAAACTGTCGTAGGAGTTCCTCCTGCATAGCCATCTGCCTCGCATATTCTTGCTGCTGCCTGTTCATCTCAGCCCGCTGCCACGCCTCAAAGGTCGCCTGCCGGTTGAACTCCTCCCGGGCGTATGTCTTAAAAGCGCCATAATGAGCAAACTGCTCGCGCTGATATGTATCCATCGCCTGCTGCTGCAGGCGAACCGCTGTGACGTCAGTGCGCATCACGGTGAGCTGCGCCTCTTGTTGCTCGGCGAATGCCTGCAACCGCTGCATCCTATCAGTTAGCTCAGTCACATCAAAATGGGGTCCCGGTCCCCATTGTTCTCCTGCTGCTTCTACCGCGGGCTCCTCCTGCTCCTCTTCCTCCTCATGCACCTGCTACGGGTCCTACTCTCCAACCTGCTCCCCTGCAATAACCCTCAAATGGGCGTCAGTGTTCATGAGCCAGTTCTGTGTCTCGAATCGCCCGGTCACACGGGTGAGAGGCCGATTCGGCAGGGGGAAGTGGTCTCCATCACTTTGCACCAGCTTGAACGGGGGTTGGGCGCTTGTCAAGAATCGCATGTGGACCATTCGGCGACCGTTGAGTAGCGTATCACCTGCCAACGCATCCCATTGAGCAACGACGGGACAAATACGTCGGGCAAGGGGTGTAAGCATCCCTCCAATTGTAATCACTCCTCTGGTCGCGCTGGATGCCTTGAACAACTGCTTGAGGAGGATTTGAGTTAAATCCATTGGGGTGCGTGTGAGCATCCCCCAAATCATGAACAGCTCCTGCTGCGTCACATGAGTGTTGTCCTTCCGTGCAAGCACCGTATAAGCCAAGATGCGGTGTGCCATCCTTAGGACAGGATTTCTGATATCCGCCGCATTCGATGTCCCCGACTCGAATGCACCAGCGCTCGGCAGGGCTATTTCTCTCCAAAATGCTCCAGCATTGAACTCGGCACCGATTGTGTGCACGGTGTAGCCCCCTACCCTGCAGTTGAGTGCCGTGGTGATCTCGGTCACCGAGGTATCCGCCTCCCAAATATTGTTGAGCTGGAAAGAGATGGTTCTCGGTCTGTTTTCCTTGAAGACCGACTGATCCAACGAGCTCAGATGAAACTCGGGGTCCTCCCTTGTGTATTCGCCCGGTTGGCGTGAGCTTGAGGCGCCGGCGGTTCTAAGCTTCTTTGGGGCCATTGTACCTGGATTAATTGCTAGTTAGAAACCATGTAATCATCCACAAGATTTCAAAACAAGCTAACTAGCATCCCCTTTCCATCTCTCTTGACAAATCCAACCTCCTTTGTCTATCATAATCCCCCATAACATGCTTAATCTCCCCAAATACACAAAGCCTCATGAATTTTATCAATGCCACAATCAACATCACATATAATCATCAAATAAAGACCAAACAAAAGCAAAGCAAAGACAATATCCCTTGAGACTTAACAATTCTAGAACTAGCATGCTCTTGTGGATTCAACCACTCATCGACACCAACAAGTATCTATCAATAAGTTCAAACATCAACACAAAGCATAAGATTCAAACTCCTTAAACAACTAAGCTCATAAAAAGTTCTAGCATAAACCCTAGCTCTACTAACCCATCAAAAATTTCACAATCAAACGAAAGAAACATAGTAGTAGCATAGGAATAACACTAGATTAAGAGTTAGAAGCACATACCTTGAGGATTTAGGAGTAGAAATCGAAAATTCTAATGTTCTTGAGCAAAAGCCCCAAATTCGTGAATCTCCCGATGTAGTGGATGATAACCCGAAGTAATCGGATGGAATGAAAGTTAATGATGTGGGTAGTGGATGTATGGAAGGAATTGTGAAGATTCAAAGCCGTTTGGGAGTAATTGGATGAAGAATTTTCGAAGAAAACACTACTATATGTGCTGAGTGTGTGTTTTAGGTGTAAGGTATGAAATAAGGGAAAAAAAACGCAACTTAAAACAAACCTGGGCAGTTCGGCGACCAACTCGGCGATCGCCGAGTTGGTCGCCGTTTTTCGGCATTTTTGTGAACGAATTCGGCGATCGCCGAATTTCAGCTCGTAGTGTAAAATCCATCCAGGAATTTCGGCGACCTGGCCGGCGATCGCCGTTCTGGTCGCCGAAATCGGGGCTAGGTCGCCGAATTCCATGCTAGGTCGCCGATTTTCGATTTTCGCCCCTTTTTTTTTAACTGCAAAAACGAAACACACTAGAAAAAACAATAAAAACGAAGATAAACTCATAAAATAGAAACTAACAAAAACGAGAGGAAAAACAACGACAAAAGAAAAACACTAAAAACAAGCAAGAACTAACAAAGCAAGTAAAATTGAGTTACCTCCCAACAAGTGCTAAAATTAACGTCTATAGCTTGACGATACCTCCAATCATGGGTCAATGAAATTGACCACTTCCACGTCGTGGTCCATCTCAGCTTTGAAGTACGGTTTGAGGCGATGTCCATTAACAGTGAAAGTGGACCCATTCGATGCAAGCAACTCATAAGTCCCATTTCAATTGCTTTTGTAAACCACATATGGACCTCTCCATCTAGACTGCAGCTTGCCAGGAAAAAGTCGAAGCTTAGAATCATACAAGAGTACCTCATGTCCCGGCTTGAATTCCTTTGTGCGAATGCTCAAATCATGGAACTTCTTCGCCCTTTCCTTGTAGATACGGGAACTCTCATATGCTTCATTCCTCCACTCATCCAATTCTGTCAACAAATCTCATCTTGTATGATCGGCCTCCTTGAACTCCAAATTGATTCTCCTCGTCGCCCAATATGCCTTGTGCTCTATTTCAACAGGTAAATGACAGGATTTGCCAAAAACAAGTTGATAGGGAGACATACCAATTAGAGTCTTGTAGGCGGTACGATACGCCCAAAGAGCATCATCCAAGTGCTTTGCCCAATCTTTCTTGTTGGCGACGCTCTTCTCCAAAATCTGCTTGATTTCTCGATTTGCCAACTCTGCCTGCCCATTAGCTTGAGGATGATATGGAGTCGTCACCTTGTGTTTTACTCCATACTTCGCCAAAACGCTTGCTAGCAGCTTGTTGTTGAAGTGCGAACCCCCATCACTAAGCAACGCTCTCGGTGCTCCGAATCGAGTCAAAATATTCTTTTGCAAGAATTTAATGACTACCTTTGAATCATTGGTGACAGTCGGGATCGCCTCCACCCATCTAGACACATACTCAACCGCAAGCAATATATAGGAAAAACCACATGAAGGAGGGAAAGGACCCATGAAGTCAATTCCCCATACATCAAATAGCTCTACCTCAACAATGATGTTCTGTGGCATCTCATCCCGCTTGGTAATGTTGCCCATGCGTTGGCATCGATCACAAGACTTCACGAAAGCATGGCAATCTGCGAAAATTGAAGGCCAATAGAATCCACTATGATTTACCTTCATGGCAGTGCGGTTTGCAGCAAAGTGACCTCCACTAGGTGAGCTATGGCACTCCTCAATGATCTTCGGCCATTCATGCTCCCTAACACATCGCCGAATAAAGCCATCGGCGCACCTCCGGTATAGGTAAGGATCCTCCCAATAATAAAACTTGACATCATGGAGGAACTTCTTCTTTTGATAGTGCGACAACCCCTCGGGAAGAGCTCCAATAACCAAGTAGTTGCTATAATCGGCATACCAAGGATCCTTAAATAGCACCGCCCAAATCTGCTCATCGGGAAAAGACTCATTGATGGCCATCTTCGGATCATCCTGATTTATGCTTAATTGTTCTAATTTTAGGGGTTTGAATGTGCTCATTGTAAGATAAATCTTCTGGAAATTGGATGCGTTTTATGGTGTATTTGATGCTTTTCAGGAGATTTAGGTTTTAAAGGTGGAAGAGTATAATTTTGGGGATTTTTGGCTAAAAATGGCGTTTTTACGCCAGACCAGACATAGCAGAGAACTCGCTAAGTCAGAGAACTCGCTAAGTCAGAGAAATCGCATGCCAGAGCAGCGAAATGGGAAGCCAGAGAAATCCGCGACCACCAGAGAGAAAAGCGCCAGAGGAGTCGACCGCCAGAGGAGAGAAAAGCGCCAGAGGAGTCGACCGTCAGAGGAATCGAGGCGAGCGTGGACATGCCAGAGAAATCATCCGCCAGAGCGGAGGAAGCGCCAGAGGAACCAAGGCGCCAGAAGAGTCAATATACCAGAGGGTAGAGATACGTCAGAGGAATCAATACCAGAGCGGAACCCATTCCGCTGACAAGATCAGAGAAGTCATCCGTTCCTCTGGCGATAGCCATTTCTCTGGCGAGAGCCGCGATTTCCGCCCGAGTGGAGATTACTTGGTGAGCGCGTCATAGCTGGAGTTACCTTATCATCTACGATTCTATTCCTTTTAGAGTCCGGCTTTGCATGGTAATTTCCATGGTGATCCAGAAGGATTGAAGTCTATAAATAGGGCCATAGTTTTCATTGTATAATCAATCCCTTGCCCTAGTTTTAGACGCCATCTTTGCAATCTGTTGGCATTCGAAGCTTAGGAATTTACTTACTTTCATAGTTTCAAGTTTTTATTGTTCTAAGTTAGATTTCAATTTCGTTTTTAGTTTAATTTCTTGGATTGTGATTGCGTGACACGATTACACGTTCAAGGATTTTACGGTATTTCGTATTTAATTTAATTTATTTCTGTTTAATCATGTTTACGTTTTTCATTCATGTTTATGCTTTCTTCTTAATTATGCAATTTAAATTATGCACTTTAGTTTATGCCTAGATTAGAAGTCTTTACTTTTACAAGTATTTACTTTCATAAGTAGGTTTAATTTAAGTTCTTTAAAATCTTGTCTAGGGTTTAATAGTTCAATTCGCCTAGCTTAGTTTTACAATTCGGTTTTTACTTAAGTTTTTAATTCTAAGTTTTAGTTTAATAATCAATCTCTTTACTACTTTCTTTATTGTTTTTCCTGCGATACTACTAAAAGCCCTTAAAGACTTTCCTTGAGAGATGACACTGGGTCAACTTACCATCACTAGGATGTCCTTGTTCTATTGCAAGTCAAACTAGAGGTGTTCTAGGTTGAGTCAAATTTTTGGCGCCGTTGCCGGGGAAAGTTTTAGGCGTTTTAGTTGTGTCGTTTTTACTTGCTTTATTTAAATTTCTGTTTTTCTCGTTTTTACTTTTCCTTTCAACCGGTGCGTTTGATCCGTGTGTTAAGTGTTGTGTATGCAGGGACGCCGTAGTCTGAAAAGAAAACTTACTTTCCCGCTGGATAACACTCGCACACATACCAGAGCAGACGTGTTATACTCTGACTCTGATTCTGAGGCACATTCTGAATTCTGCTCTGACTCTGAGACTTCAGAGCAGAATACATACGAGGAGAAAGAAGTCATGGCGCAGAACATGGAATACATGGGAGACTATACTAGGCCGGTGATTGGAGCTACCAACACGTCGGCAATCGTGCTCCCTGCGGTTGTGAGAAACTACAATCTCAAACCCAATGACTCGAATTTGCTGCCGGTGTTCCACGGGATGCCAAGTGAGGATGCTCTGCAATTCATCCGGGATTTTTGCACCCAAGTGCAAACGATTCCTCTGCTTAGCCTCACGGAGGACCAACTCAAGCTCAAGTGCTTTCCCTATGCACTTAAAGACCGGGCAAGGACGTGGATGCTATCTCTGCCGCCCAACTCTATCACTACATGGGGAGATGCTTGTGAAAAATTCATGCTGAAATACTACTCAAGTCACAAGACACAGGAGCTGAGAACAAAAATAATGGAGTTCACCCAAGGAGCGGACGAACCTTTGCACGAAGCTTGGGAAAGATATGAAGAACTCCTCCGTCAATGCCCTCAACATCAGTTCACTAATGTGATGTTGATGCAGTTCTTCTACGATGGGTTAGTACAAACTGCCCAATTTATGGTGGACAGCACGGCAGGAGGAAACATAGCTCGGAAGACTGCGGCAGATCTGAAAGAGATTTTCAAGACCTTGGCCGAAAGCTCCCAACAGAAGTCAATCCGTGGACGGAGAGTGGAGGCTAGTGCCGTGACAAATCAGTTTGAGCTGCAGAAGCAAGTTGCCGATCTTGTGAGACAAGTGGAGCATCTTAAGATGGGAAAGATGGAAACTTCAGCTCCGGTGCAGAATCCAGCGCTGCCGATGTCAGCACCGCCGAATCCAGCCATGCAGTACGTTGAGCCTTGCGGTATATGTGGAGATTTCAGCCATGGAACCAATGAGTGCCATCGAATGGGAGAATTTACTCCAGAAGGGCAAGCTGAGGTCTATGCGGCACAAGGATTTCAAGGCTACAATCAAGGGCCAAGCAGACCCTATGGGCAGAACATGAATCAAGGCCAACAAAATGCCATTGGAGGATGGAGAAATCAGCCGAATGCTGGATGGGGAAATCAAAATTTTGGGGGGAATCAATTCCGTCGACCACCCCAAATAGGCTATCAACAACAACAACAGTATTTCCCACCACAGCAAGGGTCTTCTCAACCATACAGACCACAATACCAGCAGCAGCAATCCATTCCGCAACAGAGTGCACAGCCGATTCCACCACAAAAATCCACGCTCGAAGAAACGCTGCAAACCTTTATGGAGATCAGCAAACAAAGTATGGAGGCCCAAGCATCTACAATCAAAAGGCTCGAGACAACGGTTGGACAACTTTCCGGTGCCTTGAATCAAATCCAACAACAACAGCAGCCTGGGAAATTTCATGGCCAACCTGCTCAGCCACATCAAGCTCTTGCTGTAACTGTTCTCCGCAGTGGTAAGATTTTGGATAACAAAATGGAGGTTCCAACACAAACCAGAGCAGAGGAACCGTCCCGTCAGAGCAGAACCGATTCCTCTGACCTTGTCAGAGCAGAGAAACCGTTCCGCCAGAGCAGAACAGATCCCTCTGGCTTTATCAGAATAGAGCTGCCGAACTCTGCTCCGTTCAGACCAGAGCTGCCGAGTTCAGATCTGCCCAACTCGACTGATGGAGAAAAGGGAGACCAGCAAAAGGAAGAAGAGAAGGAGAAGGAGGTCAAGCTCCACAAAGCTTCTACACCTTATCGACCACCGATTCCCTTCCCGGGCAGATTGAGCAACGGAAAGCAAGACCAACAGTTCGCCGACTTCTGCAACATGCTTGCCAAGGTGAACGCGAATCTTCCTCTCCTTGATGTGATCAGAAAAGTCCCAGCATATGTGAAGTTTTTCAAGGAATTGGTCTCCAACAAGCGGATGTTCGGGGACAATGAGAAGATTCTAGTCTCAGAAGTAGCGACCTCAATCATGCAGCAATCCTTACCACCAAAGCAGCGCGATCCAGGTAGCTTTGTGATTAATATTGCTTTGGGAAATGGTAAGGAAGCCACGGGTATGTTAGATCTGGGAGCGGGAATTAATTTGATGCCTTACTCTATTTTTCAACAATTAGAGTTAGGTAATTTGAAATCCACTCGCATGTGTCTACAACTCGCTGATAGGTCCGTTAGGTATCCCCGTGGGATAGTTGAGGATATTCTGGTGCGAGTCGGGGATTTGATTGTGCCTGTTGACTTCGTAGTCCTTGAGATTGGGGATGTGCATGAGAATGGCAGAGACCACACTCTGCTATTAGGACGACCCTTTATGGCGACCACTAACACTTTGATTGATGTCAAAAATGGAACTATTAAAATGACAGTGTTAGGGGAATCAGTGTCTTTCTCAGTGCATGAAAATCGGGCTATGCCTTCTGCCAACTTTGTGACTGAATGCTCATATATAGATGCTATTAATGGCTTGGTTGAGAAGGTATTTTTACAGGAGCAAGAATGCGTGGAAATTTGCGCAGGATCAGCCGACATAGAGGAATTAGCGAGGGAAGCTGAAGAGTTCAGCGCTGCCCAGCCGCCTCTGACGATGACAGAGCTGCCGAAGCCAGCTCTGCCCTTCAGCGATGCCCCACCAGTCCTGCCGAGCTCAGCGCTGGAACTGAAGGAACTCCCCGCCAATCTCAAGTATGTTTTTCTGGAAGAAGGCGAGGAGAAGCCAGCTATCATCTCGGCTACTCTGACTTTAGAGCAAGAAGCAGCGCTGCTCGAAGTATTGAAGAAAAACAAGGCAGCACTGGGATGGAGCATAGGTGACATCCGTGGCATTAGTCCAGCCACATGCATGCACAGGATCAACTTGGAGGAAGGAGCTACACCCAAGAGAGATGCCCAGCGACGCTTGAACCCTATGCTGATGGAGGTTGTGCGCAAGGAAATCCTTAAGCTTCTGGCCGAAGGGATTATCTACTCTGTCGGTGATAGTGAGTGGGTGAGCCCGGTGCATGTCGTGCCAAAGAAAGGAGGAATGACGGTTGTACGGAATGACAAGATGGAGTTGGTGCCAACGCGTCCTACCACGGGATGGCGGATGTGCGTCAACTACAGGAAACTCAATGCCGTCACCAAAAAGGATCACTTTCCTCTTCCTTTTGTTGATCAAATGTTAGATCGTTTAGCAGGACATGATTTTTATTGTTTTCTAGATGGTTTGTCAGGATACTACCAAATCGCAATCGCATCGGAAGATCAAGTCAAGACTGCCTTCACCACACCTTTTGGGACATTTGCATGGAAGAGGATGCCGTTCGGATTGTGCAATGCACCCGGGACGTTTCAACGATGCATGATGTCCACATTCTCAGATATGATTGGTAAATTCGTGGAGGTTTTCATGGACGATTTTTCGGTTTTTGGGCAGTCTTTCTCTGATTGTTTGCACAAGATTGATGTAGTTTTACAAAGGTGCATTGAAAGTGGCCTAACCTTGAGTTGGGAAAAGAGTCATTTCATGGTTACACGAGGTATTGTTTTGGGTCATGTGGTGTCTAAGCATGGACTAGAGGTCGACAGAGCTAAGGTGGAGGTAATCCAAAAGCTGCCGCCCCCTACTGATGTCAAGGGAATTAGGAGTTTCTTAGGTCACGCCGGTTTTTACAGGCGTTTCATTAAAGATTTCTCTAAAATTAGCCAACCTCTATGCAAACTGCTAGCTCAGGATGTTCCTTTTAATTTTGATGATTCTTGCATGCATGCCTTTGAAACATTAAAACTTAAGTTGAGCTCTGCCCCGGTTGTGATTGCGCCTGATTGGTCATTACCTTTTGAGATCATGTGTGATGCGTCTAACTCTGCAGTAGGAGCTGTGTTAGGGCAGCGTGTGGATAGGATGTTGCGTGTAATTTACTATGCTAGTTTAACTCTGAACAGTGCACAAGTAAATTACACCACTACTGAAAAAGAGATGCTTGCTGTGGTCTTTGCCTTAGATAAATTTCGAGCATACATCATTGGGTCTAAGGTTATTGTCTATAGTGACCATGCTGCACTGCGATATTTGATGACTAAATCTCAGGCTAAAGCTCGTCTAATCCGTTGGGTCTTATTGTTACAAGAGTTTGATGTAGAGATCAGGGATAGGAAAGGGAGTGAGAATCACGTAGCTGACCACCTTTCCCGTTTGGATAATAAGCTGATAGACTCGAGTCTTAATTGCATCCCTGAATTTTTTCCTTATGAGCATGCATATGCATTCACCCTTGACAAGTGCAGTTCTGCCGAGCTCCGTTCTGCCAACTTCAGAGCAGCCAGCTACCCTCTGGCCAGCTCTGCTATACCATCTCTGCCCAGCCAGAGAAGTCCTGCCAGCTTTGCTCTGATCAGTTCCACCGAGATCACCTCTGCCAGCCTTCCCGAACTCAGCGCTGTCCAGTGCAGCCCTGCGAGCGCCGAGCCTTGGTATGCAGATATTGTCAATTACTTAGCGTGTGGTATTCTACGGCCGGAGCTGACGTCGCAAGAGAGAAAAAGATTTTTAGCTCAGTGCAGGCATTACTACTGGGAGATTCCTTACCTCTTCAAGCTGGGAAAGGACGATGTCATCCGACGGTGTGTACCGGCAGAGGATCAACAACAAGTGTTGAAAATGTGTCATGAGGATCATTGTGGGGGACACTTTGGGGGTCAGAAAACAGCACACAAAATTCTTCAATCAGGTTTGTTTTGGCCTTCCATTTTTAAAGATGCACACACTTTCACTCTTGCATGTGATCGGTGCCAGAGAGTAGGGAATATTGGCCGCAGGAATGAGATGCCTCTACAAAGCATTTTAATTGTCGAAATTTTCGATGTGTGGGGCATTGATTTCATGGGGCCATTCCCTACTTCACATGGGTTTCAATATATTTTACTTGCTGTAGATTACGTGTCCAAATGGGTTGAGGCTATCCCCACGCGGACATGTGATGCTAATGTGGTGCTTAAGTTTGTGCAAGAGAACATTCTTTCTAGATTCGGATTTCCTAGAGCTATCATTAGCGATGGAGGCAAGCACTTCTGCAATAAGTTGTTTGCAAAGCTCATGAAGAAGAATGGGATCACGCACAAGGTTGCAACACCATACCATCCACAGACCTCTGGACAAGCTGAGACGAGCAATCGGCAGATCAAAGGAATTTTGGAGAAAACGGTGCAGCCCTCGCGCAAGGACTGGTCCGCAAAGTTGAATGACGCTCTCTGGGCATACCGAACTGCCTTCAAGGGAGTGCTTGGGATGAGTCCGTACCGTCTCGTCTATGGCAAGGCCTGCCATCTGCCGGTGGAGATTGAGCACAAAGCTTATTGGGCGATTAAAGCTGCCAACTATGACTTGAACTCTGCTGTGAAGCAGCGCACGCTGCAAATAGAGGAGTTAGATGAACTACGTAATGAGGCGTATGAGAATGCAAGGATTTATAAAGACAAAGTGAAGCGACTCCATGACAGCCGTATCTGCCATAAGAAGCTTTGCCCTGGGATGAAGGTACTTTTGTTCAATTCTCGATTGAAGTTGTTCCCGGGTAAGCTGAAATCTCGATGGAGTGGTCCGTTTTTACTTACGGAGGTGTTTGAGCATGGTGCTGTTGAGCTATTCAATGAAAACACGAAGGAGAGTTTCAGAGTGAATGGCCATCGAGTGAAACCGTACTATGAGCACCCGAGTTCGACGATGGTGGTAGAGTCTCACACTCTGCACGATCCTCTCTGCTGATTCAAACCCGAAGTCGGGCTGGAGACTTTAACTCTAGCGCTTGGTGGGAGGCAACCCACCGTTGGTTTGTTTTTATTTTCGCTTTTCTTGTTCTTTTCTTGTTTTTAAGTCTTTCCTAAGTTTTGGTTGCTTTGCGGATACTATGATGGTTTGTGAGCATGTCTTATTTTCAGCCCTGAAATTCTCATGTAACCGCCAGAGCTGCACTTCTCCGCGCTGCTCTGTCAGCGCTGACCTTATTCAGCGTGGCTATTCTTCACTCTGCCAAAGACCGCGCAGTCCCCTTTTCACCACCTCGCACGATGCTTCAGCGTCTCAATGCCGATAATCAGGGATGTTTTCTCAACTCTTTTTATTTCTTTTGTGCCCTGAGGACATGGCATGCTTTAAGTGTGGGGGGGTGTTTTATTGAGTTTATGCTTTCAATTGGGCAAGATTAGTCTTTCTATGCTTAGTTTTTAGTCTCGAATCTTGCTAGTTTGTATGAATTTGTGGAAGAGAATAAGGTTTTCGATGCAAATTTCGGGTTTGAGAATGAATGGTGGTTATTCTTGTTTTACTCTTGATATATGTTTCTTGTTTGTGCAAAGAATTAAGAGTTTTGTTACAACACGATTGTAAGTTAGTAAAACGTGATTTGTCCGGTAGATGCTAGAAGGAGTGTTGTCATTGTGATTGCCTACGATCGTATCTTATCTGTGAAATGTGAAAAATGTTGGACGAATTGCCAACTTTAAAATTGCCAGCTCTGAAACATCTGGCCTGTTCTGAAATGTGATAGCTCTGAGTCTCTGCTCCTCTAGTCTAACTATGAGCATGGGAAACCACGTGAAAAGACTTTGGATTACATCCAAATGATTTTTATTTCATGAATTATGGCTCAACTGTCGAAAATTTTAAGCACACAAAGTGTGAAAAATGGTGATATTGATTATAAAGGCGATCACATTAGGGAATTCACTTCTAGCGGAGAATTGGGTCTGATCGAATTGCTTACATTACTCTTTTGTTGCTTCTTAAACTTTGAGTTACTTGCATGATCGAGAGATGTGTGTTGATTGTAAAATTTTGAATTGACTTGATGAATGTTTGGATGGAAATTAGCATTGTTGAAATCAATCTCTTCCTATGATTCATACGGATTTTGCTTGAGGACAAGCAAAAGGCTAAGTGTGGGGGGGTTGATTTATGCTTAATTGTTCTAATTTTAGGGGTTTGAATGTGCTCATTGTAAGATAAATCTTCTGGAAATTGGTGCGTTTTATGGTGTATTTGATGCTTTTCAGGAGATTTAGGTTTTAAAGGTGGAAGAGTATAATTTTGGGGATTTTTGGCTAAAAATGGCATTTTTACGCCAGACCAGACAGAGCAGAGAACTCGCTAAGTCAGAGAACTCGCTAAGTCAGAGAACTCGCTAAGTCAGAGAAATCGCATGCCAGAGCAGCGAAATGGGAAGCCAGAGAAATCCGCGACCGCCAGAGAGAAAAGCGCCAGAGGAGTCGACCGTCAGAGGAATCGAGGCGAGCGTGGACATGCCAGAGAAATCATCCGCCAGAGCGGAGGAAGCGCCAGAGGAACCAAGGCTCCAGAAGAGTCAATATGCCAGAGGGTAGAGATACGTCAGAGGAATCAATACCAGAGCGGAACCCATTCCGCTGACAAGATCAGAGAAGTCATCCGTTCCTCTGGCGATAGCCATTTCTCTGGCGAGAGCCGCGATTTCCGCCCGAGTGGAGATTACTTGCTGAGCGCGTCATAGCTGGAGTTACCTTATCATCTACGATTCTATTCCTTTTAGAGTCCGGCTTTGCATGGTAATTTCCATGGTGATCCAGAAGGATTGAAGTCTATAAATAGGGCCATAGTTTTCATTGTATAATCAATCCCTTGCCCTAGTTTTAGACGCCATCTTTGCAATCTGTTGGCATCCGAAGCTTAGGAATTTACTTACTTTCATAGTTTCAAGTTTTTATTGTTCTAAGTTAGATTTCAATTTCGTTTTTAGTTTAGTTTCTTGGATTGTGATTGCGTGACACGATTACACGTTCAAGGATTTTACGGTATTTCGTATTTAATTTAATTTATTTCTGTTTAATCATGTTTACGTTTTTCATTCATGTTTATGCTTTCTTCTTAATTATGCAATTTAAATTATGCACTTTAGTTTATGCCTAGATTAGAAGTCTTTACTTTTACAAGTATTTACTTTCATAAGTAGGTTTAATTTAAGTTCTTTAAAATCTTGTCTAGGGTTTAATAGTTCAATTCGCCTAGCTTAGTTTTACAATTCGGTTTTTACTTAAGTTTTTAATTCTAAGTTTTAGTTTAATAATCAATCTCTTTACTGCTTTCTTTATTGTTTTTCCTGCGATACTACTAAAAGCCCTTAAAGACTTTCCTTGAGAGATGACACTGGGTCAACTTACCATCACTAGGATGTCCTTGTTCTATTGCAAGTCAAACTAGAGGTGTTCTAGGTTGAGTCAAATTTTTGGCGCCGTTGCCGGGGAAAGTTTTAGGCGTTTTAGTTGTGTCGTTTTTACTTGCTTTATTTAAATTTCTGTTTTTCTCGTTTTTACTTTTCCTTTCAACCGGTGCGTTTGATCCGTGTGTTAAGTGTTGTGTATGCAGGGACGCCGTAGTCTGAAAAGAAAACTTACTTTCCCGCTGGATAACACTCGCACACATACCAGAGCAGACGTGTTATACTCTGACTCTGATTCTGAGGCACATTCTGAATTCTGCTCTGACTCTGAGACTTCAGAGCAGAATACATACGAGGAGAAAGAAGTCATGGCGCAGAACATGGAATACATGGGAGACTATACTAGGCCGGTGATTGGAGCTACCAACACGTCGGCAATCGTGCTCCTTGCGGTTGTGAGAAACTACAATCTCAAACCCAATGACTCGAATTTGCTGCCGGTGTTCCACGGGATGCCAAGTGAGGATGCTCTGCAATTCATCCGGGATTTTTGCACCCAAGTGCAAACGATTCCTCTGCTTAGCCTCACGGAGGACCAACTCAAGCTCAAGTGCTTTCCCTATGCACTTAAAGACCGGGCAAGGACGTGGATGCTATCTCTGCCGCCCAACTCTATCACTACATGGGGAGATGCTTGTGAAAAATTCATGCTGAAATACTACCCAAGTCACAAGACACAGGAGCTGAGAACAAAAATAATGGAGTTCACCCAAGGAGCGGACGAACCTTTGCACGAAGCTTGGGAAAGATATGAAGAACTCCTCCGTCAATGCCCTCAACATCAGTTCACTAATGTGATGTTGATGCAGTTCTTCTACGATGGGTTAGTACAAACTGCCCAATTTATGGTGGACAGCACGGCAGGAGGAAACATAGCTCGGAAGACTGCGGCAGATCTGAAAGAGATTTTCAAGACCTTGGCCGAAAGCTCCCAACAGAAGTCAATCCGTGGACGGAGAGTGGAGGCTAGTGCCGTGACAAATCAGTTTGAGCTGCAGAAGCAAGTTGCCGATCTTGTGAGACAAGTGGAGCATCTTAAGATGGGAAAGATGGAAACTTCAGCTCCGGTGCAGAATCCAGCGCTGCCGATGTCAGCACCGCCGAATCCAGCCATGCAGTACGTTGAGCCTTGCGGTATATGTGGAGATTTCAGCCATGGAACCAATGAGTGCCATCGAATGGGAGAATTTACTCCAGAAGGGCAAGCTGAGGTCTATGCGGCACAAGGATTTCAAGGCTACAATCAAGGGCCAAGCAGACCCTATAGGCAGAACATGAATCAAAGCCAACAAAATGCCATTGGAGGATGGAGAAATCAGCCGAATGCTGGATGGGGAAATCAAAATTTTGGGGGGAATCAATTCCGTCGACCACCCCAAATAGGCTATCAACAACAACAACAGTATTTCCCACCACAGCAAGGGTCTTCTCAACCATACAGACCACAATACCAGCAGCAGCAATCCATTCCGCAACAGAGTGCACAGCCGATTCCACCACAAAAATCCACGCTCGAAGAAACGCTGCAAACCTTTATGGAGATCAGCAAACAAAGTATGGAGGCCCAAGCATCTACAATCAAAAGGCTCGAGACAACGGTTGGACAACTTTCCGGTGCCTTGAATCAAATCCAACAACAACAGCAGCCTGGGAAATTTCATGGCCAACCTGCTCAGCCACATCAAGCTCTTGCTGTAACTGTTCTCCGCAGTGGTAAGATTTTGGATAACAAAATGGAGGTTCCAACACAAACCAGAGCAGAGGAACCGTCCCGTCAGAGCAGAACCGATTCCTCTGACCTTGTCAGAGCAGAGGAACCGTTCCGCCAGAGCAGAACAGATCCCTCTGGCTTTATCAGAACAGAGCTGCCGAACTCTGCTCCGTTCAGACCAAAGCTGCCGAGTTCAGATCTGCCCAACTCGACTGATGGAAAAAAGGGAGACCAGCAAAAGGAAGAAGAGAAGGAGAAGGAGGTCAAGCTCCACAAAGCTTCTACACCTTATCGACCACCGATTCCCTTCCCGGGCAGATTGAGCAACGGAAAGCAAGACCAACAGTTCGCCGACTTCTGCAACATGCTTGCCAAGGTGAACGTGAATCTTCCTCTCCTTGATGTGATCAGAAAAGTCCCAGCATATGTGAAGTTTTTCAAGGAATTGGTCTCCAACAAGCGGAAGTTCGGGGACAATGAGAAGATTCTAGTCTCAGAAGTAGCGACCTCAATCATGCAGCAATCCTTACCACCAAAGCAGCGCGATCCAGGTAGCTTTGTGATTAATATTGCTTTGGGAAATGGTAAGGAAGCCACGGGTATGTTAGATCTGGGAGCGGGAATTAATTTGATGCCTTACTCTATTTTTCAACAATTAGAGTTAGGTAATTTGAAATCCACTCGCATGTGTCTACAACTCGCTGATAGGTCCGTTAGGTATCCCTGTGGGATAGTTGAGGATATTCTGGTGCGAGTCGGGGATTTGATTGTGCCTGTTGACTTCGTAGTCCTTGAGATTGGGGATGTGCATGAGAATGGCAGAGACCACACTCTGCTATTAGGACGACCCTTTAGGACGACCCTTTATGGCGACCTCCAATTGTATTTTGTTCAGAAATACGACTTCTTCGTCATCGAAAGAGCTTTCCGTGGCCGCCTGTTTCACCTCAATCGGAGGTCTGTAGAGGAAGTTATGGTTGTTCTTCAGAGACTGCCAGAACTTGATTTCCTGCGAAAATCTGACTCCAGCTCAGATCTTCTGAACTGTATCCCGCTCAGCTTTCACCGTTGGATGGACAACGATCTATGAAAGTCCCAAGAAAGAAATAAAGCTCCACACGTTTTTCTTCTCTGCGCCCCACAGCTCTCAAAACCCTAATATTTTATCAGTGTGTTTTCCTGAGAGCCGACAGCTGTATTTATAATAAAATAAATACGTGTAGGCACAGAATTAGTGTAGGAGGCGTTTTTCTCTTCTTCTAGGGCTAGGAGACTTTGGGCCAGTCCAGGGACCAGATACAAGGAATAAAGATGGGCCTTAAATAAATTAATTTATCTATGGTCAGCCCAGACCATAATTAATTTATAAATATCAGTTCATTCTACTAGAGAACCAATATTGACTTACCCCTTTATTGCCGGTGATTAGTCGGGGCTTGTATTTAGACTTATTAAATCCTCGTATTTAAAATCTCCGACATCCATTAATTAATTATAGCTCTGACAGCCTTAATTAATTAATCTCTTTTGTAATCCTTAAGCAGTACCACTCAAACCTTATTATTGCGCCTGAACTTAATCAACCTGCAGGGTTTAGCGCAATAAACATTATTGAGCTCCTTAAGGGGATGTCATTATCCTATATCGGATACGAGTACTAATACAGATAATCAGATATCATATATTAACCGCTATCACCCAAGATACAGAGTACTCAAGTTACTATATAACTCTCGCTCATAGTAAGTCAAAGTGATAAACGAATCAACATATATATCTGACATCTTATTAGTATTAAGATCTTATAAGTCACCGAGATCTCTAATTCTTCACTTAAGTCAGATAGAAGAATATATCTCACTGTGGTCCTATCAATACGTATGACGTACTAGTATAGATAAGTAGTCAAGACAAACTACTTCCATCTATACCGCAGCCTAAACCAATAACTTGTCCTAGAGTTATTTCGGCTGTGATTATATTATATCTCTTAAGGTTATTCCAATTATATGGTCTTCTGTGATCTACAACACACCATATAATCTACTTATATAGAGATAAAGAACATACATATGCAATCATGAACACAATCAGATAGGAGATTAGATAGTGAACTTAGGAAACATTGTATACAAGCATAAAACGTTCTTGCTTTCAGTATACAAATCCAACAATCTCCCACTTATACTAAAGCAAACTTTTAGTATACAATGCGTCTATTTACCAATCACTTAACACTTCTCCCACTTATACTTAAAGTTTCCTAAGTGGGTGGCATCAATCGCATTCCCATCTTTCAATGACCATTTGCGATAAGCCTTTTGTGAAAAGATTAGTAGGTTTCTCCAATATGTGAGAATTTATTCTATGAGCACAAAAACCTCGATTTACGAATAATCGTATAACTTGGTACTGCTCCATGTGTTTGACCCCTTGTGGTTCTTGGATTCCTTAGAGTTTGCAACTGCACTTGAGGTATCACGAAGGTGATGCTCTCACGCAAACTAGGAATCACCCTTAGATAATGGAGGTAGTGGTCAAACCAAAAGGTTTTACCTCCCAAGGAAAACACATAGCTCGAGGTAATTATTCTTTGTTCCGGTCAGCCTGGAAATCCGAAATCGTATAATCCAAAAAGGAACTAAACTGTCTAACTGGTAAACTATCCTTATTCTCTAGTCAGGGACTTGAAAATATAATTTACCACAGTTCAGTGTCCTTAACTAGGACTATACAGATATCTTACAACCATGCTAACTGCATAGCAAATATAAGATCTCGTACATAGCAATCCATACATGAAGCTATCTACTGCGGAAACGTAGAATACTGCCTTCATTTCCTCAACCTTAAAAGGCATCTTAAGACATAGTCTTTATAGATAAAGGAACGCCATATCTAAAAGGTAGTAATCCTTTCTTGGCGGTATTCATACTACAACGAGTATTCTCAGTATCAATGTAAGACACTCGAGATAAGCCCAACATCTTTTTCTAGTGATCCCTTTATTATCTTGATCACAAAGATGTATACTGTACCTCCTTAGTCTTTCATATGAGACTGTTCGGATAACCATTACTTTATGTCTTGACAATAGCTCCATATTGTCGCCAATTAGGAGGATATTATCTACATAAAATGCAAGATAAACCACATCACCGATGACACGAGAGCGATTGACACGAGATGCTTCTCTCCCTCCCTCACGTAACCTTCAGGTTGTTGCACATGGCTGTCCTTATCTTTTTCCAAGGTAATATATATGACATCCATTTGCCAGACCTCGATGGTTTAAGTGAGCTGCTATGGGTAAAATGATCTGAATGTTCTAAGCATGGCACTGGCGAAAATATCATCATAACCTATACCCTTACGCTGGGCATAACCTTTCGCCACTAGTCTAGCTTCGAAAGCTACGACCTTGCTCATTCGGGCCTGTCTTTATCTTGTATACTCACTTACAACCTAAGGCTTTACTGCCTTCTGGTAGCAAGATTTTCTAGTATACACCCATATTCTTAATGGATTGCTCCATTGAGGTGTGCCAAGAATCTACATTCTCGTCTCCCACTAATTCCAAGTAGATATCTGGGTCGATTCTCTTATATTCACTACCAGGGACTGAATCCAAAGATTCTCCCAAGAACATAAATCGATCGGGTTGTCCCACAACCCTCCCACTACAATGGATCTGTGGTGGCACATGTGTGTCAACAGTGCGTGCAGTGTCTTGTGGTACAAAAACTCTTGCACACTTGGCTTGGGTGATGGAATCGCCTGTCTAATGTCTTCAATTTCTTGAAGTACACTATCTGACTTGGATTAGTGATTACTCCCATAGTCCACTTCTAAGAATCGTGTGTCATTGCTAATAACCACCTTCTGATTCTTTAAGACTAATTGCAAAGATACATAATTCATCATCGAACATATTTTTTCCAAGAGTGACCTATTTCTTCTCTCCAACACACCATTTTATGTAGGGATTACACGGTGTAGTAAACTGGGTTGGAATCCCAAACACTGACAATGAATCAGAAAAGATCATTCCTAACACATTACTGGCCCTTTATCCCCTTTGCCATGAATGACCCGGTCTCCATCTTTTCCTCTATACAGGATTCGCAGGTTCCAAAAGGTACAACCTGGATAGAATCCAATGTACTATTTAGACACGAGCCTTTGGATCCTGTTAAGATAGATGTGACCTAATCTAGGGTATCAATATATGTGTAAGATCCTCATGAGAGATTAGCCTTAACTTTTCTCTTTCTTTTGTTCGATGATGTAAATGCAATATAAAGGTATTTTGAAGGCAAGTTATAGTATGAAGAGAAATGTTCAAAATACCGGAATAGACAACTTTGTCATTTCTTATGATAGAAAACACCACTATCAAAAATGACATAAGATCCATCTATTCAAAATTTTGGAACATGATAAGGACCTCTCAAAAACTAAACTATGTCTTTAGAACTTAAAGACAAGTCTCCAATTGCAACAACTGCGAGTCTAGTCACGTTGCCTATGAAGACAATCATCTCATCACTTCTCAGCTTCCTTGTCAGCCTAAAAGCCATGCAAGGTGCAACAATCATTATCAGTTTCTCTCGTTATCCACTACTCACAACTGAGTAGAAAACGAGCTGACATGTCTCAGTTACTATAGCAAGTGAAGTACCTTAACCCTTTGCCTTGAGTATTGTAATAAGAAATCTCCAATACTCAATCTTATCACACCACTACTCCCACTATTTCCCTTGTCTTTCTTGCCCCTTGGACTCTTCTTCTTCCCGTCATTCAACGAAGAAGATGACTCACCTTTGGCAATAACAAGTGCTTGCACATCTCTTTCCCACAACTTCCTTAGCCGTAACTAGAGTAACTCAAAAGAAGTATCTTTCTTGCTCATAACAGCATTGAGGCGGAAGTTCTTAATTAAAAGACTTGGGAAGAGAGTTCAGGATAATATCGACTTTTGCCTCACCGTTGATACTCCCACTGAGCTAGTCAAGTCCGTCAAAATTTGCATGACATGCTCGTGCACTGAGCTGTGCTCAATCATAAAAATAATAAGATTACTCTCATCAAATTTAAATGAGCAGCTCAGTCCGACTCTCCGAACACTTTCTTGAGATTCAGCATGATGCTAATAGCATCGTCCATGCCCTGATGTTGGAGCTACAAGGTTTGTGACATTATACTCATAATATAGCATATAGCCACATTATTCGTCTTATGCCACCTTTTATATAATTCCTTTTTCTCACCAGTTGACTATTGTTCGGACCATAAGAACGTGGAGTAGTAAGCAACACAAAAATTGTGTTAGTTTGTGATAAAGATAAAAAACCAAAACTGCGTTTCCATTTTATATATGTGGACCGGTTAAAAGACTTTGTGCAAGAATAAATAAACAGTAAGAGACATAGACATATCTGAAAGTAATGAACATAAAGCACATAATTCGTAACAATAATATTGTAACCTTTTGATAAAAACAATATTAGTGAAACCTCCAACCGCCCAAAGAATTCCATGTGCAAGCCACGAAGGGTGGACGTTTACACATAAACTCCTCAACCAGACTATTAACCTAGTCATTTAATTTCCATCCATGTCAACTTAATCTTTTGACAAAGGAAATTAATAGTTGGCACCTTAACTAGACCATATCATTATCAAGAAGGGACTCCGATGGGGAGTTGTACATTGTACTTGAAATGATATCTAAGCAATGACCACAATTTAACCTTGAAAATTAAATTCTCGAAATTAACATACTCACGCGGACCATGTCGCTTTCAATTTAATTTTCTTGGTTATCTTATTTAATTCCATTCTCCAAAGTACTTGTGAAAACTATACAAGTAAGCCACGATGGGTGGACGTTTACTGCATAACTCCCACTACTTTAATGGTTTAAATATTTTTTATAGAAACCTCTTCTGACAAACTTATGAAAAACAAAAATGAAGTAAGCCACAATGGGTGGACGTTTACTCACATTGCTAATCACTTTGTCTAGAGACCGCATGTGGAGGTCTATATAATTTTAAGAATAAAAATTATTAAACAATAACCACAATCTAACTTCGAAATTAAATTCTCAAATTTGACATACTCACTAGGACCATGCCGCATTCAATTTAATTTCTTAGTTATCTTATTTAATTCCATCCTCTAAAGTACTCGTGAAAATTATACGAGTAAGCCACGATGGGTGGACGTTTACTGCATAACTCTCACTACTTAAATAGATTTAAATATTTTTAATAGAAATCTCAACTTGACAAACTTGTGAAATCAAACATGAAGTAGGCCACGATCGTGTGGACGTTTACTCACATTCTTAATCACTTTGTCTTGAGATCGTTTGTGGAAATTTAAATAATTTTTAATCATCTATAAAATTATTAATACAGCTTAGTCTTTTTTCTTTCAAAAGGTTTGATCATGCTCAACACATAATCCTAAACATGCTCTTCTAGAACGCAACATGTAAAACATGCTCGCAGAATTCTAAAACATGCTTAAGAAAACGATAAACCTAGCATGCTTGTCTAAGCGCAGTTAATAAACACATATTAACAAGCAAAGACAAAAACAGCATGCAACGAGCAAAAAGGATTAAACCACGACATGCAAAGAACATAATTAAAACAATAAAGTTCTTCGTGACCCATTCGTGGAACCCCATATTTCTAAACTATTACAAAGAACAGAAAAGAAAAAGAAATAAAACTCAAAAACGTAAACTCGGCCTGAAACACTTCAAAACAGGCCCGTCTTTGAAAATAGGGTTTGGGCCCCCTAGGGTTTCTTGAAACCCGTGCCCACCTAGGGTTTGGAGTTCCCTAGGCGCCGCCGCCACCACGCCATGACAGCAGTCGAGCGGACTCGGCAGCACCAGCCCGTCGCGGTAGCAACAGCCTGGTGCGGCAACCACCTGGCTCGGCAGCAGCCTCCCTGGCGCCAGCAGCAGCAGCACAGCAGCACCCGGCGCGCATCCCCGGCGCGAGCGGCAATCTCCCAGCATGGCAGCCCCAGCACGAGCAGCAGCCCGAGGCGGCAGCCCCCTGCGCGAGCAGCAGCTGCCCGGCGCAGCAGCCTTAGCGTGAGCAGCAGCCCGGCGCGGCAGCCCTCGCCTGGCTCGGCCTCCTCGGCGTGCAGTAACACCCGCAGCAACCAGCGCACGGCAGCAGCACCAGCAGGTCCGGCGCACGGCAGAAGCAACGGCAGCAGCGGCAACGCGTCGCCCGCTGGGCGCGCAGCGCGCAGAGCGCGCCGGCACGGCCCCGGGCGCGCACCGCCCCCGCCGGCTGCGTCCACGCTCGCCTTCTGAGCTCGCACAGCAGCAGCCTCCCGCGCACGCCACGGTGTGCAGCAACAAAGAGCAGCAGTGGTGGCACGGCAGCGCGCGACCGGGCGCGCGGCCCTCGGCGTGCGCAACCACCACCACTCCTTCGTCCAACCATCCCGTCCACCGTTCTTTCGTTGTTGATTCGTCATCGTCTTCGTCTCGTTCCTCAGTTTTACAGATTACAAAGGAAAAACAAATACAATTTGAAATCCTAATCTAACCACGGATTTTCTCGTGGTGAAAAAAACGATTACAACGTCAAAACGACGTGTCCCACGAATCAACAAACCACGAAGAACAACAGCAGTAAAACCAACGCACATTATTAATCGTACATAAATTAATAATAGAGCCAAGAAATTAATCCTGGGCTTTGATACCAATTGAAGGAATATTAAACTGAATTAACGTTCCGCTTTGCCCGATGATCGTTTCTTGGATTATTATTAATTTATCATACAACGATTAATCCTAACATGCTCCTATGAATTTAACAGCTGCACGTTGGAGTTCAGAAATACCTGAAGAATTCAGAAGAATTCGTCAATCTGTCGCTGAACAGATCAGCCAACTTCAACACTCCGTTTGACCCTTCAAACGACCTCCAATTGTATTTTGTTCAGAAATACGACTTCTTCGTCATCGAAAGAGCTTTCCGTGGCCGCCTGTTTCACCTCAATCGGAGGTCTGTAGAGGAAGTTATGGTTGTTCTTCAGAGACTGCCAGAACTTGATTTCCTGCGAAAATCTGACTCCAGCTCAGATCTTCTGAACTGTATCCCGCTCAGCTTTCACCGTTGGATGGACAACGGTCTATGAAAGTCCCAAGAAAGAAATAAAGCTGCACACGTTTTTCTTCTCTGCGCCCCACAGCTCTCAAAACCCTAATATTTTATCAGTGTGTTTTCCTGAGAGCTGACAGCTGTATTTATAATAAAATAAATACGTGTAGGCACAGAATTAGTGTAGGAGGCGTTTTTCTCTTCTTCTAGGGCTAGGAGACTTTGGGCCAGTCCAGGGACCAGATACAAGGAATAAAGATGGGCCTCAAATAAATTAATTTATCTATGGTCAGCCCAGACCATAATCTATATATATATGAAAACGCAGTTCTGGGAAGTTATTTTTTTGCCAAAAATTCAATCCATTTCAAAAAAACGTGTTGCATCAAAAAATGGATTATGATGAGTTGACCGTATTTTTCTCTCATTCTACTTCTTTCTTAGTTTTTTGTTGCAATTTCTTTTAAATTATTTTTCGGTTTCTTTTCATTTTAAGAATTTTTATTTTTTCCAAAAATTATGCATTTTGATTAATTAAATATATTCGATATACATATCAAATTAAAGATCATTACAAGAGCTTTAATTTGATATATATATATATATATATATATATATATATATAATATGTAAAAAATTAGTTTAAAATAAAAATTTTATTCAAATAAAAAGTTTCAAAGTTATTTTCTTTTCTCCTTCCTTTCTCTTATTTTATACTACAAGTTTTTTTATTAAAAAGGAAGTTAGCTTTTTCAAATTTATTTTATTTTTATTATTTGTGTTAAAATATTTTGTGAAATCATGGAAACATAATTGTGTAAATTCTGTAAATTTTACTATTATGAAATACAGGAATTTGGATTATCTTTTTATTTGTTTGTTATTATTTTCATGAGGTATTTATAGTTTCTTTTTGTGTTGTTTATTTTTTTTGTAGAGAGATACACATTATAGTGTTTTAACTTTATAAGTTCAATACAATATTCTTGTATTCTCACAGAAAATATAGTTTTCAACCATATATAGATATGGTTTTAAACAATTTTCGAAAAATATTTGAATCCCCCAACTTTATGTATTACAAGATTTTTCATAAAACAATTAAGTGCACTTTTATTTCAAAATTACCAACTTTCACAGTATATTTTTTAGTCTATATATTTCTTATTCTGCATTTTTTAATTCCAAGTTCTTTTCACATTCTTAGAGAAAAATGAGCATAAACAAATTATATTAATATGTTGAGTTTTTTGTTGAAATGACTAAATTTAGAAATTGATTTGTTTTGGCGTATTTTTAAAGAAATTACAATTACGGAGGTTAAAATTTGCCTTATAACTCCATTAATTAATACCAATAAATTTCAATTTTAGTGACATATGTTAATATGATTAATTAGGCAATAAAAGATCCGACTCGAATTTCATTTTGCTTTTACTATTTTTTTTTTTAAATCTGAAAAAAAAAAAAAGATCACTTGAAAATTTTCATGACTAAGAAACCAAAAGAGAGGCAACATAATTAAATAAAAAAGAAACAACAATGAAGAAGATATCTTTATCTATTTTTTATATAATTCAAAATAGTCATGCAACAAATTTGAAATTGCATGGTACAATATTGATATTAAATATTATTTTGGTGGTAAATTATTATCTATGTCCCGTAAGAATGTATTACATATGAATATGGAATAGACGCGGGTTTTAAGAAATGGTTGGTAGATAATGTGTTGAGTGGAAATGAATGATTGTAGTTAAAAAGAGATAATGAGATCATGTTAAAAAATGAAAGTAATACACTCTTATGAGACAGAGAAAAATAAAAAATGTGATACACGGGACAGAGGGGGCATATTTTTGTATCACCACTACAAATTCTATACGTAATTTATCACAACTGACCATATTTTGGTATTTTTACGTAATTTTTTTTCTTAAGTTATAAATTTATTATCCCCGCGTAATTGATCATAAATGACCATATTTTGGTATTTTTACGTATTCTTTTATTAAGTTATAAATTTATTATTTCGCACGGGAGTGCATGCTAGTTAATTTATAAATATCAGTTCATTCCACTAGAGAACCAATATTGACTTACCCCTTTATTGCCGGTGATGAGTCGGGGCTTGTATTTAGACTTATTAAATCCTCGTATTTAAAATCTCCGACATCCATTAATTAATTATAGCTCTGACAGCCTTAATTAATTAATCTCTTTTGTAATCCTTAAGCAGTACCACTCAAACCTTATTATTGCGCCTGGACTTAATCAACCTGCAGGGTTTAGTGCAATAAACATTATTGAGCTCCTTAAGGGGATGTCATTATCCTATATTGGATACGAGTACTAATACAGATAATCAGATATCATATATTAACCGCTATCACCCAAGATACAGAGTACTCAAGTTACTATATAACTCTCGCTCATAGTAAGTCAAAGTGATAAACGAATCAACATATATATCTGACATCTTATTAGTATTAAGATCTTATAAGTCACCGAGATATCTAATTCTTCACTTAAGTCAGATAGAAGAATATATCTCACTGTGGTCCTATCAATACGTATGACGTACCAGTATAGATAAGTAGTCAAGACAAACTACTTCCATCTATACCGCAGCCTAAACCAATAACTTGTCCTAGAGTTATTTCGGCTGTGATTATATTATATCTCTTAAGGTTATTCCAATTATATGGTCTTCTGTGATCTACAACACACCATATAATCTACTTATATAGAGATAAAGAACATACATATGCAATCATGAACACAATCAGATAGGAGATTAGATAGTGAACTTAGGAAACATTGTATACAAGCATAAAACGTTCTTGCTTTCAGTATACAAATCCAACAGGATCTCCATATCAAACTCTTGCAGCAATAAGATCCAACGAATCAAGCGGGGCTTGGAGTCCTTCTTTGTGAACAAGTAGCGGATGGCGGCATGATCAGTGTAGACAATTGAATGAGTTCCAATCAAATAAGGACGGAACTTATCAAAGGCATACACCACAGCTAGCAGCTCCTTCTCCGTGGTAGTGTAGTTCATCTGCGCAGAATCCAAGGTTTTACTAGTGTAGTAAATTACCTTGAACAACTTATCTCTCTTTTGCCCCAACACAGCTCCCACGGCCCAATCGCTAGCATCGCACATCAACTCAAACGGGGCACTCCAATCCGGTGTGATCAAAACTGGCGTAGTGGTCAGTGCAGCTTTCAACTTCTCAAAGGAGACGAGGCACTCATCGGTGAAGACAAACTTCACATCCTTCTCTAGCAAAGCACAAAGTGGCTTGGACAGCTTGGAGAAGTCTTTGATGAAGCGCCTATAAAATCCTGCATGCCCAAGAAAGCTCCGCACCGATTTCACAGAAGTAGGAGGCGGCAACTTCTCTATAGCCACGATCTTCGCACGATCCACCTCCAAACCTTGGGCAGAAACCTTATGTCCCAAAACAATGCCCTCACGAACCATGAAGTGGCACTTTTCCCAATTTAGCACGAGTGCCGTCTCCTCACAATGCTGCAACACTTAAGCGAGATTGTCCAAACAATTATCAAAGGAGGAACCAAAAACAGAAAAGTCATCCATGAATACCTCCATAATGTTCTCAATCAACCCATGGAAAATCGCCATCATGCAGCGTTGAAAAGTGGCAGGAGCATTGCAGAGACCAAACGAAATCCTCCTAAAAGCAAAGATGCCATAGGGACAAGTAAAAGCGGTCTTATGCTGATCCTCCGGGGCTATCATAATTTGATTGTAGCCCGAGTACCCATCTAAGAAACAATAGTACTCATATCCTGCCAAACGGTCAAGCATCTGATCAATAAATGGTAGAGGAAAGTGATCCTTACGTGTGGCTGCATTCAAAGCTCGATAATCAATGCACACGCGCCATCCTGTGACCAGCCTCGTAGCTATAAGCTCATCTCTCTCATCCTTAACCACAGTCATGCCTCCCTTCTTAAAGACAACTTGAGTTGGGCTCACCCACTCACTATCAGAGATGGCATATATAATTCCTGCATCCAACCACTTGAGCACATCCTTTCTCACAACTTCTTGCATCGCCGGATTCAAACGTCGCTGCGGCTGAACTTTAGGTTTATATTCCTGCTCCAATAAAATACGATGCATGCAAATAGAAGGACTAATTCATTTGATGTCAGAAATAGACCATCCTATAGCAGACTTGTATTTCCTCAAAACTCGCATCAACTTCTCCAACTCCAACGGAGATAAATAAGCAGACACAATAACAGGAAACGTTTCATTCTCACCCAAAAATTGGTACCTCAAGTGCTCAGGAAGTGGCTTCAGCTCAAGTTTGGGTGCAGCTGCAGCTGCAGCTGGTGCATGAAAATCAGCTCCTTTTTCCATCGATTTGCTTCCCCCATCAACAGGTTTGTGAATATCCATGTAAGGCACAGGATCGATGGGATGGCTCTCGACGGCCTCCAGCTCTGCAATATAATCTAAGATCTCATCACATGCCTCATCAAGATCGGAATAAGGATATAAGGACTGTGTGATGCACTCCTCCAAAGGATCCTCTACAGCTGCAGGAAAGTCCACCAGAGTATCAATTAAATTGCAATCTTCAACTTGTGGCTCAGCTGGCTTCTTCATCGCATCGTAGATAGACAACGTCATTTTTTCATCATTAACACGAAAGGTCAGATCTCCCTCTTGCACATCTATCAACGCACGACCCGTATCTAGAAACGGACGCCCCAAGATCAATGGAGTATTCTTGTCCTCCGGCATGTCCAACACTACGAAATCTGCAGGAAAGATAAACTGCTCCACCTGCACTAGAACATCCTCCACGACTCCCTTGGGATAAGTAAGGGAACGATCTGCCATCTGCAAAGCAATAGATGTAGGCTTGATTTCTCCAATCTCCAACCGGTTGAAAATAGAGAGAGGCATCAAATTGATGCTTGCCCCTAAATCACACAGAACACGTGAGAAATTCTGCCCTCCAATCACACAAGCTATAGTAAAGCTGCCAGGATCCTTCTGCTTCAATGGTAGCTTTCTTTGTAGCACAGCACTGCATTCCTCGGAAAGATTAATCGTCTCATATTTTCCCAACTTCTTCTTGTTGGAGACTGCATCCTTGAGGAACTTGGCATAGCCTGGCATATCTCTCAAAGCATCAAGTAAAGGGATATTGATGTGCAACTTTGAAAATACCTCCATAAACTTGGCTAACTTCTCATCCATCTTTGGCTTTCCCAGGCGATTCGGGAAAGGCGCTACAGGCTTGTACTCTGGCCTGGGAAACGTAGGAGTAGGAATGGGCTCCTTAACAGCAGAAGAACTCGACGCCTTAGAAGTAGGCGGTGAATCACAAACAGTCGTCTCTAAATCATCCCCCTCAACAATCTCTACACCTTTTCCCTTGCCATCCTGCAGCTCTGAATGATTTTGATATTGAGTCCCGCTCCTTAGATGAATCGCATTACACTGATTTTTAGGATTGATCTCAGTGTTGCTAGGAAACTTTCCCGGTGTGTGCTGCGCAACTGCTTGGTTGGCAATCTGACCAACTTGAGTCTCCAAAATCTGCACTTGCTTGGACAGTGATGAAAAATTATTCCCAATATTTCCCACTTGAGACTCCAAATTAGTCATCCTTGAAGTAACAGTTGTCTTCATGCTAGACATCTCTGTTAACATCTGCTGCATCATATCCTCCATTGATACCTTCTTCGGCTCATTTACAACTCCTCCGCTAGACACAGAAAATCCAGGTGGAGGCTGCAAAGCATTGTTCGGATTGCCGTAAGAAAGGTTAGGATGTGGGCGTGCTCCTGGCTGGAACTGCTGCTGACCCTGCTGAAATTGTTGACTTCTGCCATACATTCCTGGCTGTCCTCGCTGAAAATTCCCATAATTTCTATCATTCACATAATTGACATCTTCCATGACTGACGGATCTATCACAGCTTGCTCATGACGTCCAACATTCAACTCACCAATTTTTGTAGTCAGCTCTGCCAGCTGTGTAGCCATTGCTGTCTGTTGTGTAGCCATCGCTGCTTGTTGAGTAACCATTGCTGCAATAGGACCAGAACTGGAAGCAGCTGCAACCTTCTTCAATTGTATTCGCTCAGATGGCCATTGGTAGCTTGTAGAAGCCATACTATCAATAATGTTCCATGCATCAGAACTGCTCTTCTGAAGTAGAGAGCCACCTGCAGCTGTATCCATGTGCATCCTTGTACGTTCCCCGCAGGCATTGTAGAACATTATCACTAGTGTGCCTTCATCAAATCCATGGCTTGGGCACTTTCTGAGCTTCTCCTGATACCGCTCCCAAGTCTCCGCTAGCTTTTCTCCATCGTACTGTTGAAACTGCACGATGTCCATCTTCAACTTCAATGTAAGGCCAGGCGGATGGAACTTGCGTAGGAATGCATGAGCCAAATCCTCCCACACGATATTATCTCCCAGCTGCAGCGTATGATACCACGACTTCGCCTTATCCCGCAGTGAAAAGGGAAAAAGACGAAGACGGATAATGTCATTAGGGACACCATTCATCTTCACCGTGCTACACAGCTCCAGGAAATGCGCCAGGTGCGCATTAGGGTTTTCGATCGCTTGTCCACTATATTGGCTCTGTTGAACCATCGTGATCAAACCCGTTTTCAGCTCAAACACTACTAGAAAAACGCTCATAGATAACGGATTTTATCCGTTATCTATGAGCAAAAAAACCGTTGTGTATAGTGGTGTTATCTATTATAGGTGTCATACACAACGGTTTAAAAACCGTTATCTATGAAGGGCAAAGATAACAGTACAACCACACATACATAACGGTTATAAAACCGTTATCTATATTGATTATACATAACGGTTTTCGACTGTTATGTATTATAATTTATTCCGTTATCTATTCCATAATATATATTTTTTCATATTATAGTTAACAGTTTTTTATACTTTTTATAACGGTTTAAACCGTTATCTTTGTAAGAAAAAGATAACGGTTTTCGACTGTTATGTATTAGAATTAATCCGTTATGTATTATATAATATTTCTTTTTTCTCATATTATAGATAACAGTTTTTTATACTTTTTATAACGGTTTAAACCGTTATCTTTGTAAGACATAGATAACGGTTTTGTATGTATTAGATGACAGTTTTTCACATATTTTTATTTATTCCTTTTATGTATATCTAAAAATCAATAAAAAAAATTCAAATAATAAAATAACATTGACAAGATAATATTAGCATATATAACATAGCATCCAACAATTCGAGCTACACAAGTTGCCTGTTAATACATGTTTTACTACATGCGCATGTAGTAAATATCACATACATTTCTGTCTAACAATTCTCCCACCATACAAGTACCAAATTCTTAATTTCGCCCAATTTTATACAATTTTATACAAACTACATCACCAGGGACAAGAATAGCAGCATCTTTTCCATGGACTTATCATGGAACCTTATGTTCCAAACTCTTCTAGTCTCTTCAGCGCTGCCCGGTTCAAGAACCTACAGTTACACCAAAACACTTTTGTCACAAATGGCTCACTGCTGCACTTAATAGTAGCACTACTCCCTGTATTAATTATTTCTTTCCTTTTTTTTCACAAGAGTATAAGATCTTCCAGGAAAGAGATGAGAGGAAAAACAGCCAACAAATAAATCTGAGATGATAGCTGCAATGATGGAGATGAAAGTGATGCTTCCATTGAAATATAAACATGCGTAAGAGTTTCACGTGGTAATTGAAATAGAAGCATGCACTGAGCAATTAACTACACAAGGTTCAAGCTAGCCATGAACACCTACACTTATTTCACAAGCCATACTGCCATTCATATGTTAATGCCTTTTCCAGATATTAGTGGCAATCTAGTTGTTAGGAGTTCGGGCCTCTACATTGTTTGAAAGCCAGTTGTCTTAAACATATGGCAGCATGCAAGACATAGATGGATACATGAAGTATAAGGCACATTTAATCTAAAAAGCAAACAACAAAAAAGAGATTGGGCACGAAAATCACCTTAGCCCAGCTGCCGCACTCATTTGGTAAGTTCCTTGCCCATTTCATCACTGAAATCTGAGTTCCCACCTGCTCTAATCCCCTAGCAAACAAACAATATAGACGCCAAGCAATTAATGAATAATTATATTACTTCATTCTGTTCAGAGCTTCAAGCCCATCACATGCAAGCAACACTAAAGTCTTAAATTGAAATTGCAAGCAAACTCATCCATCAAAGTCAACAACTGACTCTTAAGTATAACTAGTGTCATAGTAGCAAAATGTTGGAAGCATCGCAAAGTTAGTATCAAGATGTATTTCCATATTATTCATGCTTAAAAACAGACAGGAAACAATCTACTTTGGAGAATAGGGGCATTGAATAAATTTCAAATATCACATGTGCAATAATAGATAGCCAAGATTGTGTTATTAGTATAATGGCTGAAAAAAGAGAGAATTTTTAGTCCACCCAAAACACAATGTCATCAAATTTCATACAATTAGCAATAAATTAGAATGAGCTCGGTTTCTAAGTGTGGCAAGATATTTTAAGAAAGACAACTAAAGAGGCCACCACCATTTATCTAACCATTTAAGACAAGATTGTGTTATTGTATGCATATATGGCAATAAACTAATTGCAGGAATTAACACTGACTGATTTCCCCAATGCAAGAAAGTAGAGGCAATAAATGTGTGATTGAATTGATTTATTTGTCCAATAATTATGCATGTGCAATGTCACGTGCCCAGGTCATAAAATTGAAGTTGCCTAACTAGAAAGGTGGAGAATCCACCCTATTATTAAGGGTCCATAGAGCCATTCACCTCTGTCCATAAATACAGTTCCATGTTCTCCACATGCATCATCATTCATTAACACAAATAGTTCCAAAAGCAGAAAAAAAGCAGCTCAATAGTGCAACTTAATTCTCTCTCCCTCTCTTGATCATTTTTGCCATGTTACTTGCTACCATACAATGTAAGAAGTAAATATCTCTCGCAGAAATACGACGATACGCGGTCGTACATCCCCGAACAATGCAAGAAAGCAAAGACGCATGAAATGATGCTAACGTGATAGGGTAGTCGTATCTAAACTCTAAAGTGTAAACAGAGGAACGAGTGTATGATTCTCTAATAAAAAATCCAATGCCTACTACTTGTGATGCTTAATGGCACTAAAAAAAACCATGAAACAGGTAATAGCATGATCAGGAGAGTTCGTGAAGAATCCAGAATTGGTGAAAGGCCATAGCAAAGATTCCCTTTTTATATGAAATCAAAAGTAGTAGAACAAAGTATATAATGATACCTTCCATAGCTGTGAACTTTATTCTGTCTACTTTATGGCTCACAATTCTTGAGAATTTGAGATCGAATTATCAAAGCCTCACAACCATCAACAAATGGTGGTCATGAAAGAAATACCTCAGATGGAAAAAATACTGCAAGGACAGAGAAACGAGAGAGGTCAGCGACATCTGATGTTGACAAAAAAAGCACGAAAAGAGCAAAACAGCTTTAGCCCCCCCAGAGATTTCTAGTTTCCTGAGAATATTACTAGATAAGTTAATTTCCACAATGATGGCATGGATATAAAGGTGCAGCTGTTATACTTATACCAGGGCCAAAATCCAGATTACCAAAGTGGGAGAAGGAAATGAATAAATGCCTCCAAACATTCCAACCTCAAACTTGCAAGATCATAATAGCTTGTAAAATCATCCATTATGGTCACCTAGGTTGCAGCTTCAAATTACTACCATACTATAATGCACGGATTCGCCGGAAATCACCACATTGCAGTATCCGATTCGCTCAAGGGTGCGATTCGCGTGCGATTCGCGTGGGATACGCACGGGATTCGCCACATGGCGAATCCCTCAAAAAAAAAAAAAAATGGGTGCGCGAATCCGGTGCGCCAATCTCACGAATCCGGCGGTGGCGAGGGAGCGCGACTGCGTCTGAAGATGGAGGTTGAGCGCGGCGGCGTCTGGAGCGCGGCGGCGTCTGAAGATGGACTTCGTCGAGGGAGCGTCTGGAAGTCGTCGAAGCTCAGCCCGGAGTTGGAGCGCCTGGAAGTCGTCGAGGGAGCGGTGGAGCGCCTGCCCCAGCTCATCCACCGTGATTGGGGAAAGAAAAGGGGGGGGGGAGGGAGTCGGTGGAGCGCCTGGAAGAGAAAGAAGGAAGAAAAAGAAAGAAAAGAGGGGGGTGGGGGAGTCGGTGGGGTTGGGTAAGGAAGAAAGAAGAAAAAGAAAGAAGGGGCGAGGGAGAGAGAGAGTTTGTCGGCTGAGTGGGGGTGGGGTAGGTAGGGTTTTAATTTTTTTTTTGGTTTTGATTTTTAAAGTATTTTTATTTAAATTTTTGTTTCTTTTTTTAAAAAAATTTAAAATAGAATCGTATAAATGAGATTAAATGAAAATGAGATTAAATGAAAATGAGGATTTAAGCACCTTCTTATTACAAATTTATATATATATATATATATATATTTGATTGGTTATATATAATAAAAATATATAATATAATAGACGTATCCTTCACGAATCGCACCATATAATTTTTAAAAATCCGTATCCCTGCACCCGAATCGTATCGCTCCCGCACCCGCCCCCTCGCACCCGTGCAATCTAGCTACCATACATATAGATACCAGAAGGGCAAAAAGAAATGCCTCTTTAACCTCCATTCCATATTTGGTATGCATATAGACAAAATGCTGCAGAAGCCCAAGTGCCAAAGCATTCAGGTGAGCCACGAGGCCGTCCACTTAAAACATCAATGGCAGAGCTGCATTCACCACATAATATATAATATAATATAATATATCCTCATAATATAATACACATTTATCGTCCCCAGCTGATACTTCTTGCCTTCACTCATCTTCACACTCCACTATCTGATCCCAATTTCTCAATATCTACTCATCAAACACACAAATTTCCAGTCACGCGTCCGCGAAACTAGTCACCAAAAGAGAAAACAAAGCAACATTCACATACCTCATTAGTTGTTACCTGAAAGCAAAGCAGTGTTCAATATTCTCAATTCAGAATAACCAAGAAAACAAAGCAACATTCACATACTTCTTTTCAGAAATCAAACACACAAAGCAACATTCACATACTTCTTTCCAGAAAACAAAGCAACATTCACATACTTCTTTTCAGAAAGCAGTGTTCAATATTCTCAATTCAGAATAACCAAGAACAAAAAGATGAGATGAACTGAAACAAGAAAAAAAAACTAGCGAAGATTCAAGCCATAAATCCCTAAAATTCGAGTCCAAAATGCCCTAAAATTTGCTACCTAATGCACTCTTCAATTTCATTTAGTTGTTACCTGAAGAATGAGGGCGACTGTTGTCGGAGTCAGAGGCCAGGGGCAGTGGTGGTGCGATTGGAGCGGTGGTGGGCGCTGAGCCGACGACGGAGGTTACTCTGCCCAAATTCAAAAATTACGCAAAGATAGAAATACATATAGAAAATGGAGAGAGAGAGAGAGTATACCGTGGTGGTGGAAGCGAAAGAGAGGTGATGGGGATGGGGGGCGACGCCAGGCTGGAGAAGGTGGCGGCTAGCGGCTGCTTGCCGGAGACAAAGGCGGCACAGAGAGGAGGTAGAGAGAGGGAGAAGGGGCAAAACTCTTGTTCAACGCCCAATTATCAACCTCATCCACTCTCGATTGCAAATCAGAGAATTAGGGCTTTCCCCCTTTCCTGCCTCGATTATGTGAAGTTGAGAAGAGAACCGGCTGTAGAACACCATCGGCTCGCCGATCCTCGGACCACCAGCAACGATGGGCGGGCTCTAGGTCGCGTAGCTCGCCGGTCTCCCTGAGATGGCAACGGCTGGGTTGTACCGAACAGAGAAGAACTAGGGCTCGACCAATCGAACAGAGAAGAACTAGGGCGCGGGGCAGCAGCGAGGGTGGGCGGCGACGGGCCGGCGTGGGGCAGCGGCGCCGGCGGCGGAGTCGAGAGGGGAGAGAGAGAGAGTCGAGAGACAGGGAGGAGATAGGGAGGACGAACAAACTAGGGCTTGTAGTTTTGGGGTTAATTTCTAAATTTTCTAAATAAAATCTATTCCTTTCTTTTCTTTTTCTTTTTTCTCTTTTTTCACTTTTAATATTCAATTTTTGGTATTTAGATTTCTAATTTAGATTTTATATAAGTGTTACTTAATGATAAAACAAAAAAAATGTTATGATTTTTTTATTTTTTAAAATCTATATCTAGGAATAAATTCAGATTTTAGGATAAACAATTTATTTGTTATTTTTAATATAATATAATATAATATATAATATAATTTTTAAAAAATTAATAAAAAAATTATACATAACAATTTTTATAGACGCTCATACATAACGGTTCAAAAACCGTTGTAAATGACTCTTATACATAACGGTTCTTTAACGTTATGAATAAACCGTTATAAAATATGGTCATAGATAACGGTGGCACAACGGTTTTGTAATACCGTTATATATGCAACTAATAGATAACGCAAAAACATAACGCATTTGTTCAAACCGTTATCTATGCATATAGACAACACTGCATAGATAACGGATTTTTCCAAAACCGTTATCTATTCCTAAAAGTGCGCTCATACATAACGGTTTTTGAAAAAAACCGTTATCTATGCACTGTTATGTATGTAAATTTTTGTAGTAGTGAAAGTTGTTAACGTTCACTCGTGGGGGCTCCTGGTACACATACTGTGGTATGAACGCTTCATTGATGGCTGGTTGTTTTTTAGCCTCTCTCGTCTCCTGTGCATCAAGCAGCTTCTTCAACTGCTCTTGCAGAGCTCGAATTTGGATTTGCTCTGGAGTAGCCATCGTTTCTGTCTCAACTTGATCGTTCTGCTTCTTTAGATTGCGCAAGGTCTTGTTGATTTCAGGGTCAAACTCAAAGAGAGGATTCCCGTGAGATCGTGTGTTCATATGCAACCTATAGAAACACAACTTATAAAAGTTAGAAAAGAAAAATAAAAACAAAAAAAACTTGTAGTACTATAAAGTCCTATTGGAAATATTAAAGCAAAATCTAAACAGTCCCCGGCAACGGCGCCAAAAAGTTGATCACTATTTTTATAGCAACAATAACTGCAACTAAACAGTGTAATTGTAGTACGAAAATAGCAAGCAGAGTATCGTATCCACAGAGACTGTAAAACTGAAATTACTCGATCTACTTCCTAAACAGACTCTCACAGTATGCAAGTAAACAAATATGAAGGTGAATTACGAACTAAATTTAACCAAATTAAAACTAAAGAGCATATAAATAACGATTACTTAACTCAAATATATGGAAAACTCTGACCCTAGGGATGTACTTTTACTAATCAACTACATGTATTCAACCTATTGATTCAATTACCAATTTTAATCCAACCCTGATGAAAGATCACTATATTATTCACAAGCGTCTCTAACGACCACCTATGAACGTAGATTAATTAATCCCTTTTCACATTCAAGACTCCAAGGATTAAATTAACTCCAAATAGCACATAAAGAATAGCTTTCTATAGCTTCACCTATCGCATTCAAGACTCAAGGCTAACACTATATCATGCATTCCTGAATCGGCTGAACAATTATCGCATTCAAAACTCAAACTGAACAGCTAGACATGTAAATCATTGATCAGATAATTCACAAGAGAACAGGCACCAGGAATCATGAATCATAAGTTGGAGGGCAAAATGATATCAATAAATCAAAAACACATAATTAATCAGCTATGTACAAACCCTAGGTTCAGATTAAAAGACTAGCCAGACATAATAAAATCAAACATAAACATAATTAAATCAAACGCAATTGTAAAAACAAATTGTATAAAAACCGAATTAAAACGATTGTAGCGGCTTGAATCTTCAATCTTGATCCAAGCCTTGAAAAACTGGAAAGCTAAAATATTCTAAGGCTATAAAACTGAAATAAGAATGTTGGGAACCCTAGATAGGTCAAAAGAAGACCTATTTATAGTCTTAGGGTGAAAAACCAAGTTCTAAACCGAAAATAACTTGAAAAATCATAAAAACGCGGAAGAAAATAAAACACGCCTCAAAACGGCGACCCGTTCGGCGATCGCCGAACTGGTCGCCGAATTCAAGGCATTTTCTACACGAAAACGGCGACCGCCGTTTTTTCCACCTTAGGCCAATTTTCGATCAGGGTTTTCGGCGACCTGGCCGGCGATCGCCGTCTTGGTCGCCGTTTTTGGCCTTCAAAACACCAAAATTCGGCGATCAACGCCCTTTGACCGCCGAACTGCTCCTTTTCCGTCCCGACTCCAGAATCTTCGTCGTTTCTCGATTTTTAGGCTCGATTCTCTCAAAACTCTCCTCTTCAACATGTTCCTTACACTCCATGCTCCAATATCACTCAATTCTGCATCCAAACAGTCAAAACTACACCCAATCGTGAAATCACGAAATAAATGTCAATAAACTCTAAACGATGATAAAACGGGCGTAAAATCGACTTAAACTACAGAATATATACCATAAAAACCATGCAAAATGAGTGTTTATCAGACCGGACATTTTTTTAAATTTTAAAGTGAGGGGTAATTTTCTACTTTTACATAAAAACTGGCCAATTTTTAATGTTTTTATTGAAGGAATATTAAACTGAATTAATACTCGATTTACCCGAAGATCGTTTCTTGGATTATTATTAATTTATCATACAATGATTAATCCCTAACATGCCCCTATGAATTTAAGTACTGCACGTTGGAGTTCAGAAATACCTGAAGAATTCAGAAGAATTCGTCAAAATCGCAGCTGAACAGACCAGTCAGCTTCAAGCCTTCGTTTGAAGCCTCAAACGTCCTCAAATCGTATTTTGCCCAGAAATACGACTTCTTCGTCTTCGAGAGAGCTTTCCGTGGCTTTCTGTGGAGGAAGTTATGGCCGTTCTCCCGAAACTGCCTGAACTTGATTTCCTACGAAAATCTTACTCCAGCTCAGATCTTCTGAACAGTATCCCGCTCAGCTTTCACCGTTGGATGGACAACGTTCTATGAAAGTCCCAAGGGAAAAACTGCCTACACGTTTCTGGCGCCTCTCTGCTCTCTCAAAAATCCTAATTAATTAGTGTGTATTTCCTGAGAGCAGACAGCTGTATTTAAATAAATAAATACATGTGTGGCGCCAGTTTCTTAGTGCTAGGCGTTTTCTCCCTCTGCTAGTGCAAGGAGACTTTGGGCCAGTCCAGGGACCAGATACAAGAAATAAAGATGGGCCTCAAATAAATTAATTCTCCATGGTCAGCCAAGACCATAATTAATTTATAAATATTAGTTCATTCTACTAGAGAACCAATACTGACTTACCCCTTTATTGTCGGTGATGAGTCGGGGCTTGTATTTAGACTTATTAAATCTCCGTATTTAAAATATCCGACATCCATTAATTAATTACAGCTCTGACAGCTTAAATTAATTAATTTCTTTGTAATCCTTAAGCAGTACCACTCAAACCTCATTATTGCGTCTGAACTTAATCTACCTGCAGGGTTTGACGCAATAAACCTTATTGAGCTCCTTAAGGGGATGTCATTATCCTATACCGGATACGGGTACTAATACTGATAACCAAATATCATATATTGACCGCTATCACCCAAGATACAGAGTACTCAAGTTACTATATAACTCTCACGCATAGTAAGTCAAAGTGATATACGAATCAACATATATATTTGAAATCTTATTAGTATTAAGATTCTATTAAGTCACCGAGATCTTTGATTCTTCACTTAAGTCAGACAGAAGAATACATCTCACTGTGGTCCTATCAATACGTTATGACGTACCAGTATAGACAAGTAGTCAAGACAAACTACTTCCATCTATACCGCAACCTAAACCAATGACTCGTCCTGAAGTCATCTCGGCTGTGATCATTTTATATCTCTTAAGGTTATTCCAATTATATGATCTTCTGTGATCTACAACACACCATATAATCTACTTATAAAGAGATAAAGGACATACATGTGCAATCATGAACACAATCAGATAGGAGATTAGATAGTGGTAACATGAAACATTGTATACAAGCATAAAACGTTCTTGCTTTACAGTATACAAATCCAACAATCTCCCACTTATACTAAAGCAAACTTTTAGTATACAATGTGTCTATTTACCAATCACCTAACACTTCTCCCACTTATACTTAAAGTTTCCTAAGTGGGTGGCATCAACCGCATTCCCATCTTTCAATGACCATTTGCGATAAGCCTTTTGTGAAAAGATTAGTAGGTTTCTCCAATATGTGAGAATTTATTCTATGAGCACAAAACCTCGATTTACGAATAATCGTATAACTTGGTACTTACTCTCTATGTGTTTGACCCCTTGTGGTTCTTGGATTCCTTAGAGTTTGCAACTGCACTTGAGGTATCACGAAGGTGATGCTCTCACGCAAACTAGGAATCACCCTTAGATCCTGGAGGTAGTGGTCAAACCAAAAGGTTTTACCTCCCAAGGAAAACACATAGCTCGAGGTAATTATTCTTTGTTCCGGTCAGCCTGGAAATCCGAAATCGTATAATCCAAAAATGAACTAAACTGTATAACTGGTAAACTATCCTTATCCTCTAGTCATGGACTTGAGAATATAATTTACCACAGTTCTGTGTCCTTAACTAGGACTATACTGATATCTTACAACCATGCTAACTGCATAGCAAATATAAGATCTCGTACATAGTAATCCATACATGAAGCTATCTACTGCGAAAACGTAGAATATTGCCTTCATTTCCTCAACCTCAACAGGCATCTTATGACATAGTCTTTAGATAAAGGAACGCCATATCTAAAAGGTAGCAATCCTTTCTTGGCGGTATTCATACTAAAACGAGCATTCACAGTATCAATGTAGGACGCTTAAGATAAGCTCAACATCCTTTTCTAGTGATCCCTTATTACCTTGATCACAAAGATGTATACCGTACCTCCTTAGTCTTTCATCTGAGACTGTTCGGATAACCATTACTTTATGTCCTTGACAATAACTCCATATTGTCGCCAATTAGGAAGATATTATCTACATAAAATGCAAGATAAACCACATCACCGATAACATGAGAGCAATTGACACGAGATGCTTCTCTCCCTCCCTCACGTAACCTTCAGGTTGTTGCACATGGATGTCCTTATCTTTTTCCAAGGTAATATATATGACATCCCTTTGCCAGACCTCAATGGTTTAAGTGAGCTGCTATGGGTAAAATGATCTGAATGTTCTAAGCATGGCACTGGCGAAAATATCATCATAACCTATACCCTTACACTGGGCATAACCTTTCGCCACCAGTCTAGCTTCGAAAGCTACGACCTTGCTCATTCGGGCTTATCATTATCTTGTATACTCACTTACAACCTAAGGCTTTACTGCCTCCTGGTAGCAAGATTTTCTAGTATACACCCATATTCTTAATGGATTGCTCCATTGAGGTGTGCCAGGAATCTACATTCTCGTCTTCCACTAATTCCAAGTAGATATCTGGGTCGATTCTCTTATATTCACTACCAGGGACTGAATCCAAATATCTTCCCAAGAACATAAATCGATCGGGTTGTCCCACAACCCTCCCACTACAATGGATCTGTGGTGGCACATGTGTGTCAACAGTGCGTGCAGTGTCTTGTGGTACAAAACTCTTGCACACTTGGCTTGGGTGATGGAATCGCCTGTCTAATGTCTTCAATTTCTTGAAGCACACTATCTGACTTGGATTAGTGATTATTCTCATAGTTCACTTCTAAGAATCGTGTGTCATTGCTAATAACCACCTTCTGATTCTTTAGGACTAATTGCAAAGATGCATAACTCATCATCGGACATATTTTTCCAAGAGTGACCTATTTCTTCTGTCCACCACACCATCTTATGTAGGGATTACACGGTGTAGTAAACTGGGTTGGAATCCCAAACACTGACAATGAATCAGAAAAGATCATTCCTAACACATTATTGGCCCTTTATCCCCTTTGCCATGAATGACCCGGTCTCCATCTTTTCCTCTATACAGGATTCGCAGGTTCCAAATGGTACAATCTGGATTGAATCCAATGTACTATTTAGACACGAGCCTTTGGATCCTGTTAAGATAGATGTGACCTAATCTAGGGTATCAATATATGTGTAAGATCCTCATGAAAGATTAGCCTTAACTTTTCTCTTTCTTTTGTTCGATGATGTAAATGCAATATAAAGATATTTTGTAGACAAGTTATAGTATGAAGAGAGATGTTCAAAAATACCAGAATAGACAACTTTGTCATCTCTTATGATAGAAACACCATTATCAAAAATGACATAAGATCCATCTATTCAAAATTTTGGAACATGATAAGGAACTCTCAAAAAACTAAACTATGTCTTTAGAACTTAAAGACAAGTCTCCAATTGCAACAACTGCGACTCTAGTCACGTTGCCTACAAGACAATCATCTCATCACTTCTCAGCTTCCTTATCAGCTTATAAAAAGCCATGCAAGGTGTAACAATCATTATCAGTTTCTCTCGTTAACCACTACTCACAACTGAGTAGAAAATGAGCTGATATGTCTCAGTTACTATAGCAAGTGAAGTACCTTAACCATTTGCCTTGAGTATTGAAAGAAAAAATCTCCAATACTCAATCTTATCACACCACTACTCCCACTATTTCCCTTGTCTTTCTTGCCCTTTGGACCCTTCTTCTTCCCGTCATTCGACGAAGAAGATGGCTCTCATTTGGCAATAACAAGTGCTTGCACATCTCTTTCCCACAACTTCCTTAGCCGTAACTAGAGCATTCAACAACTAAAAAAGGATATTATCTTTCTTGCTCATAACAGCGTTGAGGCGGAAGTTCTTAATTAAAAGACTTGGGAAGAGAATTCAGGATAATATCGACTTTTGCCTCACCGTCGATACTCCCACTGAGCAAGTCAAGTCCGTCAAAATTTGCATGACATGCTCGTGCACTGAGCTATGCTCACTCATAAAAATAACAAGATTACTCTCATCAAATTTAAATGAGCAGCTCAGTCCGACTCTCCGAACACTTTCTTGAGATTCAGCATGATGCTAATAGCATCGTCCATGCCCTGATGTTGGAGCTACAAGGTTTGTGACATTATACTCATAATACAACATATAGCCACATTATTCGTCTTATGCCACCTTTTATGTAATTCCTTTTTCTCATCAGTTGACTATTGTTTGGACCATAAGAACGTGGAGTAGTAAGCAACACAAAAATTGTGTTAGTTTGTGATAAAGATAAAAAATCCAAAACTGCGTTTCCATTTTATATATGTGGACCAGTTAAAAAACTTTGTGCAAGAATAAATAAGAAATGAGACATAGACATATCTGAATGTAAACAAAATAAACATGTAAGAACATGAAGCACATAATTCGTAACAGTAATATTGTAACCTTTTGATAAAACAATATTAATGAAACCTCCAACCGCTCAAGGAATTCCATGTGTAAGCCACGTTCGTGTGGACGTTTACACATGAACCCCTCAACCAGACTATTTACCTAGTCATTTAATTTCCATCCATGTCAACTTAACCTTTTGACAAAGGAAATTAATAGTTGACACCTTAACTAGACCATATCATATTCAAGAAGGGACTCCGTTGGGGAGTTGTACATTGTACTTGAAATGATATCTAAGCAACGACCACAATTTAACCTTGATGATTAAATTCTCAAAATTAGCATACTCACTCGGACCATATCGCTTTCAATTTAATCTCTTGGCTATCTTATTTAAAATCCATCCTCTAAAGTACTTATGAAAATTACACGAGTAAGCCACGTTCGTGTGGACGTTTACCGTATAACTCTCACTACTTAAATGGATTTAAATATGTTTAATAGAAATCTCAACTTAACAAACTTGTGAAATCAAATATGAAGTAAGCCACGTTCGTGTGGACGTTTACTCATATTCTCAATCACTTTGTCTTGAGACCGCATGTGGAGGTCTACATAATTTTAAGAATAAAAATTATTAAGTAATAACCACAATCTAACTTTGAAATTAAATTCTCGAATTTGACATACTCACTAGGACCATGCCGCATTCAATTTAATTTTTTAGTTATCTTATTTAAAATCCATCATCTAAAGTACTTATGAAAATCATACGAGTAAGCCACGTTCGTGTGGACGTTTACCGCATAACTCCCACTACTTAAATGGATTTAAATATTTTTAATAGAAATCTCAACTTAACAAACTTGTGAAATCAAATATGAAGTAAGCCACGTTCGTGTGGACGTTTACTCATATTCTAAAAACACTTTGTCTTGAGACCGTTTGTGGAAATTTAAATAATTTTTAATCATCTATAAAATTATTAAGACAGCTTAGTCTTTTTACTTTCAAAAGGTTTGATCATGCTCAAACACATAATCCTAAACATAACCAGGGGGCTTAGCCCACTGGCCACCGGGTCCTCACTTAAGTGAAGTGACCTGGGTTCGATCCCTCTTGGGAGCGAATTGGAGATTTGGAGATATAAGGTGGATTTTGGTGAATGGAGAGATAAGGTGGTTCTTGGAGTGGATGGGGAACTAACTACTAACATCTAACATGACTTTGCCCGATCAAAAAAAAAAAAAAAAAAAAAAACATAATCCTAAACATGCTCTTCTAGAACGCAACATGTAAAACATGCTCGCAGAATTCTAAAACATGCTTAAGAAAACGATAAACCTAGCATGCTTGTCTAAGTGCAGTTTATAAACACATATTAACAATCAAAGACAAAGACAGCAGGTAAAGAGCATAAAGGATTAACACCACGACATGCAAAGAACAGAATTTAACAATAAAGTTCTTCGTGACCCATTCGTGGAATCCCAAAACTAATCTATTACATTTTATTAACAAATGTAAAACTCGGCCCGAACAGCTCCATCAGGCCCGTATAAGGGTTTGGGCCCCTTAGGGTTTGGGAAACATGCGCCACCTTGCCTCGATAGCAGCCGGGTTAGCGCGACAGCTGCAGCCCTGGCAGCGGAGCCCTGGCGCGCAGCAGCAGCAGCCCAGCGCATAGCCCCGGCGCGTAGCAGCAGCAGCCCAGCGCACAGCCCCGGCGCGCAGTAGCAGCAGCCCGGTGTACAGTCCCGGCGCGCACATCAACAGCCCAGCGCGCAGCGGTAGCCCGGCGTACAGCCGCCCTGCCTCCGGCTCTCCAACCTCCGTCCATTCGATGTTGATTCATCGTCGTCTTCGTCTTGATTTTCAATTTTACAAATTACAACGGAAAAACAAATACAATTTGAAATCCTTATCTAACCACGGATTTTCTCGTGGTGAAAGACGATTACAACGTCAAAACGACGTACCCCACGAATCAACAGACCACGAAGAACAGCAGCAGTAAAAACAACGCATATTATTAATCGTACATAAATTAATAATAGAGCCAAGAAATTAATCCTGGGCCCTGATACCAATTGAAGGAATATTAAACTGAATTAATACTCGATTTACCCGAAGATCGTTTCTTGGATTATTATTAATTTATCATACAACGATTAATCCCTAACATGCCCCTATGAATTTAAGTACTGCACGTTAGAGTTCAGAAATACCTGAAGAAGTCAGAAGAATTCGTCAAAATCGCAGCTGAACAGACCAGTCAGCTTCAAACCTTCGTTTGAAGCCTCAAACGTCCTCAAATCGTATTTTGCCCAGAAATACGACTTCTTCGTCTTCGAGAGAGCTTTCCGTGGCTGCCTGTTTTGCTTGAATCAGAGTTTTGTGGAGGAAGTTATGGTTGTTCTCCCGAAACTGCCAGAACTTGATTTCCTACGAAAATCTGACTCCAGCTCAGATCTTCTGAACTGTATCCCGCTCAGCTTTCACCGTTGGATGGACAACGTTCTATGAAAGTCCCAAGGGAGAAACTGCCTACACTTTTTTGGCGCCTCTCTGCTCTCTCAAAAACCCTAATTAATTAGTGTGTATTTCCTGAGAGCAGACATCTGTATTTAAATAAATAAATACGTGTGTGGCGCCAGTTTCTTTGTCACGACCAGAATTAATTAAGGATAATTAAGCCAGGAAATCGTAACTAAGGACACCGTTATAAACGGCGATAGAAAGGGAGTGAACTAATAATAGAGGATCGAACTAAAATAATTGTTAAAGAAGGAAAAATTCATAAGATAACTTATGTTTAATCACAAAGACTCAATTAAACTTGTAAGTTCAGATGAATCCAACTTAACCTAATGATATGTTCCTTGCCGATCAATCGAACACCACGCAAACGGAAGACTTGAAAAATGAACAGAAGATGGAAATCCCAAAACCTCTGAATCTAACCCACGGAATGATTTAGGCGAACGGATCCCTAAACCCCAACGTGAAATTGACGCAGCAACTCGGGGACGATGAATGACACACGACGAGGGATGGTTGACTCGCCGTTACGCCGGATAAATGAACTCTCTTGGAATATACAAGAGAAAATTCGAAACTCTCAAGGAGAAGTGATAACTCACGAAATTTGATATAAAATTGGTTGATAATTCGTTCATAACAAGAGGCCTATATATAGGCAACAATAAAGAGACCTAATCTAATAAGGAAACAACTAAACCTAATCTAAACCCTAATTTTCGTCCATCATAAAGACTACAAATAAGGTATGCGAAAACCTAACCAAACTAGGAGAATAAACATGGAAAATAACTCCTAATCTAATAAGGAAACATATCCTTAGTCAAAACAAGGTATAAAACTCAAAATTGACTCAACTAAGGCCTAATTTCAGCCACTCTAACATAACCCACGAAAATTATAAGATAAAACAAAATAAAAGACTCTATTAAATCAGTCCACATATGCAACGTAACTTGGGCCTCCATGGCATGCATCATTCCCCTCCTCTTGAAAGGGATTTGTCCTCAAATCTAAGTCGTCAATCCAAATGCCGGGATCAAAAATCAAATTTTCGTTCCTTGCATTAATTGACTGTTGGACCATAGCTTTTCTCCCTTGTGCATTATTCTTCTTCTTCGGCTCTAACTCTGACTTCTCTTGAACCTTGAACTGCAACACAATGATCAGCCTCTCCTCCTTCACGGCCCACATCCAATCACAAGCCCTTGCAAGAAATGACTTCTGCATAAACCCAATCTCTTTTTTATCTATGGGCTGCTCCTTTTCAACGCCCTTAGCTTGCGTCAAAGCTTTTGCTTCCAAAGTAGTTGGAGTAGATTCCTCAAGCACTTCGTCACTTGAATCCTTCAATTTTAGCAACTTAGGAGTAGACTCATCATCTTTGACATCAACCTCTAAGGAAAAGTTAATTTCTGCTCCTGTTGTTATAGCCCCCGATTGGTCTTTACCATTTGAGATAATGTGTGATGCTTCAAATTCTGCTGTTGGAGCTGTCTTAGGACAACGAGTTGACAAGATGTTGCCTGTAATATATTATGCAAGTTTGACACTGAATTCTGCTCAAGTGAATTACACGACAACAGAAAAAGAGCTTCTTGCAGTTGTTTTCTCATTGGATAAGTTTAGATCTTACATTCTAGGGTCTAAAGTTATAGTTCATAGTGATCATGCAGCTCTTAGATACTTGTTGACTAAGTCCCAAGCTAAGCCTCGTTTGATTAGGTGGATTTTGCTTTTACAAGAGTTTGATGTCGAGATTAAAGATAGGCAAGGTAGTGAGAATGTTGTTGCAGATCATTTATCTCGTCTTCCTCTTGTTGATTATGATGAAGCATTACATGAGCATGGAATGATTTCTGATTCTTTTCCATTTGAGAATGCTTGTGAGATAGGTGCTATTCCATGGTTTGATCCAAACGTAAATTTTCTTGCTTGTGGAAAAATGTGCCCTGACCTTTCTTTTCAGCAGAAGAAGAGATTTTTGGCAAATTGCAGGTTTTACTTTTGGGATGATCCCTATCTTTTCCGCCTTGGTAAAGATGAGGTGATTAGACGTTAATTCCTGATGAAGAGATACAAGATGTGTTGGCATTCTGCCACGAAGCTCATTGTGGAGGTCACTTTGGGGGTCGCAAGACGGCTTTTAAGGTACTTCAGTGTGGATTGTATTGGCCCTCTTTATTTAAGGATGCCCATAATTTTTGTCTTGCATGTGAAAGTGTCAAAGAGTTGGGAATATTGGTAGAAGAAATGAGATGCCTCTTAATAATAATTTGGTTGTTGAAGTTTTTGATGTGTGGGGTATCGATTTTATGGGACCATTTCCCAAGTCGTCTGGATATGAGTATATTCTTCTTGCTGTAGATTACGTGTCTAAGTGGGTTAAGGCAATCCCCACACGGACATGTTATCAAGTTTGTGCAGGATCATATTCTTTGCAAGTTTGGATTTCCAAGTGCTATTATTAGTGATTGTCGCAGCCCGCCCTAACTAAGGATAGTTAAGACGAGTGATCTACGACTAAGGATGGGATTAAAGAATAAGGGGAAGAAAGGGGCGTCATTTGGAACCGTAAAATTTACTCAACTTAAGAAAACTCGTCATAATTCCTCATCAATACTCATTTAAACAGTCTATGAAAGATAACATAAAAACTTAATAAATATCATTAATTAAGTTATACATCATATGAAACCATTCTCTTAAGACTCAAAGTATGACATAACATACTATAACATCATAACATTTTGCAGCGGAAAGTAGCTAGACATATGTATGAAGACATATTCTAGACAGGTTAACTATTTATTAACAACCTTGGAGACTCCGCTCATTGCAGCACCATCATCACATCAGCTCAACCTGCACATTTTTTAAAAAAAACATATGCAGGGCTGAGTACAAAAGCACTCAGTGAACACATGCCAAACATCTCATCTCATCTCATGCTTATAAAGCTGTAAATATTGTCATTGCCATTTCATATGCATAATACAAGGAATTTGTAGAAAGGCCTTGTATTAGCTAAACTCATTTTCATTTCCTCAAAGTTGTCTGCGCAGACTTTTCTCATCAAGTATGTATCATATCTGTTATAACATCAAGTACTGAGAGGGAGGCCTCCCTCTGCAGCACTGTGATCGGCCAACCCGCTCGATGACTCACGACCACCTCAGTGTACACAAATCCTTACTAGTATCTACACTAGCATAGGACCGAATTCTTCATCTCAAGCAGATAGATAACATACCAAAACATCAAAAATTTGGCAATGCAATAACTTCAATATAACATCCTTCATATAATAATTTCCTTCATTTCATTTCATAAAGAACCATTCATCATTTGATCATTTTCATAAAATCAAAACTTAACAATTATATCATGTCATTCATTTCATTTCGTATAAGAGGCCTGCATGCAGGGGATCTCTATATACGTGTTTAAGAAAGCCCACCTCGTTGTGTCTCTGTATCAATGAGTATCGTCACTCTCTCCCTCAAGTCGTTACTTCCCAAAAGGACCTTCATCGTTATGAAGAATCAGTGAGAAGTTATTAAAGAAAACTCGATTAATAATCTAATCTCTTTTATGAAACATTAGTATCTCTAATGTTCATCTCTCTTTTGACTATGCCCAAATCCTAATTTCACTAAGAAATTATAATGATTATTTGATGATATATCAAAGTATTCACTAAAAATTTCGGCATGACCTATTCATACATAACGTCAGCCACGAGATTCCAACGCGTGAATCTCACTACGTGAACTCGTCTCTCAACTCAAAACTTAACATCTTGACATCTCTTCAACGCAAACCAACAATTCAAAAAAATCAACAAAGACTCTTTATCAGTCAACTATCATTTATACTCGAAACCAATTGTTCGAGTGTCAGATACCAACATTTATGTGCGTTAAACATAACTCTCACACTCACTCCATTTAGACATATAATCGACAACAAACTCAAATAATAAATCATATCTTAACAATTTAACATGCTCATAATTCTCGATTAAATATCGAACTTTGTAATTAAATACTAAATTCCAACCTTAATTAATTAACATGCTTCTCTAATTTATTTATCTCATTTAAACTAATAAATCTAATCCATGCTAATTTCTCATACTTGGTCATTTTATATGCATTTCTCATGCAACTCAAAAACCTCGATAACTTACTAATCATGCTCATCTCATAAATACTCAAATAATTCATAAAGTCTTACTAACATTGCATTAACTCATATGCACTGCTAGTTCAGTTAAATGACTTCACATACGCCACATATCTCAACTTAAAATCGAGCATCGCTCGTCTCTGGCCTTATGACTCACGGCCTTCATCAAATTTGAACCTCGGTGTTCAAATTAATCTAAGTAAATTATACGTGCAATATTTAATAAATATAAACACATATAAACTCAAATCATTCAAATAAAAATCAAATATTCACATCCGGGCATCAAACCATTCGGTCCTCATGCTTCTCGTTTCTAACATTCCTCGAAAATTCCCAAATTAATCTAGCATGCTCATGTGATATCGTAGAACACATATATGCAATAATATTCATCATGCAACGTCCCAAACTTCACGAATTTAAATAATCATATTCTAAAAACTTATACAATTTTCGTGCTTGGAAAAATACGAATTTAATATATATCGATCCTAGCATACCCCTAAGCACAAATATCAAGTCAAAACGATCAAACAAAAATCGAAAGACAAGCTAATATGTGAAAAACGGGGCTGCCCTCATGGGTTTCATAGCTACGGTTCGTTCCGTTCTTACTCTCTTCATTAAACATGCTCGATATCTACCCAAGAACATCATACTAAAATTTCACGACGATCCGACGTCGTTTCAAAATAAAGTCGAGAATCGACGTTTTTCGACGTCGACGAAAATCGAAAAGAAAACCATCAAAACGTAGGTAGAGATGTTACCTACTTAAATACGTGATCTAAAAGATGATCGGGGCTCGTCTCGGCACTCAAATCGGAGCTCAAAAGCTTGAACTCCAAGCAAAATGAAAATGGCGTGAAGTGAGTGTGTGTTTTAGGTGTTGTGTGTGTGAGATAAAAGGTGGTGAGTGAATGTTTGGCTGATACAGCCGTGGGTTTGATAAGGAGTGGGAGTTGGGCGGTTGGAGGGGTGGTTAAGGGTAGGGTAGGTTAGATATTTAGTCGTTAAATATCTCGTTTCGTCTCGTCTCGTCTCGTTTTAACGACTAATTACCCATACTCTTCGTTACTCGCCCTCTCAACTCCTACTCACTTTCATTATACTCGTAATTCTATATAAATATAGAAAATACAAGCTCGTTCTTGAAATTCTGATAAACGAGATCTACACGTTTATCGAGAAATCCTATTCACTATTCACTCGTCGTCCAAAAATAAAAACTTTCATTATTGGACTCGTATCGAAAAACTAAGAATATTTCTCGACGACGTGCACGTAAGATTTTGAAAGTCGACAAAAAGACGAAATAGCAGTATTTTTACTATTCATCATCAAAAAGTCAAAAATTTCAAAAACGTCATAACGGACTCAGATTTCACTTCCGAGTTCACTGTTCTCATTCAAATAATTATCTCGAATTATTCAAATACTCAAACTCAATTACGGATATAAAATCCCACATCATCCAAACATCATCAAAAGAACATCTCAACATCTTTTAAAAAAAACAAGAAAACTTTATATAACTCATCATCTCTTTACAAAGTAAATCAAACAAGGGATCTAAACCCTAATTACTCAAACTCAAGCAATTAAACACGTCATCAAAAGCCTGGGTATTACATACCCTCCCCCTTAAAATAAATTTCGTCCCGAAATTTGTACCTTCTGTAAATGTTTCGGATACTTCTCTCACATCTTATCCTCAAGCTCTCTTTCCACTTCTTTCTAACTATCATATCTCCATTGGACCTTATCCAATGCAATCAACTTATTACTCAATTGCCAAATTTTATGATTTAGCATCATCTGAGGTCTCTCTTCATAACTCAAGTCTGGTTCTAAGATCATTTCTTCTTAGTAAACCACATGGTTTGGATCGAAAATATATATATCCTCTCAATTGTGACACATGAAACACGTTATGCACATTTCCAAAGCTAGGTGGCAAAGCCAACCTGTACGCTATTGGACCTATCTTTTGCAATATCTCGTAAGGACTTATAACTCTGGGTCTAAGCTGTCCTTTAACTCCAAATCTATTCATCCCCTTTGAGGGTGAAACCTTCAAGAAAACTTCGTCTCCTATCTCGAAACTTTGTCTCACATCTTATAGGCAAACTCAATTAGTGGCAACACATTCTCCCGATGTAATCCTCTATCAAGGATAGTAGTTCTTATCATATCTTCTATTGTCTGGATGGTCTTTTCTGATTGTCCATCATTTTGGGGATGAAAGGCTATGCTGAAATTCATCCTTGTACCCAACTCGTTCTGTAAACTCATCCAAAAACGTGATGTAAATTTTGGATCTCTCTCTGAGGTGATCTTACATCGGTACTCAAAGCAATCTTATAATCTCACGAACGTACAATTGTGCTAACTTATCTGGTCCATACGCGATTAGGATCAGTATGAAATGTGCAGATTTTGTTAGTCGATCTACAATCACCCAAATTGCTGTATTTCCTCTTTGACTTTTCGGTAAAGCTATCACAAAATCCATCGCTATGTGATCTCATTTCCACTTGGGAATTTCCAACGGTTTTAATTTCCCATAGGGTCGTTGGTGTAATGCTTTCACTCGCTGACAAGCTAAGCATCGCTCTACAAACGAAGCTATGTCTCGTTTCATTCCGTCCTACAAAAATCTCTTTTTCACAACCTAATACATCTTTGTGCCTCCTGGGTGGGCGGTGTAAGGTGTGTCATGAGTCTCACTCATGATCGTATTCTTAAGTTCATCATCGCGGGGAATGCATATTCTCTCCTCAAATAAGATAGCATTGTCTGATGCTTTTTTGGTAACTCTTGAGATCTCCTGCTCTTATCCTTTCTCGTAACTTGTTCATTGTCTCATATTTCCTTGTGCTTCAATCACCATTTTCCTCAAACTAGGCATCGTCGCAACAATACTCGCTATCGTCCTTGGTGGTTTTATCATCTCTATCCTCATCTTGTCAAAGTCCTTTATAAGCTCATCCTCTCTCGTGAGAAGACATCCTAACTTTGACGAGACCTTTCGGCTCAATGCATCGGCTACTACATTGGCCTTGCCAGGGTGATAATTAATGTCGCTGTCAACATCCTTTACTAATTCGAGCCATCTCATTTGCCTCATGTTAATATCCTTCTGCTCGAAAAAGTATTTCAAACTTTTGTGGTCCGTGAAAATCTCACATCTAACTCCGTAGAGATTATGTCTCCAAATTTTCAGGGCATGCACAACGGCTGCAAGCTCTAAATCATGCGTTGGATAATTTATCTCGTGGGGTCTAAGTTGTCGTGATGCATAGACTATAACTCTCCCTTCTTGCATCAAAACACATCCTAGCCCATTCTTTGACGCATATGTGTAGATGGTATACTCTTTATCCATTTCCGGGACTAGCAGCACTGGTGCTGTAGTCAATTTCCTTTAAGCTCTTAAAAACTCTCTTCACACTCCTCTTTCCAATTGTACTTAGCTTCTTTTCTAAGTAATTGTGTCATCGGTCTTGTTATCGTGGAAAATCCTTCAATAAACCTCTGATAGTATCCTGCTAAGCCTAAAAAGTTGCGAATCTCGTTAGGCGTAGTTGGTGATCTCCACTCATGTACAGCTTGTACCTTGGCGGGGTCAACTTTAATTCCTTCGGATGATACAATATAGTCCTAGAAAAATTACTTCGTTCAACCAAAACTCGCACTTGGTGAATTTGGCAAAAAGCTTCTCAACTCTTAACGTTTCCAACATCGTTCTCAAATGTTTTGGCGCTCCTGCTCATTCTTCGAATAGATGAGAATATCATCTATGAAAACTAGGACAAATTTATCCAGTTATTGATGAAAACTCGATTCATGTGATCCATGAAAACTACTGGTGCCTTCGTCAAACCGAATGGCATAACTATGAACTCATAGTGCTCATACCTCATTTGAAAGCTGTCTTAGGTATATCCTTCTGTCAATATTTCAACTGGTGGTAATCTGATCTCATGTCAACTTTTAAGAAAAAAGCTCGCTCCTCTTAATTGATCTAACAAGTCACCTATCCTCGGTAAAGCATATTTGTTCTTGAGTGTTAATTTATTCAGTTCTCGATAATCTATGCACATTCTCAACGTGTCATCCTTCTTTTTGACAAAAAGTACTGGTGCTCCCCACGGGGATACACTAGGTCAAATAAAACCTAACTCGAGCAATTCTTGCAGCTGAATCTTCAGCTCTTGTAGCTCCTTAGGCGCCATTCTATAGGGTGCCTTCGACACTGGTGCTGATCCAGGTTCTAGGTCGATAGTGAACTCCAACTGTCTTGTTGGTGGCAATCCTGGTAAGACCTCGGGAAATACATCTCTATATTCCCTTACCACTACTACATCCTCAAAGTTTTTATTTGATTCTCCTTCATCATTCAAGTAAACTAGGTAAGCTTGTGCTCATTTCTTCTTTACCAATTTCGACGCCTGAAGTGCCAAAATGATTGGAACTCTCTTCTTTCTATCAATGCCGTGAAAACATGTCTGTTCTTTCCCAGGTGGTTGGAAAGTTATCTGTCTCTTCTTACAATCAATCGGGCCAAAGTTCTCTGCTAACCATTCCATCCTTAGAATAATGTCTACATTCCACATAGGCATTAAGTGCAAGGTTCTTGCTTTCATCTTTAGTGATCCTAACTCAAGCTCTAAGTTAGAAATCATGTGAGAAACTGTAGTAGCTCATCCTACAGGAGTGATTACTCTCAACTCGGGACTAGCTTGTTTGGGTTCGAGTTTGAAGGTAACATGCTTCAAACAATTAAAGAATGTGAGGCTCTTGTATTAAACAGGATTCTACTTGGTGCATCCAATAACTTGCCCATACTACCTTAAAGTCCTGCCTTAAACCGGCACATAAAACTCAGACATCTCTTCATCAATATCCATCTTCTGATGAGCGAACATGGTAGCTCACAGAATTCTCGGTTATACTCTACAACCAATTTCTTTCCTTGCATCAAACTTCGATAATCAGCCTCTCGCTGCTTACCGTACTCCTCGGTACATACTTCTCAAGAGTAGTTTTCAATTGTTCTCAAGTATAGTTTACCAGTTGCTCAGGTGTTAAAGTCCTCTGACGTGCCTCTCACTAGTCTTATACATTAAAAGAATCTACTAGGATAACTCAAAAGTTGTAAGGGTTCAACCCTAGAACGACATCAAAACAAATTGTTCAAGAGACTCAAATGAATGACCAGATGGTAGAATGAAGTAACTACCAGGTCGAACAAAAATGACCTAGAGTAAGAACCCATCTGGCTTTTCAACCAAAAGTTGAAACACGTGGGTTTATAAACCCAAAACACGTCTACTGAGATTTGGATCATGCGGACTGGCCAGGTCCAACATAATCACTCCCCAGTCACACGGGATATACTATCCCGAACTTGGAAATTCTGTGTCTTCTATATCCTCAACATACTATACATAACAAAACTTAAGTTCGCACCAGCAAGCTAAAAGCTTAAACTTAGGGTCCTATGTTCTATACTCGTGTTCCGAATGCTCAACATTTTCAACTCTCCTCTCATGTTGCGGTAGTGGTGGCGGAGTATTATCCCGCCTATCCCTCACATCACACTCTTGACGACATCTTTGAGGCATTTTGAAATCACAAAAGGAAAACTCAACTCGACCAACGCTCTAAGCATCCTCGAAACTCAAGTTCAATTTACGAACTCAACTTTAAGGAAACCCTCACGGTAACCTTAACATTCATCTGTAAGGCAATAAGCACTCACGAAAAGCTAACATAAAGACCACTCGGGTCCACCAAATATATCCATCAGTAGAATGCCTCTTTATAGAGGACTTACATAAAGGGGTTATATAAACCCTACGAAAACCATAGTATCTATCGTGATGTCCCTTCTAAACCGACACCATTAACAGTACTATGTCTCGGTCTGGATCTCCTACAGTAATTGCTACCAGTTAACTCATCTAGTTGCTACTTTAGCACACTAGGAACATCCATCTATTTAACATCAGTAGGGTACTATATTCGCATGCTCATCTATCATCATATCAAAAGCTCAAGTATCAGTATCTCCTAAGTAAGTTATATACATCGCAATGTAATTGAAACTAATCAAAAACGAGGGTGTACCACTCATACTCTCAAGATCATCCTTAGCTCCAGCCTACATCGGCTTCTCTTCTCATCCTCATCAACTCTAGCCCTTCTCGGCTACTTCTCATCCTCATCAACTCTAGCCCTTCTCGGCTACTTCTCATCCTCATTATCGTTTATCATTTTATCATCTTTGGTAACTGATACTCAAGAATCGACTCGATATCTACTACACTTTTATGGAGTCCCTGGTAGAAAACAGGCATCCGGTCAGTAGATCCGCATAGAAAAATCTAGGTATCTGTAACAAATCCCATCTCCTGTGGGTTAAGCGCTCAAGACAACATGTCCCATCATATTGAGAGGCTTTCTTCCTTGCTCAATCCTACCACTCGATTGGTAGCACGGGGACAAGGTGCACGATGCCATCCAATCTAGTAACAACCATAAGGCTTTCATCCTTTCATAGTCTTTGAACATGTGTTTGAAAATCTGCTAGGGTATCTCTGTACCACATACTGTACGCCTCGTCCTCGTATTCGATCTTCCTTGAGTTCGATCTCACAGCAGTCCACTTTCGTGCAGTGCCAATAGTCTTGGCCAACCTATAAGGAGAACTTAAAGGTGACTCTAGGAACTAACTTTACTTGGCTCCAGCAACAGAAATAAACAAAACATAACTTAGCAAAACTCCCACTAAGTAGTACTGTTATCTTAAAACTCAAGCTCAAAACATCTAAATTCTCATCTCGTCCCATCTTTACATAGTAGGTAACCTCTCTAAACAATGATATTAGATCCCTTAATCTAAATCATCGTGACTCAGTAAGACAACTCAAACAATTCTCTCTCAAAGCCATCTCCAAAGACTATGGCTCATGATACCTTCTCAAGTACCATTCAGGTTGCGTGAGCAAAACTAGCGTCACAAAACATCTCAAACATATAGTACAATATCTCATTGCAGTATGCTAATAACTCATCATTAATCATGCTATTATAGTCAAGCTCATAACTCAAACTCATAACTCATACCAACAAGTACTTAAAGCAATTGCTAATTCTCTCAAGCTTTAGCTCTAAGTTCTCATTTCATCCTTCAACTTAGTAGAAAATCTCTCTTAACAATGACATTAGATTCCTTCTTCTAAATCATCATGACTTATCACAACTGCTCAAACAATTCTCATCACAAAACATCTAAAATACATCACATCATAACTCATAATTATGCATCCTCAATCATATAACATCATATGATATAAACTCTCTCATGATTCATCATGTAACATCAACATCATACTCTTACAACATAATAACTCATTATTAATCATGTTGTCATCCTCAAACTCAAACTATGCATCTTCAAAGTGTAACATCATAACTCATCATATAACCTCAACATCATGCTCTTCAAAATTTAACGTCAAATAAACTTTGGGGGTCGCAAGACGGCTTTTAAGGTACTTCAGTGTGGATTGTATTGGCCCTCTTTATTTAAGGATGCCCATAATTTTTGTCTTGCATGTGAAAGTGTCAAAGAGTTGGGAATATTGGTAGAAGAAATGAGATGCCTCTTAATAATAATTTGGTTGTTGAAGTTTTTGATGTGTGGGGTATCGATTTTATGGGACCATTTCCCAAGTCGTCTGGATATGAGTATATTCTTCTTGCTGTAGATTACGTGTCTAAGTGGGTTAAGGCAATCCCCACACGGACATGTTATCAAGTTTGTGCAGGATCATATTCTTTGCAAGTTTGGATTTCCAAGTGCTATTATTAGTGATTGTCGCAGCCCGCCCTAACTAAGGATAGTTAAGACGAGTGATCTACGACTAAGGATGGGATTAAAGAATAAGGGGAAGAAAGGGGCGTCATTTGGAACCGTAAAATTTACTCAACTTAAGAAAACTCGTCATAATTCCTCATCAATACTCATTTAAACAGTCTATGAAAGATAACATAAAAACTTAATAAATATCATTAATTAAGTTATACATCATATGAAACCATTCTCTTAAGACTCAAAGTATGACATAACATACTATAACATCATAACATTTTGCAGCGGAAAGTAGCTAGACATATGTATGAAGACATATTCTAGACAGGTTAACTATTTATTAACAACCTTGGAGACTCCGCTCATTGCAGCACCATCATCACATCAGCTCAACCTGCACATTTTTTAAAAAAAAACATATGCAGGGCTGAGTACAAAAGCACTCAGTGAACACATGCCAAACATCTCATCTCATCTCATGCTTATAAAGCTGTAAATATTGTCATTGCCATTTCATATGCATAATACAAGGAATTTGTAGAAAGGCCTTGTATTAGCTAAACTCATTTTCATTTCCTCAAAGTTGTCTGCGCAGACTTTTCTCATCAAGTATGTATCATATCTGTTATAACATCAAGTACTGAGAGGGAGGCCTCCCTCTGCAGCACTGTGATCGGCCAACCCGCTCGATGACTCACGACCACCTCAGTGTACACAAATCCTTACTAGTATCTACACTAGCATAGGACCGAATTCTTCATCTCAAGCAGATAGATAACATACCAAAACATCAAAAATTTGGCAATGCAATAACTTCAATATAACATCCTTCATATAATAATTTCCTTCATTTCATTTCATAAAGAACCATTCATCATTTGATCATTTTCATAAAATCAAAACTTAACAATTATATCATGTCATTCATTTCATTTCGTATAAGAGGCCTGCATGCAGGGGATCTCTATATACGTGTTTAAGAAAGCCCACCTCGTTGTGTCTCTGTATCAATGAGTATCGTCACTCTCTCCCTCAAGTCGTTACTTCCCAAAAGGACCTTCATCGTTATGAAGAATCAGTGAGAAGTTATTAAAGAAAACTCGATTAATAATCTAATCTCTTTTATGAAACATTAGTATCTCTAATGTTCATCTCTCTTTTGACTATGCCCAAATCCTAATTTCACTAAGAAATTATAATGATTATTTGATGATATATCAAAGTATTCACTAAAAATTTCGGCATGACCTATTCATACATAACGTCAGCCACGAGATTCCAACGCGTGAATCTCACTACGTGAACTCGTCTCTCAACTCAAAACTTAACATCTTGACATCTCTTCAACGCAAACCAACAATTCAAAAAAATCAACAAAGACTCTTTATCAGTCAACTATCATTTATACTCGAAACCAATTGTTCGAGTGTCAGATACCAACATTTATGTGCGTTAAACATAACTCTCACACTCACTCCATTTAGACATATAATCGACAACAAACTCAAATAATAAATCATATCTTAACAATTTAACATGCTCATAATTCTCGATTAAATATCGAACTTTGTAATTAAATACTAAATTCCAACCTTAATTAATTAACATGCTTCTCTAATTTATTTATCTCATTTAAACTAATAAATCTAATCCATGCTAATTTCTCATACTTGGTCATTTTATATGCATTTCTCATGCAACTCAAAAACCTCGATAACTTACTAATCATGCTCATCTCATAAATACTCAAATAATTCATAAAGTCTTACTAACATTGCATTAACTCATATGCACTGCTAGTTCACTTAAATGACTTCACATACGCCACATATCTCAACTTAAAATCGAGCATCGCTCGTCTCTGGCCTTATGACTCACGGCCTTCATCAAATTTGAACCTCGGTGTTCAAATTAATCTAAGTAAATTATACGTGCAATATTTAATAAATATAAACACATATAAACTCAAATCATTCAAATAAAAATCAAATATTCACATCCGGGCATCAAACCATTCGGTCCTCATGCTTCTCGTTTCTAACATTCCTCGAAAATTCCCAAATTAATCTAGCATGCTCGTGTGATATCGTAGAACACATATATGCAATAATATTCATCATGCAACGTCCCAAACTTCACGAATTTAAATAATCATATTCTAAAAACTTATACAATTTTCGTGCTTGGAAAAATACGAATTTAATATATATCGATCCTAACATACCCCTAAGCACAAATATCAAGTCAAAACGATCAAACAAAAATCGAAAGACAAGCTAATATGTGAAAAACGGGGCTGCCCTCATGGGTTTCATAGCTACGGTTCGTTCCGTTCTTACTCTCTTCATTAAACATGCTCGATATCTATCCAAGAACATCATACTAAAATTTCACGACGATCCGACGTCGTTTCAAAATAAAGTCGAGAATCGACGTTTTTCGACGTCGACGAAAATCGAAAAGAAAACCATCAAAACGTAGGTAGAGATGTTACCTACTTAAATACGTGATCGAAAAGATGATCGGGGCTCGTCTCGGCACTCAAATCGGAGCTCAAAAGCTTGAACTCCAAGCAAAATGAAAATGGCGTGAAGTGAGTGTGTGTTTTAGGTGTTGTGTGTGTGAGATAAAAGGTGGTGAGTGAATGTTTGGCTGATACAGCCGTGGGTTTGATAAGGAGTGGGAGTTGGGCGGTTGGGGGGGTGGTTAAGGGTAGGGTAGGTTAGATATTTAGTCGTTAAATATCTCGTTTCGTCTCGTCTCGTCTCGTTTTAACGACTAATTACCCATACTCTTCGTTACTCGCCCTCTCAACTCCTACTCACTTTCATTATACTCGTAATTCTATATAAATATAGAAAATACAAGCTCGTTCTCGAAATTCTGATAAACGAGATCTACACGTTTATCGAGAAATCCCGATTCACTATTCACTCGTCGTCCAAAAATAAAAACTTTCATTATTGGACTCGTATCGAAAAACTAAGAATATTTCTCGACGACGTGCACGTAAGATTTTGAAAGTCGACAAAAAGACGAAATAGCAGTATTTTTACTATTCATCATCAAAAAGTCAAAAATTTCAAAAACGTCATAACGGACTCAGATTTCACTTCCGAGTTCACTGTTCTCATTCAAATAATTATCTCGAATTATTCAAATACTCAAACTCAATTACGGATATAAAATCCCACATCATCCAAACATCATCAAAAGAACATCTCAACATCTTTTAAAAAAAACAAGAAAACTTTATATAACTCATCATCTCTTTACAAAGTAAATCAAACAAGGGATCTAAACCCTAATTACTCAAACTCAAGCAATTAAACACGTCATCAAAAGCATGGGTATTACAGTGATGGGGGAAAGCATTTTTGCAATAAACTCTTTGAGAAGTTGATGAGAAAGAACGGCATTACGCATAAGGTGGCTACTCCTTATCATCCCCAAACTTCAGGGCAAGCTGAGACGAGCAATAAGCAAATTAAGGGGATTTTGGAGAAGATGGTTAAGCCATCGAGGAAAGATTGGTCAACCAAACTTGGAGATGCATTGTGGGTGTATCGTACCGCCTACAAAAGTGTGTTGGGAATGAGTCCTTACCGGCTTGTTTTTGGAAAAACGTGTCATCTCCCGGTTGAAGTGGAGCATAGAGCTTATTGGGCTATTAAGTCGGTCAATTTTGACTTGCTTAATGCAGGAAAAAAACGAGCTTTGCAAATCTCAGAGCTCGATGAGTTGAGGAATGAGGCGTATGACAACGCCAAGATTTACAAGGATAAGGTGAAGAAGCTCCATGATCGAAACATTGTGAGGAAGGAGTTACGCCCTCGAATGAAGGTTCTTCTATTTAATTCTCGATTGAGATTATTTCCGGTAAGCTACGGTCACGTTGGAGTGGACCATTTGAGATTGAAGAAGTTTTTCCATATGGGGTGGTTAAATTATTCAATCCGTGGAAGCTAGAGTCGTTTCAAGTCAATGGTCATAGGGTGAAGCCGTACATTGAAGGAGGAATTCGTCCAAAAGGAGTCGAGTCCATTGTACTCGATGATGGGATCTATGATTGAGCATGAATGGGTCGAGCTAACGACTTTAAATAAAGCGCTATGTGGGAGGCAACCCACAATTTAATTGCTTTGTTTATTTGCTTAAGTTTTAGTTTAGTTTTATGTTGTCTTGTTTCATAGTGATTTGATGGAGTTTATTATTCTTGTGGTTGCAGGAAGGGGTTTCTATGAAGTTTTATTGGTTTGGAAAGGAGATAAAGTTGATGGAATAAAAGTTGGCAAATTCGAAATTTGGAATTATTTCAGAGCGAGCCTCGGCTCGCAGACAGCCTGGTTGGCGCAAAATCCAAAATCTGGGCAGAACGCAGAGTGCGCCGGGGGGCACTGGTCATCCTGGTTGACTCGCGTTTAAGCAAATAGAGGTGAAAATGGGCAGATTGCAGTGCGCGCCGGGGGTGACTAGTCAGCCTGGCTGACTTCCTTAAATAAAAAAAAGAAAAGAAAAAAAAAAACTGAAATATCGTGAGAAAGAAAAGAGGAGTGGAGCCCTAGTTTGAATCTACCAACTCTCCTCCCACGTCTTCACATCCATCCGCCGCTCACTTTCTCCAGCCACTGTCACCGCCGTTTTTCCGACCACCATCAGCCATCTCGCCGCTGGACTCCACTTGTCGGCCATCCCTCTCAGCCGACTTCAACATTTCGTCACAGTTCAGCGCGAAGGTTCGCGCCGTCCCTCCTCGCCACCGAACGCCTCTCCACCGTCGTCCATCTCTCTCATCTATCAGTTCCTCGCCGTCGACAATAGAGCTGCCATTCGCCGCTGCTCAGCGCCGATCTCTGCGTGAATCAGTCGGCTGAAAAAGGCGCAGCCTTGAATTCTCCAGTCGCCACCGCCTACCTCCGGCCACTATCAGTTGCTCGCCGTTGTTCCTCCTCACTATCTGTCTTCAGACGGTCTCTTTTCCGCTCCCGTCTCCGAGCAGGTCAGCCACCCAGCGCGTCACTAGATTCAGACGCCTAGCTCCACACACAGCGCGACTTTTTACCGTTTGCACTCCAGATCTGCTGCTCCGGCGCATCCTGCGCATAGCTCTTACTCTGGCCTGAATTCAGCCGCCGTCAGCAGCCTCTTTGTCAGTGCCACCCTTGTCCCCGTCCACCAGACTCATCCGCACATCAGTAAGCCCACTCCAACCGTTGGAGTGATTTTCAGTCGTTCCGCCATAACCCTTATTTGTCCATCATTAGCTCAGTCATGGGACGAACGAAGACAAGACCCGGCACTACTTCTAGAGCTCCAATTGAGCAACCCGAACCTATGGACGAAGATGCTACACCGCAAGATATCCGTGAAGAATTCCATGCACCCTTTGCTATCTTCAATGATGACGAAGAGTCCTGTTAGCACGTTTGGATACTCAGGATCAGAGGATATCTGCATTGGAGACTAGCTGGGATTCTTGGACCCAGCGTTATCCCCATCCACCACCCGCGGGCGATCAATGAATCACACCGTTGCCGGCTCATCGATTTTCAGGGAAGTTTCATTTTTCTCTTTTTCACTACTTCATTGCACTTGAGCATTGAGGACATTGCTCAGTTTTAGTGTGGGGGGTCGTTGTTTCTCATGTGAATTGATGAGTTTGCGTGTGTTGTGATTTTTGTTTTGTTTTGTTGAAATGTGTCAGTATTTGTGAATCCCTGCAGTAATTTAGTTTTGCATAGTAGAGGCTTGATTTAAGTTAGTTTGTTTTTGGTTGAGTCGGCTAGATTTGAGTTGAATCTTTGGAATTCATTGTTGATTGTGACTTAACTGAGATGAGGTCATTTTTATACTTGTTGCTGTGGGGCAAGTTTATGAAATATGATTGAGGTGATTTGTCCGGCTGAAATTTGAAGGAGTGTTATCATTGCAGTTGCTTAAATACTTGTCTCTAATTCAGAAGTGTTCCATCTTGTACGAATTGATTTTGTTGTAGTTCATTCTTGAGATTTTGTACTCGTTGGAATTTGAGGAGTTGCTTTAAAAAAAAAGAATGAAAAGAAAAAGAAAGAAAAAGAAAGAAAAAGAGAAAAACAAAAAAAAAAACAAAAAAAAGCAACAAAAAAAAAAGTTGAGAGTTTGGGAATAAGAGGGATGTACCTCATTTTGTTTTTCGTTATTGTTGAATAAATGTAAAGAGACTTGTTGATAAAAGCGGTTGCATTAGGTAACTCACTTCTTATGGGGGGCTGGGTCTGATCCGATTGATTATCTCATAGACGAGTAACATGCTTCGAGTTAATTGTGATTTTCATTGATGTTGGGAAATGGTTGACCATGGTTCTGAAGAGGATATGATGTCTATGTTGAGTTAATCGGAAATGAAGTCTCTTAAGTTCAAACTCTACTACGTTGAACTAGATTTTTGCTTGAGGACAAGCAAATGCTTAGTGTGGGGGGATTTGTTTCGTCGTGTTTGTGCCATTGTCTATTATTAGTTTAGTCATATTTTATTGTAAAAGTTGTGTGGAGTAGTGGTGATTTTGTGTTAATTTGAGCTTAATGGTTAATTGTGATGCTTTAGGTGTTAAATGAAGAATGTCGATGTTAAAGCATTTGAAGATTGTGAAAAAAGCTCATAACGACGCAAAAGAGAGTGTTTAAGACATGCTAACCATGGCTCACAATGAATCGGGGGTGATTAGAAGAAGATTGAGAAGAGAAGGCAGTGAGCCGCGGCGCACTAGCCAACCGGGTTGACTGCCTAAAGGAAAATGGGCAGAATGTGAAGTGAGCCGCGGCGCACTAGTCAACCGGGCTGACCCTGACAGTTTTCTAACGGGATTTCTCATAAGAATGGCGGTTTTTAGAGATTCAAATACACTTTTTTCACTTAGAACTTCCATCATTTTCCCTTTTTGAAGCAAGAACAATAGGAGAACTTTAGTTTATCATTTTATTTCACTTTCTTTACGCATTGGAACGGATTTGCACTTTGAATTTCGTAATTATTTCTTTATCTTTCTTCTTAGTTTTAATTCCATGGTTTACCTTTTTCTCTTACTTTGAATTCTACAGCATGATGAACTAATTTCCATAATCTAGGGTTGAAGATTCAATTGAGTTTAATTGATTTGCTTGTGTTGTATTGATGTACTTTATCCGATTCAATTATTTGATATTCGATTTAGCAATTGATCACTGCTTGATTGTGTTTGCAACGTGTGAGATCGAGGGAAGAACTCGTTGCTTGACCGTGGTTGAATTGGAATTAGACTTAATCGGAAACGTGTAGTCTAATAATTGATGAATTCATATGATTTAATTAGCGTAGACTCATACTTGAATGTGAAAACTATGGTTTGAGCACCTACGTTAGGAGAATTTTGTGAGTTTATTAATTGTGCATGATCTTCACTGGTTTATTGATTTCCCAAGAAGATGATCCGTCGCCCTAGAATCTTTAATCCTTGAATTTCCGTTTGTTTATTACTTTGAATTTATTTCTCGTTGTTTTAGATACTTTACTTGATCACTTGAAAATTGGTTAGAATGTTTAGGTGTTTTTATTTTTACGTGTTTAACACATAGATAATTAGCCCTGCTAAGTCTTTCTCGTGGAATACGACTTGGGTCAACTTGTCACTCTACGATTGACCTCATTCTCTTGCGAGCAATCTAAAGAGTATACTTTAGGTTGAACAAGTCTCATGGTGGGGGTTTGATGGGACATTTTGGCATTACTAAGACTTTAGCTGTTCTGCATGAGCATTTCTTTTGGCCTCATATGAAATGAGTGTTGGATTTGTATACTGAAAGCAAGAACGTTTTATGCTTGTATACAATGATTCCTGTTTTCACTATTTAATCTCCTATCTGATTGGGTTCATGATTGCATATGTATGTTCTTTATCTCTATATAAGTAGATTATATGGTGTGTTGTAGATCACAGAAGACCATATAATTGGATTAACCTTAAGAGATATAATATGATCACAACCCAAATAACTCTAGGACAAGTTATTGGTTTAGGTTGCGGTATAGATGGAAGTAGTTTGTCTTGACTACTTATCTATACTGGTACGTAATACGTATTGATAGGACCACAGTGAGATATATTCTTCTATCTGACTTAAGTGAAGAATTAGAGATCTCGGTGACTTATAAGATCTTAATACTAATAAGATGTCAGATATATATATATTGATTCGTCTATCACTTTGACTTACTATGAGCATGAGTTATATAGTAACTTGAGTACTCTGTATCTTGGGTGATAGCGGTTAATATATGATATCTGATTATCTGTATTGGTACTCGTATCCGTATAGGATAATGACATCCCCTTAAGGAACTCAATAATGTTTATTGCGCTAAACCCTGCAGGTTGATTAAGTTCAGGTGCAATAATAAGGTTTGAGTGGTACTGCTTAAGGATTACAAAGAGATTAATTAATTTAGGCTGTCAGAGCTCTAATTAATTAATGGATGTCGGATATTTTAAATACGAGGATTTAATAAGTCTAAATACAAGCCCCGACTCATCACCGGTAATAAAGGGGTAAGTCAATATTGGTTCTCTAGTGGAAAGAACTAATATTTATAAATTAATTATGGTCTGGGCTGACCATAGATAATTAATTTATTTGAGGCCCATCTTTATTCCTTGTATTTGGTCCCTGGACTGGCCCAAAGTCTCCTAGCCCAGAAAGAGCTAGAAAACGCCCCATAACCTAAATCTGGCGCCTCCCCCTTAATTCTGTAATTTAAAATACAGCTGTCAGTTCTCAGGAAATACACTGATAAAAGTATTAGAGTTTGAGAACTGAGAAGGGGCGCAGAAACACGTTTGGGATTTTTAGCTTGGGATTTCTCATAGTTCGTTGTCCATCCAACGGTGAGACTTGAGCGGGATACAGTCTAGAAGATCAGAACTAGAGTTGTTCGATACGATCATCAATCATCTGTGTATCCGATTCACAAGTAAGTAAATCCTAACACCTGTGTGCAGCTGTTAAATTCATAGGAGCATGTTAGGATTAATCGTTGTATGGTAAATTAATAATAACCAAGAAACGATCATCGGGCAAAGTGGAACGTTAATTCAGTTTAATATTCCTTCAACGAGATGTTGAGAGAATTTGTGGGCAATGTGTTACATGTAAACAAGCTAAGTCTAGGGTGAGTTCCGATGGGTTGTATACACCTTTGCCTATTCCTTCAGCACCTTAGATTGATATATCTATGGACTTTGTGTTAGGTTTACCTTGGACTAAGCGTGGTAGATATTCGATCTTTGTTGTTGTTGATAGAGTTTCTAAGATGGCACATTTCATTCAATGTCATAAATCTGATGATGCATCTCATATAGCTGATCTGTTGTTTAGAGAGATTATTAGATTGCTTGGCATGCCTAGGACTATTGTTTTTTATAGGGATTCGAAGTTCTTGAGCTACTTTTGGAAGACTTTGTGGTGTAAGCTAGGTACTAAACTTTTGTTTTCTACTACTTGTCATCCACAAACTGATGGTTAAACCGAGGTAGTGAATAGAACTTTGTCTACTTTAGTTAGAGCTATCATCAAGAAAAACATTAAGTCTTGGGAAGTGGATTTGTCTCATGTTGAGTTTGCATATAATCGTTATGTTCATTCTGCTACTCAGTATTCGCCATTTGAGATTGTGTATGGACTTAATCCTTTGGCTCCATTGGATTTATCTCATTTACCTGAGCATGAGCATAAGCAGAGGGTTGATTTTGTGAAACAGATTCATGAGAAGGCGAGGATGAACATTGAGAGGCGCACGAAGCAGTACGCCGAGCGAGCCAACAAAGGGCGTTGTAAAGTGGTATTTAAACTCGGTGATTGGGTGTGGCTGCATATGCGCAATGATCGGTTTCCATTGCATCGAAGATCCAAGTTACTTCTTAGAGGGACCATTCTAAGTGTTGAAGCGCATCAACGATAATATCTACTGACTCAACCTAAACACTACGCTAGATTGACTCGCAACAGGACGAGATCTATTGTAACGTGTAAACTAACCCAAGTCGTCTCTCAAGGAAGATTCAACAGGGCTTCTAATTGTATCACAACGAAAGCAGTAAAGGTTGTCGTTTGAAAACTAAAAAATTAAACTAACGCTTGTAAATTAAACTTAACGTGAAATTAAACTCGAAATTAACTAGGCGAAACACAAATACTTAAGCATAAACAAATTACTAACCCTAGGCAGAATTAAACGGTAAAGTAAAGGCTACTCGGATTTAAACGCTATTACGCTAAGAATTTAAACAACTATAATTAAAAGCTTCTAATCTACACTGACATAAACGAAATTGCATAATTGAAAGAAAAATATAATTCAAGTAGAAGAAAAGAATTAACGTAAATAATAAATACCGAAATCGTTGCGAGAAGCGAATCACTGTCACTTGATTACAACTTGAAATAGTAAACTATACCAAAATGGAAATTGCAAGCTAACTAGAACAGAATTGCAAAGAACTATGAAAACTAGAAAAACGCTAAAGTGTCTTGGTGCCGGAGGCTGAGATTATCTTGGTCCGAAGGCTGAAGGATTATGATCTTCTCATGAAGAACGTTAAGCCCTTTATATTACTACCTTTCATCAACCCTAAAGACCATCTAGAACGGCCAAGCCAAACTGGGCCTAAGAGATAGAATTGGCCAATCATGCGTGCACGCACAAGAGATTGCAGCGAAGGATCAGAGCTCGGCAAGTTACGGCAGCACTGGTGAGTGATTGCCAGCTCTGGATTACCAGCGCTGGCTAGTGATTGACAGCTGTGGATTACCAGCGCTGGCGACCTTGCGCGTGATTGCCAGCTCTGTATACGGTCAGCTCTGGATAGAGGTTGTCAGCTCTAGATGCGGTCAGTTCTGGTTATGGATTGTCAGCTCTGGATATGGTGAGCTCTGGAAATGTAGTCAGCTCTGGAAACATAGGCAGCTCTGGAGACATAGTCAGCTCTGAAGACGTAAGCAGTGCCGTGGAGTTTGGTCAGCTCTGGCATTGGAAGTCTACTCTGGCTAGTGAAGTTCAGCTCTGTCGAGCTTGTTCTGCTCTGGCTGCCTCACCGCTCTAGGGAGTGTTGTCAGCGCTGGCGAGGGATTGCCAGCGCTGGGCACCACTTTGAACACGAATAAGCAATTTTCTGATCCAAATCTCTAACATAGCATTCTTTCTCCTATTTTATCAGAATCTCCTGCAAAACATCAACAGACTCATAAACGCACCAGATTCCAGAACAAATAAGCTCAGAATAGCACAAACCCCGAAAAATAAGAACAATTAGGCATATATCAACCCCCCCCACACTTAACCTTTTGCTTGTCCTCAAGCAAAAATCCATATAAATCTAATAAAGAGGTGGTTCCACGATGCTCATTTCCAACCAAACATTCAACAAGCCAATTCCAGATTTTTTCACAAAAAAACATATGTCTCTAGATAATGCAAATACTTAGAGTTGAAGAAGCAAAACGATTGTAAGACAAAAGATTCGATCAGACCCAGTTCTCCACTAGAAGTGAATTCCCTAATATGATCGCCTTTATAATCAATATCTCATTTTACAACTATATCCTTATTCACAATTTTGTGTTCTCTTTAGAAGTTCTTTCTTTAATTTCGACAGTTAAGCCAAGATTCGTGAAATACAACCTTTTGGAGGTAATCCAAAGTCTTCTCGCGTAGTTTCCCATGCTTATAGATTTTCTAGAGGAGCAGAGACTCAAAGCTGTCAAATATTTCAGAATTCAAACAACTTTACACAAATAGATACGATCGTAGGCAATCACAATGACAACACTCCTTCTAGCATCTACTGGGCAAATCACGTTTCAATTGCTTACAAACGCTTTGCAGCAAAAAAAGCTCATCATAAATCATTTGCACCTATAGAAACATATATAAGATGAAAAACCAAAATAGCCACCAATCAGCACTAACCCGAAAATCACATCGAAAACCATCACTTCAAAAGATCAACACGGGCAAGCTCAATTTCAAACATTCACTAAATGCTAGGGGACCAATCGCCCAAAATCAACATCATGCACTCATTAAAACAAGACACCCCCCAACAAAAAGAAAGCCACGTCCTCAGGGCAAAAGATAAAAAGATTTAGAGGAACGTCCCTGATTATTGGCAGTGAGAAAAAGAAGCACGGTGAGGGGCAGCGAAGGTTGAAAGCATGCAGCGTGAGGTACAGGGTTTGCGGCCTTCTTGCTTTAAGAACTCTGCAAGGGAAAAAATCAGCGCTGGCGTCCCTTATCAGCGCTGGCAGCCTTGTCAGCTCTGGCTGAAAAGTCAGCGCTGGCGAGTTCGTCAGCGCTGGTGATTAAACCCGTCTGCAACAAGAACAAGAACATCAAAAAGATTAAACCAACACGAAAGGCATGAAAACAAGACACACAAAAGAAAACAAAGAAACAGCAGTAAAAAGAAACAAAATGCAAACTGTGGGTTGCCTTCTACAAAGCGCTAGTTTTAACGTCTTCAGCCAGACTTAGATAAACCCTTAACCGAAGTCATATTGAAGCTTCAGCTGCCTTAGTCCCTGTGAACACACATCCTCTTTGATTGCAGCTGCGGGTCCTCCTAATGAGCATACAGCGCTCATCGCATTCACAAATTTTCCAACTCTTTTTCGAGAACCAGATCGCAAGCTCCCCTTTTTCTTCTCCTCCAAGGGCAGTACGCACTGCAACCCTTGCACGACACCATCATTGCATTGCGGCATGTCAGTCCATTCTTCTTCAACGGTTGTGTCCTCTTTCAAGTGAGCTAGGAAGTCTTGCATTTTTACTTCCTCATGTGGCAGCTTGTCCAACAATTCGTCTACATTGGCCACCTCATCGTGCAGGTTATCAAGAAACTCTTGCACAATTTCATCCTCCTACGGGCAGGTATTCGTCAATTTCACCTCATCATAATTTTGGCAGGTGCTTGCCAGAGCTGGCGGCCTTATCAGAGCTGGCGGCCTCGTCAGAGCTTGCGAAAGATTGTCAGCGCTGAAAATTTCCACTTCTTCCACAGGGTCAGAAATCTCAACATAAGAACAGATATGCAATAAAGAAGTAAAAATAGCAGGTTTTTTATCGAAAACAGAGAACGTTACCGATCTACCTGACCCGGCCATACTCAAAGTTCCAGATCCCACATCAATGCGAGTCTGGGTAGTAGCCATAAAAGGCCGTCCAAGTGACTCAACCTAAACAATATGCTAGATTGACTTGCAATAGAACAAGGACATCCTAGCAGTGGTAAGTTAACCCAATATCGTGTCTCAAGGAAGATCTTTAAGGGCTTTTAATTATGTCACGAGAAAGTAGTAAACTTAGATTATTAAACTAAAACTTTTAAAGTAAACTTACGTGAATTTAAACTAGAGAATTAACTAGGCATGCAAAGAACAAAGCTAAAAACGTAAACACACAGAAACTATAAAAACCTAGGCAATATTAAACGAACTTAAGAATTTAAAGACTTGTAAATTAAAAGCTTCTAATCTACTAGGCATGAAACTAAAGTACATAATTTAAAGGAAAAGCATGAAAACGCATAATTGAAATTGCAGAATTGAAAGAAACACATAATTTAAACAAAGCAAGTAAATTAAAATATATATGAAATACCATAAAACGTCTCGAGAATCAACCTATCACGTGATTACAACTCTAAACGGGAACTAACTAAAACGTGAACTGAAAGAACTATAATAAACTAACTAAGAACAGAATTTGAAACTAAGAACTATGAAAGCAATAAAAACCTAAACTTTGGCTACCTAGGCGGAAACTAAAGATTAGGGCAAAGATTTAATCTAACTAAGTCTAACTAAGTGCTGGAGGCAGAAGATTTTTTGTTACTTGATTCACGATCAAGCCCCTTTTATAGACTTCTTTCAACCCTAATTATCATCAAACTCGCCTTGCAAAACTGGACTCTTAAGGAAATAGAATCGTGCATACAAAGGTATGTCCAGCTGGATCGTGCTCTGCAAGTAATCTTAGCTCTGGCGAAGATTGGCTAACTCTGGAAATTCGGCTCTGGCGAGTATGGCAGAGCTGGAAGTCAGCTCTGGATATGTTGACTCTGGCAAAATATGTTGACACTGGCAAGATAGTTAGCTCTGTCGATTCTTTTCCAGCTCTGGAATGTGTTTACTCTGGCGCGTAAGTCAGCTCTGGCGAGTTTAGCTCTGCTCTGACAAGTTTGTTCTGCTCTGGAGATTTTAGCTCTGATAATGAAGTTCAGCTCTAGAGATGGTCAGCTCTGACTATAGAAGTCAGCTCTGCTCTGCTCTGCGCTGCTCTTCTCTGCGCGCGGACTTTTAGCTCTGAACACCAATTTTGCGCCTAAGTACACAATTCTGACCCTAAATCTCCAAAATCACACTCTTCCATCTATTAAATTAGAATCTCCTACAAAGTATAAAACAAACCCATAAACGCACCAATTCCAGGATATTTAACTTAAAATAAGCACATGCAAACCCCCAAAATACGAACAATTAGGCATAAATCAACCCCCCCACACTTAGCCTTTTGGTTGTCCTCAAGCAAAATCAGTATGAATCCTAGGAAGAGATTGGTTTCAACGATGCTTATTTTCATCCAAACATTCACAAGTCAGTTCAAAATTTTACAATCAACACATATCTCTCGATCATGCAAGTAACTTAAAGTTTACGAAGCAACAAAACAATAATGCAAGTAATTCGATCAGACCTAATTCTCCGCTAGAAGTGAATTCCCTAATGTGATCGCCTTTATAATCAATATCACCAATTTTCACACTTTGTGTGCTTAAGTTTTTGACAGTTGAGCCACAATTCATGAAACAAAAACCATTTGGATGTAATCCAAAGTCTTTTCACGTGGTTTCCCATGCTCATAGTTAAACTAGAGGAGCAGAGACTCAGAGCTGTAACGTTTTAGAGCTGGCCAAATGTTTCAAAGCTGCATTTTCAGAGCTGGCAATTCGTCCAACATTTTTAATATTTCACAGATAAGGATACGATCGTAGGCAATCACAATGACAACACTCCTTCTAGCATCTACCGGACAAATCACGTTTTACTTACTTACAATCGTGTTGCAACAAAACTCATAATTCTTTGCATAAACAAGAAACACATATCAAAAGTAAAATAAGAATAACCACCATTCAAACACAAACCCGAAATTCACATCGAAAACCATCTTCTCTTCCATAAATTCATAAAAATTAGCAAGTATCCAAGAATAAGCTAACCATAAAGAGATCAATCGCCCAATTGAAAACATGCAACAAAATAAGACACCCCCCACACTTAAAGCATGCCATGTCCTCAGGGAAAAAGATAAAAAGAGTTAGAAAAATATCCCTGATTATCGGCATTGAAAAACCGAAGAGCTATGGGAGGCGGCGAAAAGTAGGGTTTGCGGTCTGTGGCAGAGTAGAAATGTCAGCGCTGTCCTTTTCAGAGTGGAATTTCAGATCTGGACAGTTCAGAGCTGGCCTATTCAGCACTGGCATTCTTCAGAGCTGGCGGCAAAGTCAGAGTAGAATTGCAGCGCTGGAAATAATAACATTAACACCCAGAATAAAAGCATCCGCACAAGCAGGCAAAGACAATGAAACGAAACAAAAACAAAAAACAAAAAACAAAGAACAAGAAAAACAAAAAATAAAACCAAAACCAAACCAACAGTGGGTTGCCTCCCACCAAGCTGCTAGTTTTAAAGTCGCCAGCCTGACATAGAGGATCCCTTAACCGAAGTCACATTGAAGCTTCAGTTGCCTTAACCCCTGTGAGCACACCTTCTCTTTGATTTAAGCATAAATAAATTACTAACCCTAGGCAGAATTAAACGGTAAAGTAAAGGCTACTCGAATTTAAACGCTATTACGCTAAGAATTTAAACAACTGTAATTAAAAGCTTCTAATCTACACTGACATAAACAAAATTGCATAATTGAAAGCAAAACATAATTCAAGTAGAAGCAAAGAATTAAAGTAAATAATAAATACCAAAATCATCGCGAGAAGCGAATCAATATCACTTGATTACAACTCGAAACAGTAAACTATACCAAAACGGAAATTGCAAGCTAACTAGAACAGAATTGCAAAGAACTATGAAAACTAGAAAAATGCTAAAGTGTTTTGGTGCCGGAGGCTGAGATTATCTTGGTCCGAAGGCTGAAGGATTATGATATTCTCATGAAGAACTTTAAGCCCTTTATATTACTACCTTTCATCAACCCTAAAGACCATCTAGAACGGCCCAGCCAAACTGGGCCTAAGAGATAGAATCGGCCAGACATGCGTGCGCGCACAGGACATTGCAGTGAAGGATCAAAGCTCGGTAAGTCACGGCAGCACTGGCGAGTGATTGTCAGCTCTGGATTACCAGCGCTGGCTAGTGATTGACAGCTGTGGATTACCAGCGCTGGCGACCTTGCGCGTGATTGCCAGCTCTGTATACGGTCAGCTCTGGCTAGGGGTTGTCAGCTCTGGATGCGGTCAGTTCTGGTTTTGGATTGTCAGCTCTGGATGCGGTGAGCTCTAGAGACGTAGTCAGCTCTGGAAACGTAGGCAGCTCTGGAGACATAGTCAGCTCTGGAGACGTAAGCAGCGCTGTGGATTTTGGTCAGTTCTGGCATTGGAAGTCTACTCTGGCTAGTGAAGTTCAGCTCTGTTGAGCTTGTTCAGCTTTGGCTGCCTCACCGCTCTAGGGAGTGTTGTCAGCGCTGGCGAGGGATTGCCAGCGCTGGGCACCACTTTGAACCCAAATAAGCAATTTTCTTATCCAAATCTCCAACATATCATTCTTTATCCTATTTTATCAGAATCTCCTGCAAAACATCAACAGACTCATAAACGCACCAGATTCCAGAACAAATAAGCTCAGAATAGCACAAACAAACCCCCAAATATAAGAACAATTAGGGATAAATCATCTACAAATTGGATTTACCAGGTGAGTATAATGTGAGTTCTACTTTTAATGTTACTGATTTGAGTCCTTTTGATGTAGGCGACGACTTAGATTTGAGGACAAATCCTCTTCAAACTACTTTTAATGTTACTGATTTGAGTCCTTTTGATGTAGGCGACGACTTGGATTTGAGGACAAATTCTCTTCAAAGGAAGGGGAATGATGCAGCCCAAGGTTCGTCGCTAGTGCCACATCCGGTGCATGTTCTTGTTGGTCCAATTACAAAGGCACGGGCCAAGAAGTTCAAAGAGAGCTTGGTGGTCTTAGTCCAAGAAGTTTGGAGTCATGAGTTAATGAAGAAGCCCATCGGAGATGGTGGAGTTGGCGAGTTGGATAGCCCACATTTAATTAATCTCATTACATGCAAGTGGGCCGAAGCTTGTAGATTTTAATTGTGATGAAGACTTTATTTATTTTGTTATAAGCCCAATAGTTTTCAGCCATGTATTTTCGAATTTAAGGGCCTTGTTTGGCTGATTAGTAAGCTAGAGTTTTATTTAAGTTATTTCCTTATTAGACTAGGTTTAGTTTTGTTAGCCTATATAAGGCTTTCTTATGGACGAAATTTAGCAGCCTATCATTAATCAAATTGTGAGTTTTATTCTCTCTTGAGAGTTTTCGAATTCTTCTTGATTGTTCCAAGATAAATTCAATTATCGACGTAACGGCGAGTCAACCAACCCTTGTCGGGTGTCATTCATCGTCTCTGAGTTGCTGCATCAACATCACGTTGGGGTATAGGGAATCAATTCGCCTATATCATTCTGTGGGTTAGATCCAGAGGTTTGGGATTTTCCATCTATCATTCGTTCGTTCGTTTTTAAGTCTTCTGTTTGTGTGTTCGATTGAATAGTCTGGCAAGGATCGTGACCAATCCTTGCGCGATGGCTGAACCGTCTTCTCAAGGATGCCCTTGATTTGCTGGTTGCTCGTCTCGGCTTGGCCCGAGGTTTGTGGGTGGTAGGGCGTGGCCACCTTATGAGTGATGTCATTCTTCCTCATTAGCTTCTCGAAAAGCTTGTTGCAAAAATGCTTGCCACCATCACTAATGATGGCCTTAGGAAATCCAAACATATACAAGATATTCTGTAATACCCGGGCTTTTGATGACGTGTTTAATTGCTTGAGTTTGAGTAATTAGGGTTTAGATCCCTTGTTAGCATTTACTTTGTAAAGAGATGATGAGTTATGTGAAGTTTCTTGTTATTTTTTTAAAGATGTTGAGATGTTCTTTTAACGATGTGAGGATGATGTGGGATTTTATATTCGTAATTGAGTTTGAGTATTTGAATAATTCGAGATAATTATTTGAATGAGAACGGTGAACTCGGAGGTGAGATCTGAAGTCCGTTAAGACGTTTTTGAAGTTTTTGACTTTTTGACGATGAATAGTAAAATACTGCTATTTCGTCTTTTTGTCGACTTTCAAAATCTTACGTGCACGTCGTTGAGAAATATTCTTAGTTTTTCAATACGAGTCCAATAATGAAAGTTTTTATTTTTGGACGACGAGTGAATAGTAAACCGAGATTTCTCGATAAACGAACCGAGCTCGTTTATCAGATTTTCGAGAACGGGCTTACGTTTTCTATATTTATATAGAATTATGAGTGTAATGAAAGTGAGTAGAGGTTGAGAGGGCGAGTAATGAAGAGTACGGGTAGTTAGTCGTTAAAACGAGACGAGGCGAGACGAGACGAGATATTTAACGGCTAAATATCTAGACCTACCCTACCCTTGACCACCCCCCAACCTCCCAAGCCATTTTCGGCGCCGGCGTAAGAAAAAACCAGTCACTGGATAAATTTGAGACAAAAACGAAAAGTTAGGTATTTAAAAGTAGAAAAATAAAAATATGTGCAAAAACCAATTCCGTGTAAACGTTAGGGATTTACAGACAATTAGCCCATAATAGTATTACTTTGACATTTTTACGTAATTAAAGTGGACTACGTATATATATACGTAGAAGGTGATAAGCATAAAGATATGAAAGTAATTATGACCAAAAGAGGGTTAAAAAATTATGACCAAAAGAAATGAAATTAGGAATGAAAATAAGGATGGAAGAAATAAAATTAATATGGGTAATTTTATATATAGCCCCCAAATTTCTCTCTATAGCCCCCATTAAAAATTATAACTAAGATATTTCCCAAAAATATTAGGCAAGCTTCAAGATAACATTTTTTTCCTTTCAATAATAAATTAATAATCCAACTCTTTTACATAAAGAAATTAAAAGAAAAGAAAGAATAGAAAGAAAGAGAAAATTTGGGTGAATGGCTGCTCCAGAGTCAGAGAGGCGAAGGGGGCCGGCTGAACGCCATCGTTAGGCGTATGCGCCACGGCAGTCGATGGAGAGGAAGTAGGGGTGACAACGACGCTAGATTTGGAAAATGGAGGCTGTTGTCGATGCGTAGGCGGCGGTGGCGGCCGTTGCTGCCTACCGAGAGAAAGAGGAGGTGAAGGGCGTGGACACAAGGGTTGCTCGCCGGAGTAACGAGGCAGCTCATGGCTGCGTGGCGAGGGGTGGCAAACGACGAGGGGCGATGAATTCCTGCGAATGGAAGAGAGAGAAGGTCAAAAGGGGAGAGAGATGTTAAGGAGAGACACGATGCCAACCTCCATCGACGGCACCGCCATCCAGGCGACGACAGCCACAAAGTCCGAGAGAGAGTGCATCTTAGGCAAACTACAACAAATGTATAGCCCCCTTCCAAAGAATTATGTTTCGCCATATTTTGCTCAAGTAACAGTTTTTTTTTTCTTCAAATGTGGGGGCTATACAATTTCTTTTAGGGAAACAAGGCTATACATATTTGCAGTAATGGTAATATTCGTGGGATTAATTATTGAAATTTCAAATTTAGGGATGTAGGGGTAAAAATGTATATTTATTAATATTTTAATTATATTTTTTAATAAGGGACTGTCATGAGAAATTTGGGGGCTATTTATAAAATTACCCAATTAATATTATGTTGTTAGAGAAGAATTTTGATGATAATTTGATACAAATTAAAAAGATTGAAATATAATTGATAAAATTAGAATTGATTTCATAATTAATCCATTTTTATTAGATGCATCAAAATTGTATAATCAAAATCCATTTTTACTAAAATGATGTATAATGAATGGAAGTATGTGGTTGAAAAAATCAGGAGGAGAATCGCCAGGTGGACAGATCGTAAATTCTCTTTTGCCGGTAGAATCACGCTGCTTCGTTCAGTTCTTCTCTCTATTCCTATTTACCAACTATCCTTCTCAATTCTTCCTAAGAGTGTCTTGGAAGAAATTAGATCGTTGATGTGTAATTTCCTTTGGGGGGGGCTCGGAGGTGAAAAAAATTCGTTGTGTTAAATGGGAGGCTCTGTGCGAGGATGTGGAAGAGGGGGGATTAGGTTTTAAAGACTTGGAAAGTTTCAATAGGGCTCTCATGGCAAAGTGGATATGGAGATTCCTCAATGAGAGCAATTCCCTTTGGGTTAGAGTGGTGAAAGCTTGTAAGGGTGATTTAGTTTGGGATGATAGTGGTTTTCGGTTTGAGAGTTTTAAGGAACCAAAATGGGGTCGGTGGAAGAAGGTGATGGGACTTAGTTGGGGTGAGGGGGGAAGATGGTTTAGGGAGAATATTGTAGTGGAAGTTGGGGAGGGTGATTCTTTTCTTTTTTGGCAACACTGCTGGGCTGGAGATATGAGCTTGAGTGAAAAATTCCCTAGGCTTTTTCGTTTGTGTAGCAACCAGAGAGAGTTTTTAAAAAACATAGGGAATGGAAGGAAGGAGTTTGGGAGTGGAATTTGGAGTGGAGTCAAGAGTTAAGAGAGAGAAAGAAAGCTCAACTTGCTGAGCTTTTTTCTTTTATCAGTAATTCTCCTTTGAATGCAGGTCAGCCAGACGGATGGAGACGGAAATCAGGCTAAAATGGTGTTGGAAATCCTTGACATCATCTAATGATACACAGCGGAAATAACAGTCAAGGAAAAGATCTAGATTTACAATTGATTCATGTGTAGAGATTACAAACACACAACAACAGTTAGAATGACTTACTTGTTGTGTAGCAAACAATCCTGTAGCAATTCTTCTAGCAATCCTGCAGTTGAATCCACTACTATGGTATCCACGCATATTGCAGATTCGATGCAGGAACAATTCCCGATGCACAATTCAATCTTCGAAAGCTAGGAAATCTCCGATTGAATTCTATAGTGCTCTAAGTGTTTTCTCTCTTGTGTTTTTACGTGTGCTCATTTTTCTTCTTCTCTTACAGACAAAAGAAATATATTCCTATTCTTATAGGAATAAGACACGCCTGTAAACCCTAGGTTAAACAGGCCGGGCTTTTCTTTTGTCTCCAATTAATTAATCCAATAGTCAAACTATTTACTAATTAATTAAAGCTTATTAGAATATATCAAATATATCCTAATCTAGTCCATATATCTTTCAATCTCCCACTTGGACTAGCATTAGATTAAACACCAAGCACTATCTTTGCACCCTTGAGCGAATCAACAATACACATAAAGTGTGACCCAATAGGCCTTCATTATCGTCGATAATCAAATTAAAGTCTACACAAAACTCCTAGACTGCGTTGTGTAGCGAACTCGATATATGAAGAACGTTTACGTGGATTCTGTAAACAAAACCTTTATGCGAAGATATAGTAACATCCTTTCATTCACGAACCACTCGATAGAGCCTAGAATTTGTCATTGTGTCTTTCTAATAGCTCTATCAATTTATCTCATCTTTATTAAATGACCTCCATCGATCACGTTCAACTTTTAAAGTTCGAACATATCAACTGCACTGGCCAGTGACTTAATGGTCAAGTAATATAGAGAAACTGAGTGTTCTTCTCGAAATGTTAATCGAGGAATGAATCCTATCTTGGCACAACTACCACCTTCCCTTATATCCCGATATACCCAACACAAGCCGTATCTACCCCTTTGGTTGGAGTGCAAGCATTGTACTTGGTCAAAGTATATCATTCAATAAGTAAGATAAGTATTGCCCTCAAGTCAAAGGACTATCACAATCTCCACACACCAATAATCATAGACACCAAAACAAATGATATATTGGTAGGGTATGCCAATACTCTCTAAAGTATCCATGCATCTATCACGAGTATCTAATATCTCATAGTCGTGAGAACAACTACATTCTCTAAGAATGTGATACAGATCGCATGCCAACTTATAACATATCATCAATATCCCAATCTTGATGATCCTTAGTCGGGGTGCTTTAAGAGTTATACTCTATTGCTAACCTCCCACTAAATTAGCAACAGTATTAACTCATGGGAACATTTAATTGAATGAAAACAAATAATCAAAGTAATCAATCAAATAAATGCATAATGCCATTAGTGACATCAAATGTCATAAATGTGATCAAGTAATAAGTCTCAACACAGATTATTTCTAGATATATTACTTTTACTCCCACTGACTAAAGCCAGTCTCAAAGATATCCAATGCTCAAACACTCAAAGTGATTGTTATGATTCATAATGCATAACAACCGGTCAAAAGGATTAGCTATGTCCTCTTATGTGGGAACATGCTCTAACATAATCTCTTGTTTCTAATATCTCTTAAAATCTGCCAACGATGCTAAGCACACAAACTACACCTTGTGTAGTGAAAATCATGACATTCATGACCATCCTATTGCCCTAGCGTTAGGATCATCCTTTGTGCGTTAAATCTCATTGTCATTAGAAGGACAATCCTTTCTTTACAAATAGATGCCATATTCCATCGGTAGATGTTCTTTCGAACTTATTCATGGAGTATCGCCTTAACATCTTGCTTACGTAATTGGATTTTGATAGCCTAACAATCCATTAGCTCAAACTCAATGGATCTGGATCCCAAGGATATAATAGGCTTTACTTAAATCCTTCACCATGAAAAAAATTAACAACTAGTCTTTCATCGATTGCATCATGAGTACAATAATTTTTATTTTCAATATGTCATACATAAATGATGATGAAAATTGTGTTCTCATTCTTGTGTTTCCTATAAACACAATTCTTTATTCGCTTTTGACTAAAATCAAACGATTTGATTTCTTTGTCAAAATATTTGTGTTCCATATTCTAGAAGCTTGTTTTAGTTCATAACAACAAGTAAAATCTCAATGGACTTAACTTTTGCAATTGACGAAAAGATCATAATCCATGCTCTCGCACTGACTATAATCTTTTGCCACAAACCTAGCCTTGCAGGTTTGCACATTGTCATTAGCATCAAATGGATATTACCCCAGATGATGACTCAGTTAAGGTCTAACCAATCCATTTCAAATTTTATGGCTTCTTGCCACTTCTAAGAATATATGACCATCATGGAACCTATGACTATCATAGTTTCGCATAAGTTCTAAGATCATAACCAATTTCAAATTCTTTCTCGTATTGATCTTAGACCAATAGATTAATTCTTTGACTGGTTTACGTTCTCTAGAACTTATACGACGTTGCATTTGTGCAGGCTCTTCGTTATTTTGAACTTGAGGAAGTTGATCCGCTATATCATGATGAATAATCTTCGATATCCAATATCATATCTCCCCCCGTATTGAAGAATCTTGCATTTCTGCAAAATCTTTAATACTGGTCTTATTGGATGTAGATGACGCTCTAAGTAGTGCATCAATACCAATGAGATCATGAACAGCTCCCACTAAAACCTTGTTTAGACCATCTAACAAGTTTTCTTCCTCTATGTTGACTTTGTGGCTCTCAAATCTTATCAAGATCTAAGTCATAACGATCTTGTTCTCTATAGACCAAGTCTTTTCAAGAAACATCGCAATCCTAAAACTGAGAACTTATATTTTCCAAGAAAATAATAGTATTCTCGTGTTTTCTTCGGATATCCCACAAAGTAACACTTCTCACTTTTGATTCCAACTAATCAGTAAGCATTTTCTCTACATATGTAGTGTAACCCAAGGTTCACACATGTGTAAAACTATGCTTCTTTCAATACCACATTCATATGATATTTACTAAACTAATTCAAGTGGAACTTGGTTCAGAATATAAACAATAATAAACAAGGCATGGTCCCAAAGATACACCAGAAGTTTTGAAAAGCTCATTATGGATCGAACTATATCTAATGAAGTTCGATTTCTCCTTTCGGATACCCAACTCAGATAAGGTATCCCTAGAGGAGTCCATTGTGGATGGATTCCATATGACTTCAAGCAATCGACGAACACATGGTTTAAGTACTTCTTTCTCGATCTAATCTTAGAGATTAAATACTTCTCCAAGTTGTTTCTTGACTTCTAACTTAAACTCCATAGATTTCTCAAAGTTTATGATTTGTGTTTCATAAGACACACATTTCCATACCTTAAGAAATCGTCTGTGAAAGTTGTGAAGTACGAAAATCCACTTTGTGCTTGAGTTGGAAACGGTCCACATATCAATATGTGAATCAACTCTAAGTACTTCTTTAGCTTGTATTCTTTTCCTAGAAAGTGGCTCGTTGGTCATTTTAACCTTGAGATGTGATTTCACAAGCACTTTAAGACTTTACGTCAAAAAATGTGAGATAGTCTTACCTTCTCGATCTTGTTATTCATTTCTCATTAAGTGACCAAGCCTACATGCCAAAGTTAAGTCGGACTATTCGCATTGCTTGTGATAGTTTATTTTACACACTGAGGATATTTTGTTCGCATTGAGCAAATATAAAGTATTCTCAAGTGAAATATTTTCATCTCCATTAAGCAAAGTAGAATAAATTCTATAAGCAAAATGGAACGAAAAACTTCAATGTCTAACACGAGAATGGAAATTATATTCCTCGTAATTCCAAGAACAAAATAACAATCTAACATGTCCACAAACCCAAAGATAGATCAAATCCATAAGACCTTATGCATTTAGCAATAACTATTGCTCAAAAAAAATGCGTAAGTCAAATTTCCTTGGTCACACTCTCCTGTTTTAGTTAGACAACACACATTTTAACAAATGTGTGAACTATAACTCGTATCTAATACCAAGGAGTATGAGTTGTTACATGTTCACCTCAATGAAAAATATACCAAATTCTGCTATCAAAACATCCAATGTTTTGAACATCAAGCAGTATCCCTTCCAGTGTCATTTTCTTGACAAAAAATATTTCATCTTTGGGTAACTTCTGCTTCTTTTGGTTTCCACCTTAGGATGCAAAATTTAGTTCTTTGATCCTTCTTCTACCTTTTCTTTCTTTTTGGGTTAGAATTGGCAGAATCATTAATCATAAGAACTTATTTGTCCTTAGTGGAAGACGATTCAAAATCGTTCTTAACATGTCATGAAACTCATGGCAGTGTCATTGTCCTATTGTTCATTTTGAATTCACTATGAAGCTCATTAACTGCAAGATTAAGTTGATTGAGACAATATTGGATAACCTCGATCCAATCGATGCCAATCTCTCATTAACTCAATCTTCTTCAAGATATTCATAGAGACCTTGTCTACTCCAAGTAGATTGATCCTGAAGAGATCCATTAGTATCTTATACTTTATGGTCTTAGCTTCTAAAGCATTAACACTCTTCAGGTGTATCAACATCTCAATCGAAAACATATGATCACGTTGTTTATGCAGTTCCAAACTCATAGACACAATCATGACATATTTAGCAGAAGTTACATCATCCATATGTTTCTTATAACTTTCAATGTCAAACATTTTGAAAGTTTCTAAAGTCACATTCAGGATGATGTGGATTGATTTCTCTAAGACATAATCAATCCTATCTAGCCTTAGCACCAAACGCAACTTGCGCAGTCAATCCAGAAAGTTTGACCTAGTCAATTTACCGTATCCAACAAACATATCAAAACAGTTGCAGAAATAACAGAGATAAAAGAAAGCAATAAATGAAATCGAATCAAATAAGATCACATTTATTTTTACTAATCAAACAAGGCATTTTGTTTTGATTAGTTCCCACTAATTTTAACATATCTTATGCCCCAACATAAAATACGGATTTATAATCAATATAAATCTTAGTGGTCCAAGATCCAAGTCAATATTATGCAGCCTCTGCTTTGCTGATGACTACAATAATATCACTTAGTAGGCCTCTAAGCCAATTGCAACAACAATTTTGCAATTCTTGATTGATTAATCCAATTAATCTGCGTCCTTAAATTATTCTTGGTCGCTTTGCGTTCCAAAATGATTTAAGTAAGTCAACCCCATCACACGGTGCCAACCTATGAATGAGCCTTGGCCTTGTAGATTAGAGCATACAATTTTATGTAAATACTCTTGATCGAAAAGGATGGGTTGCTCAGACAATTATGATGGACGACGCGTTTTGTGCTTTCACAAAGACTTATATTTAATGGGGATTTAGCATGTGATACTAATTGCTTATATTTAATATCTAATATTAAATAGCAAAACAATTACTGGGTGCCGCCTACCCAGGCATACAAAATGCGGACCACACGTATTGGGTGCCGCCTACCCATACATAGTAACGCGGACTACATATACAGGGCGCCGCCTACCCAAGCATTAAAGCGGTCTCTAACTACTATAGTTAAATAATAAGCATAAAATCAAATAGCATGCTTATCACAAAACAACATAGAATCTCTACGAATAAAATTCCTTAATCCAATTAAAAATTTTCTCCAATTAAAATATGGGTTAATCAGTTTGTATTAATTCCAAATTAATACACAATTATTATTTCAAAAATAATAATTTCATATATTAATTCAAAATTAATACAAAATCTCATCAAATATTATTATTTCAAAATAATAATAATTCATGATTTAAATCCAATTAATGAATTAGTCAATTTATATCAATTCCAAATTAATATAAATATACATTCAATATTATTATTTCAAAATAATAATACTAAATAAAATTCATTAATCTAATTAATTTATATTAATTCCAAATTAATATAAACACTCAATGATTATTATTATTTCTAAAATAATAGTAATCAAGATTTATTAATCTAATTAATAAACTTAATTCTGAAATTGGGATTAATATTATTAATTCTAAATTAATAACAAGTTTTTTTTTTTTTTTTTAATAAACTGTTTCAGCCCACATAAGGGCCTTTATATTTAAAAAATCGCAAGCCCAGCCTCCAAGGCCCAAGGACTCGCGGCCCAGCAAGTGAACTAGGCCCAGCCCAGTGCCCATACCCGGTTCTGTAGCAAGGGTTTGAAGAAGAAGTGCAGCAGCAGCCGCCTCCCTCCAAATCCCGTCAGCCTGCCCGAAGCCCCGGAGTCACGCCGCCGCTGCTCGAAGCCACGACACCGACGACATCCCACGGTCTCGCCGGACGGTTTCCCACCGGTCGCCGATGCGTTGGCGTCCAAGCTAGCGTCGAGGAGAGACGTCTTTACAGGAGGAAGCAGAGGAGTTCTCGCCTCGGCAGAGCAGCTCCGCCTCGCGAGAACTCCACCGGCAATCGTCTTCCCGTCGCGCGCCGGTGCGCGCCAACCCGTCTCGCCACCTCGCCGTCGCCTTTCACCGTCGGACTCCAAGCCCGAGATGGCGGGCTGCCACAGATGCAGCGGCGTGTCGGCTTGAAGCCACGACGCAGCTGCCGGCAGGTGGTCGGGCGCTGCACACCGGCGAGCCCCGAATCACCTGCCGTTGTCTCTGTGTCATCAGCCTCCGGCGGCGGTTCGGTCGTCCGGCGATTCGAACCAACTTCAGATTGTAAGACTTAACAATTTTCCAAAACCAAGGTTTAAAATTTTGGAACTCGTTTCCCAGCAACGAAAACTTCCAATTCAGAATTTTGATTTCAAAATCCAATTCGAAACAGATTTCAAAAAAACAGATTTTAATTAACCCATAATTAATTAGAACATAATATCAATTATAAATCGAGCCCCGGGCTAAAATACCACTGTTGGAAATCCTTGACATCATCTAATGATACGCAGCGGAAATAACAGTCAAGGAAAAGATCTAGATTTACAATTGATTCATGTGTAGAGATTACAAACACACAACAACAGTTAGAATGACTTACTTGTTGTGTAGCAAACAATCCTGTAGCAATTCTTCTAGCAATCCTGCAGTTGAATCCACTACTATGGTATCCACGCATATTGCAGATTCGATGCAGGAACAATTCCCGATGCACAATTCAATCTTCGAAAGCTAGGAAATCTCCGATTGAATTCTATAGTGCTCTAAGTGTTTTCTCTCTTGTGTTTTTACGTGTGCTCATTTTTCTTCTTCTCTTACAGACAAAAGAAATATATTCCTATTCTTATAGGAATAAGACACGCCTGTAAACCCTAGGTTAAACAGGCCGGGCTTTTCTTTTGTCTCCAATTAATTAATCCAATAGTCAAACTATTTACTAATTAATTAAAGCTTATTAGAATATATCAAATATATCATAATCTAGTCCATATATCTTTCAAATGGTACATTTTCAGTCAAATATGCTTATAAGGCGATTAGAACAATTGGAGATACACGAGGTCTTCAAAGGAGAAATCCGGAGTTTAAAAAGATCTGGAAAGCACCTGCTCCCCACAAGACAAAAACAACGGCTTGGAGAATTCTCAAAGGAAGGATGGCTACTCACGACAATCTTAGAAAAAGACAGGTGATCATTCCCTCGCCGGATTCTAACTGTTTTTTGCTGTAAGTCTCACTTTGAGGAAATGGATCATCTATTCTTTACATGTCAAAAGATTGTGGATGTTTGGTACGATTTACTCAACTGGCTTGGTTTCCAAACGGCGCTGAATTGCAACGCAAAAGACCATTTAGTCGCCTTTGTGAGCTTGGGGAATAAAGTAGCGACACCACTTCTTTCATGCGTGTGGATTTGCACGGTGTGGTGCATATGAAAAGCGAGGAACGACTGCATTTTCAACAAAGGGGTGTGGAGCAAAGAAAAGCTGGTCTTGGAGATTAAATCTTTGATTTGGAGTTGGAAGAGTGTTTACAAGTTGGAGATCCAACCTACAGACTTTAGATCTTGGCTGTCTAAAGCCTTTACATAGGGGTTGCAGAGCTTAGACTTTTGCTCATTTTGCTTCTTTTGGTTTCGCTTCTCTCTCAGGCTTGATGTTGTTCTTTGTGGTATCCCTGGTACCTCGTTTCATCTTTTTATTTAAGCTTCTTTTTCCCGATAAAAAAAAAATTATATCAACATAACACGTACAAAAGTTTCCTTGCATCATTTTTCTATATATTATCTATTATTTTTCATACGAAACTTGAAGAAAAAAAGTAATTAATAATCACAATAATCTCATATTTTATTAATTAAACGTGATTTGAACCAAACTTGTGTCGGCAAAACTCGAGGGAATTTTCTGCTAATTCATTAATTAAAAGTATATTATGAGTGTTTAGAATGTGTCATCTCCCACTTTCATAATATCACACCATTCTCTTCTCACTAAAAAGACATTGATAAGGAAGGATATATTAAATGACTTCCCAAATCCTTTTCCACGGAATCTTTTACTGCTAATCAACAATGAATAAGTGGGCGAAGAATTCAGATAGTTGTCAATTTTTTGGTTAAAAAGTTCAACGAAAGGGACTGGAATATAAAACTTTTGGCCCCTTCCCATGAGGTTTTAATCAAAATCATGCAAAATTAATAATAGCAAAAATAAATTCTTATATTCTTTTTAGCAGCTTTCTTGCCGCTTATGCGATTCATAGATGATTGAAACTGGGGGATTTCATTTTCTATCATGCACTATATGAGTAATATTATAGGCGCACTAATGCATCCAATGCACGTGCAAATTTTAAAGGCTGTGTCACAGTTGACCAACACAGATGTTCACCGAAGCTTTTCTCTTACAATAAATCTATGCACTCACATTCTAGTTTAATAAAGAAAATTTAAATTTATTTAATTTATTTTTTAAAATAAAAATAGGATTTAGTTATTTTATTGTATTCTCTATATTGTAGTTATTTTTTTGAATTTTTTTTGCATTTTTTTTTATTTATTTTTTAATAAAAATAAAAAAGTTACAAAAAATTATTTATCTTACTCTATGTGTCAGTATATTATTTATGATGTCATTAAATACACGGGAAGTGCAGCTAGTGTTTGAAATTGAGTATTCATGTTAGAGTTGGGAAATTAAAAGTACCAATTTTGAAACTGAGGATTCATGCTAGAGTTTGGAACTTGAAGTAGCAACTTTTCTTGGAAAGCATTTTGGCAAGATGTAAACTGATAAAAAACATTACACCTGAAGATCTTTTTTCCCATTTGCTACACTTAGTTTATTGAAGCAGAGCCCACATTACACAAAATGAACAATCACACCACACGAATTATTTTAATTTAACTTTAACTAAGTAATATATAGCAAGTTGGCGATTTGAGCAGGATTTGACATGTTGTTCTACGCCTCTATAATCTATGCTGTTAGAGAGAGAGAGAGAGAGAGAGATGAGATGCCGACTATCATTTCAAAGAAGAATTGGATGCCCAAACTGTGACAACCATTTATCTGTCTCCTCCACTCGTAGATGCGATTGAGCAGGATTTGCTAATATTTTGAGCAAAATTCAGCACAAGAAAGAAAATCTGGGCCATGTGAGATTAAAAAATTCTAAAGATTTAGTAAGTCAATAGACTCTTTTCTTGATTACCATACACAACATCAGTTGCTGAACTCTGCACATTCACATTGATAATATTATTCTTGGAAAGTGAGAGAATATGCATTAATAAACTAATCCCAAAATTTGATCCTTCCCAAAACCAACTCTTATATAACAGCAGAGAGATGGCCAAGGAGGTTACTGAACACAAACACAAACACAAACACGAACACAATGAAGAAGGTGGCAGAATGGTATCCGGTTATGGCGATGGTAGGCATTGACATGGCCTTTGCTGTCAGCAACATTCTTCTCAAGAAGGTCGTGAATGATGGGATTGATCATTTGGTCTTCATCACTTATCGCCAGTCCGTTTCTGCAGTCTTTTTATTCCCATTGGCTTACTTCCTCGAAAGGTAATTACACTTTTCGATATATATATATATATACATATACTATAAGTGGCGAGTGATGAAGTTCAGTTGCAGGGGAAGTAGGCCGAAGCTCACATTCAGCATATTATGCAACCTTTTCGTGAGTGCTGTGATCGGGTAATTACTTCAAATCAACATACGACATAGTTTACTTTGCGATTCAAATTTCATGGCTCAAAAACATGATTTTGCATAGGGCATCCGTGACACAGTATCTGTTCCTCCTCGGCATAGAATATACTTCTGCAACCTTCTCGTGCGCCTTCCTCAACTTGGTTCCCGTCTTCACATTTATAATGGCCTTACCTTTCGGGTGCGTACAAATTATATTTGCATTATATTCGCATCTTGGAGTTGTTCCTTAAGAGTGCGTTTACTTCGGTTTTAAAATTTTCATTGCGAAAATATGGATAAGAAAATATGAGATAGTATTATCATTTTCTCATTTTTTTATCATATGTTTACTAGAGATGATAATATGAGAAAATGTTGGATAATATTTTCACACCGGCCTCTAAGTATTATCTAACATTGCAGAGAAAATGAGTGAAAAGAGGCTGTCTGAGAAAATATTCCAGCTTGCCCGGAGAAAATTTTCTATCATAATAAACATATGAAAATGATAGAAAATGAGTGAAAATATATTTTTTCTCTCCTTTTCCATCAAAGTAAACGCACCCTAATTAAAAGTGCAGTTTGGAGAGGGTGAGCATAAAATGCAGCAGCGGGAGAGGCAAGGTGGCGGGCGCGCTGGTGTGCGTTGGAGGCGCTATGCTGTTGACCGTGTACAAAGGGATGCCGTTGTTTCACTTCCAACGCGTTCAGTCAATGAAACCACATATGTTTATTCATGGAAGGGAGAGATGGGCGGTTGGGTCCGTTGCCTTGTTCGTAGGGACCATCTGCTGGTCGTCGTGGTTCCTTCTCCAGACTCATATTGGCAAGAGATACCCCTGCCAGTACTCCACCACTGCCATCATGGCCTTCTTCAGCGCCGTGCAGGCCGCCGTCTTGACTTTCTCCGTCGACAGGCACCTCTCTGTCTGGATCCTCAAGAACAAATCCGACATCCTCGTTGTCCTCTATTCGGTCAGTACTAAACTCTTGATCAACACTGTGAATAACGCCACCCTTGTTAAGGGTGCGTTGAAAATGCTGTTAAAGCAGCATGCACAAATTGTTTGAGAAAATTGTCCGAACAAAAATAACAGAGTTTGGCCTCCTTTTTGTTCGGACAATTTTTTTCAATAATATAAGTGTATGTTACTTTAACAGCATTGTCGACGCACCCGATTGTAACAATCGTGTGCGTAGAGTGAGATGGGAAAGTGCGTGTGATGCAGGGGATGATAGGGTCGGGGCTGTGTTTTGTGGGCATGTCGTGGTGTGTCAAGAAACGAGGGCCCGTGTTCACCGCGGCCTTCAGCCCGCTCGTGCAGATAATGGCCGCAATGTACGACGTTCCGGTCATGCACGAACAGCTCCACCTCGGAAGGTGGCCGGCCTTTCTCTAACACTTATTTAATTTCATTTTAGTCTACTTATGTTGTAACCATTGTTGGTTCCTTCCTTCAATCAAACAGTGTGATCGGATCGGTTGTCGTTATCGCTGGCTTGTACATTATGCTGTGGGGGAAGGACAGAGAAATGTCGCACAATCAAGAAAAGTTGGTGCAGGGAAATCATCAAGAGATGAAGATCTCTATTCCATCAAAGTTTTAATTATTATGACCACTTTTTCTTAATCTTTGTATCAATTTATAAGATATGAGCAAGAATTTGCTCAATTCTCAATCAGAAAAAAGGCCAACCTTTGTTGTTGTTGTTTTTGTATCTAATGCAAAGGTTTCAGATGCATTTGTGGAGGATGTCGCTTTCCCAGATGAAGGAGAATGTAAAAAGAATTTTGATGAGTGTTTCTTAATTAATAAATTTGTTGAAAGTGGTTTTTTGCTTCTGTAGCAACAACATAGTAGAAACGTGATTTATTATTTTAAAGTCCAATGGTTTATGAAGAATATACTTTCTAGATAGTCAGATCTAGTGAATGAGAGACCATGTAGAAATAGACGTCGAGGCCGGGGCCGCTTGAGATTGTTCGAACAATTCGTCTAATAGTTGACTTCTGCCAATTGATTCTAAGCCGTTTTCATCAAGATAACGAGCAAATTATGTTTTTTTTTTCCTAACACCACCTGAAAGTGAGGGGTTAGGAAAACCCTAATTTGTAAATAACCATCGACCAATATCTTATACATGGTGTTGCCAAAAGTAATATCACCCAAAAGAGACAGCAGGAAAAAGAAGAGATAAAACAAGCTAAAGACAACAAAAGGAATAGCCAGGAAATAGCTCCACCTAGAAGGCAAAGCAAACAACATAAAAAAAGAAACAAACCAAAACGAACTACCTATCATCATGGAAACAAAATCTGAAGTTAGGATAATCAAGCTGGTCCATCCCAACCAGAGCAAGAAAAAACCTAGGATCAGAGGAACAATCGAAAGTAGAGAACTCCTGAGCCTGGTGTCCTCGTCGCGCCATAAAACAGCAGGGCGATTTCCCTTCCGATGGATGTGAGTAAAATAGACCTGCCGATACAGAATGAGCTGACGGATCAATGCAACAGTATGGCTGATACTAGCATGACCATGCCGCCCCGCAGACATGAGCAACACAATCGTAGCAGTCCAACTCAACCCATATATGAGTAGAAAAAGTGACAGCCAAACGCAGACCCTCAAGCAGGGCAAATAACTCAGCCTCAAAACTAGAGGAAACAGTGCAAGGAGAACATAAAGCAGTAAGAAGAGCTCCCGTATGATCACGAACTACGCCTCCACCGGCTCTACGCTGCATCTCAGAGTCATAAGTACCATCTGTGTTTAGCTTCACCCATGGGGAATTTGGGGGGATCCAGCGCACCATAGTGGAGCGAATGGTTCTCCTCACAGAAGAAGATGAGGGCATGAAATCAACCAGTGGAATGCATCCTCTCTAATGAATGTCAATGAGAGTCCCCGCCGCAACAAGAAGCCGAATATGATGAGAAACCTGCGAAATCACGTAGGAGGCACAAAAGAAGTAGCCCTATGCTTACGGCTATTCTGTTCCGTCTAAAGGATCCACATAATCAATCAAGGAATAAAAAATAAAATATGTCGCTTATCCTTCCTAGGGAAGGTGCACCACCAATGACCTAATCACCATGCAATATCGGTGCTCATGTGAAAATGTGTGTGCACAGAAGGGAACCAAGAGTCAAAATGAGCTCACACAATCCAAACAGCCTCACTCCACAGGAACACATGCAGACACGACTCGAACTAAGGAGAGATACAACAGAGACGCATGGAGGCAAGAGAGATGCTCGACGACGGAGATGACAATCAACAAGAAGACGATCAAAAAGCAGATGCCACAGGAAAATAGACGTGGTGGGAGTAAGGCAATCACTCCAGATATCAGAAAACAAAGTATGCGAGGGCAGCCGTCTCTGGACAAGATCCCAGGCAGAGGAAGTCGAGAACTCCCCGTGACTGGTCAGATCCCAACGCATCACATCCTCCGTCCCCATCACAATCGGTGTCCGACTCAGAGAGTCAATCAAATCAATAAGAATATCATATAATTCACATAACTCATGCAATCGAGTATTGTCCAAAGTAAGATCATGCCAAAAATCACAAATACGAGGGAAATTGTGACCATTTTCGGGATAACTATATGAACTCAAAGGGCGATCCCCGAACCATATGTCATCCCAGAAACTAATCCTACCGTTCCCAAGGGACCACATAATATGACCATGAGTAGACTCAGAAATGCACATCATGTTGTGTTAACCCTTATAATTCTACAAACTAGTGTGTGTAGATCTTCCAAATTCGACGGCCAATTATTTTAATTGTGTTTATAGTTATAAATAAAATTAATATTTATATCAAATTAATATATCTTAGTTTGATATGTAAATAACAATTTTATGATTCGTTCTCATCATAAAATTGTATAGTAATACGTGTTAACTATATATCTGTTGTAGCCCGACATCTAGCCAGTGATAGCGTAGATCGGGTATCGATACGACTAATAAAATGATAAGGTAAAACAAGGGAAACTAGATGACTCATCACTCGGAAGCTAATAATAATTCATGCTAAAGCAAATAAAATATCATGAACCTTAATAGAAATATTGTCGGTTTTATAAAACCAAAAGCATCAGGCTTCTTGTCAACAAAATCAAATGGAGTATAGCTATTTACAAGGATTCGTATCGTTCAGGGTAGCACAACAAAACGTGATCAGACTATATGTATGAAGACATATAGCTGAGAGTGACAATCCTAATTAAGTTCAAAGGAAATAGTCTTCAATTATTCACACTATCGTATAGGGCAGAATACGGTACTCAAAAGTCGTTTGAAACAACAAACCCTCCAGCGGCCCTCCAATCTCTCTCCATGATCATCATGCACATTTAGAAATACATGCAGGGCTGAGTATAAAATACTCAGTGGACATAAGCCGAAAAAAACAATCTCGCTCTTAGAGCTATAAATTTAACTTGCCATTTATACTTTACACAGGGGTTTTACTCAAAAGAACCCGTGTAAGCAATTGATAAATTATAAGCATCATAAACAATGCGTGATAGACTGCAGTAAAAAATACTTAGCATGTAGTACCACTTCTACAACTCATCATCATCAAGGTATTGAGAAGTAGGCCTCCTTCTCAAGCACCGTAACCGGCCAACCTGACAGTCGGCTCACAGTCATTTCTGACCGGCCAACCCGGTATACAGCTCACGGTTACCTCTGTGTACACAATCCCGCTTTTGGCAGGACCCAAAATCGTTTCATCCGTAGAGGGTAACGTACAGGCTCGTCGTCGTCAAAACTCGGCAAGTTAATTAGTTCAAACATCAATTTATCTTAAATCATTTTTAAAACTCATAAACATCATCATAATCATTATTTAGAAAGTCGGCAATTGGGGTATTAGAAAGTAATGCCCACCTAAAAATCCTAGCTTTGGCTCTCGTACTTTGGAGTGATCTCAATTGCTCTCTCGACTCGTATCTTCAAATATCATCATTGGCGTAGACGGTTCATGTAATAAAATAAACGTCGATCAGACAATTCCTCACTAGGTTCACTGTTCTCATCTTAGTACTATTCTTCGTTTCTCATTGGTACCTTCTAACTAATCATTCTTATAATAATAATACTTCCTAAATATTCACCGTTTCTACTCTCAACTCATCACCAAATTTTTAAGTCTAAACAGTCCATTAAGGAACAAACTCCTAGATACTCAAACCCAGATAGCATCTAACAATCACATACATAAAGTTATGGCAGTATAACACATTCTTTAATACATTCTCGATAATTCACATAATACTAAATGATACAATTATGTGATTAAATATCTCAAGAAAAACCAAATTCGGTTAAATAAATTAAACTCGGAAAAAGTTTCCTATATATATATATATATATATATATTCCATTAGCATTTTTATGAATTAATACGGTGTATAGTTATCACCATTAATACATGAAATTATAATAAATCAAAAGTAGGTGTGTTGTGAATGCCTATACTTGGCCTCACACCATCTGTTTTAACTTCAAGAAATAAACTGTTTCACCTCGGAACTCCCCTGGGTTTGGGATTCATACCATTTGAAACCTCTTGAAGTCTAGTTTCATTTAAAAAAAGTATGTTGCAAAACTCTAAGTGGTTCAGGAGATATGACCATTTTCCCACAGCCTACCATATTCGGCAGTTTTGTGCAATTGGAAGTATTTATTTTTGGAAAATAGTATATCTTGTCGAAATGACTTGAATTTTTGTGGGTAGCTAGCTAACATATTCATCTAGTTTATATAAAAATTTGGAAACCAAAAACTGAGGGGAAGCTACTGAAAAGGGTGGCTCTAGTATCTGTTTCTTCCAAACTTTCGGTAGAAAGTTGCAGTTGGAGATTTATATTTTAAAAGGGCAACAAATGATGTCCAAATGACTTCAAATTTTACATGAACGTTCCTAACACTTATATATACTTACCATAAAGTTTACAAGAGTTTTGGGTATCAATAACCCCGTCTAATTACATCAAGGCAGTAGCTTTTTAAGCTAGCCATATTAACTCATTAATTAGTCAATCTTAAGCATATAGCCAAGTATACCCTATTTCCCATCAAACCAATTCATCATAATCTTTATCAATCATCTCTAATCATCATTCTAACTCATCAACTATCATACCTACAATCTCATAGGCTCATTTTCATACTCAAATCCTCACTTACTTCATGAACTTCAAATTTCCAAACATCACACAAACTAACACCTTCAATAATCCATATATCAAAATAAATCCATGCTTTTCATGCAAAAGATAAATAAATAACATCTCAATAGCATGAATACACTCTCCACTTAAGGTTATAAGATGAAAAATTTTAGAAGACTTCCAACCCTATTTTTTTTCGAAAATTTTGAAGAGAAGAAAAGGTGATGTTTTCATGCTTTAACCCTCCATCTACATGTTTATCAAGCTTAATTATAAGTAGATTCATGTGATTAGAAGCTTACTCTATGATTTTTGAAGAGGAAAGTATAGCTCCTCCTTCTTGAACCAAGCTTTCAACCTCAATCAAGCTGTTGATATAAAAATATATATGTAGATTTTGAGCTTGATTTGGTAGATGATTATGGTGTAGAATTAGCTTGTGCAGCTTTTTACTTACTCATTAATGGCGGTGGATGAAGAAAGTTGGCAGAGAAGAGAGAGGGAGGGGACGGCTACTATAGAGGATGAATGAGGAATGATATGTTTTATTTAAGTGCAAATACTTAGCCTCCAAGCAAAAATATTATAGTTTAATATTGTATCTTATCCACTTGCTTTGTCTTATCCACTTGCTTTGACTCCCTTCTCTAAAGTCAGTCTTGTAGACTAATCTTGGTGGCCAGAGCTGTGAAAGCTCGACAGACGAAACTGCTTTAGCTCGGTCGCCAGAGCAGGATGAGCTCGGTAGCCAGAGCTGCTTCAGCTCTGGTTAAGCTCTGGGACCCGAGCAGAGACCGCTCAACTTCAGCTCTGGAACCGGAGTACAGACCCCTCAACTTCAGCTCTGGAACCGAAGCAGAGGCAACTTGACTTCAGCTCTGCTTCTAGAGCAGAGCTCGATTTCAGCTCTGCTACCAGAGCATAGCAGATCTCAGTTTCAGCTCTGTTACCAGAGCAGAGCACAACTCGTCTTCAGCTCTGCTACCAGAGCAGAGCACAACATGACTTGAGCTCTGCTCCCAGAGCAGAGCTCGGTTTCAGCTCTGCTACCAGTGCATAGCAGAGCTCGGTTTCAGCTCTGGTATCAGAGCAGAGCACAGCTCGACTTCAGCTCTGCTACCAAAGCTCTGCTACCAGAGCAAAGCTCGGTTTTAGCTCTGCTACCAGAGCAGAGCTCGGTTTCAGCTCTGCTACCAGAGCAGAGCACAACTCGACTTCAGCTCTGCTACTAGAGTAGAGACGACTATGATGCCAGAGCAGACTCGACTCTTTTTGATTCAGCTTTGGGTTCAGAGCAAAGACAGCTCGGACGCTAGAGCAGAATCGACTCTGATTCAGCTCTGGGACCAGAGCAGAGACAGCTCGGTCATCAGAGCAGAATCACTCAGAGGGTAGAGCAGCTGGAGACCAGAGCAGCTTCAGCTCGGTGGCCTGAGTATCCTTCAGCTCAGGGCCAGAACAGAGACTGCTCGGTTGCCAGAGCTGCTAAAAACTATCAAAAGAAAAGAAAATAAAACTTCATCCTTATTCAACCAGCATGTCTATAAATCCTTAATCTCTCAAAGTACTTCATTCACTAGTTCCATCATAAAAAAAAATAATAACTCAATCTATTGGGATATCTCATCTTGTCATATGCTATTGTTATATCTCAGTGCTCTTAATAATAAATCTCTCAATAATTATAATGAGGAAAAATGCGGGGTGTTACATCCTACCCCCCTTAAAAAAAATTCATCCCAAAATTTACGTTGTTTACCTTCGGGAAAAAGCTTGGGGTACTTCTCTTTCATCTTTTCCTCAAGTTCCCAAGTTGCTTCTTCTTGGCCATGATGTTTCCATTGGATCTTCACCAAAGCAATTAATTTGTTTCGCTACTGTTGTATCTTCCTGTCCAAAATAACTTCCGGTCTCTCCTCATAGCTCAAGTGTGGTTCCAGGGATACTTCTTCTTGGTGAATGACGTGTTTTGGATCAAACACGTACTTCCTCAGTTGAGATACATGAAAAACGTCGTGGACGTTCGCGAAGTTTGGTGGCAATGCAAGTCTGTAAGCAACAAGGCCTACTTTCTCTATTATATCATACGGTCCTATGTATCTCGGTTTAAGCTTTCCTTTCACTCCAAATCGATGCACTCCTCGAGACGGGGAAACTTTCAGAAAAACTTTATTTCCCACATCAAAATGAATCTCCGTTCTTCTGGTATCTGCGTAGGACTTTTGACGATCTTGGGCCTATTTGATTCTTTGATGAATCTGTCGCACGGTAGAAATCATTTCTTCTATTGCCTCAGGTCCAAGTACCTTTCTCTCTCCTACCTCGTCCCAATAGAGCGGAGATCTACACTTCTTCCCATACAAGGCTCCATATGGAGCCATGTTAATAGTTGACTGGAAACTATTATTATATGCAAACTCAATTAGGGGCAAAAGTTGTTCCCATTGGGTTCCTCTATCTAGCACAACAGTTCGAATCATATCTTCCAGAACTTGTATAGTCCTTTCAGACTGTCCGTCTATCTGAGGATGAAAAGTTATACTAAAGTTTAATTTAGTACGCAACTCCTTCTGCATGCTTATCCAAAACCGTGAGGTAAATTTGGAATCTCTGTCGGATGTAATCGTCATCGGTACTCCATGCGGTCGTACTATCTCCCTAACATAGATCTAAGCTAGCTTGTCAGATCCATAAGTAATTGGAATAGGTATAAAATGGGCACTCTTCGTCAATCTATCAACGACTACCCAAATGGCAGTGACAAAGTCCATAGCTATGTGATCCCATTTCCACTCTGGAATCTCTAACGGTTGTAGTTTGCCATAGGGTCGTTGGTGTAGTGCCTTTACTTGTTGACATGCCAAACATCTTTCTACGAAAGCTGCTATTTCTTTCTTCATTCCTTCCCACCAAAACCTAGTTTTTAGATCTTGGTACATCTTCGTGCTTCCTGGGTGTGCGGTGTAGGGAGTATCATGAGCTTTGCTCATAATTTCCTTCTTCAACTCTTCCTTATCAGGCATACACAATCTTCTTTCGTATAAAATGGCATTGTCCGCCGCTTCTTGATAACCTTCCATTTTCTCAGTTCGAATCTTCACACGCAACTTCTCCATCTTCTCATCTTCTCGTTGCACCGCGATAATCCTTAATCGCAAATCAGGTATAATACTCAACGTGGCAATAACGATCTCTGCCGTCTGTGGTGGTAATATTACTTCTATTTTCATCCTCTCAAATTCTTTGATCAAGTCCTTCTCTTGGGTAAGGAGAAATCCCAATTCTGCTTGATTCTTTCTGCTCAAAGCGTCAGCTACAACATTAGCCTTTCCAGGGTGATAATTGATTCCACAATCATAATCTTTTACTAACTCGAGCCATCTTCTCTGTCACATATTGAGATCTTTTTGCTCAAAGAAATATTTGAGACTCTTGTGATCAGTGTATATCTCGCACCGTACTCCATAAAGATGGTGTCTCCATATCTTCAATGCGTGTACCACTGCAGCTAATTCTAAATCATGTGTCGGGTAATTCATCTCGTGTGGTCTAAGTTGTGGTGAAGCATAAGCAATCACTTTCCCGTCTTGCATAAGTACACATCCTAGATCATTTTTTGACGTATCCGTGTAGACAGCGTACTCTTTATCTGCCTTTGGAACAGCTAGCACTGGGGCAGTGGTGAGTCTCTTCTTCAATTCTTGAAAACTTCGCTCACATACGTCAGTCCACTCATACTTGACATCCTTCTTTAGCAGGTGCGTTATTGGCTTAGCAATTTTTGAAAAGCCCTCAATGAATCTTCGGTAATAACCTGCTAATCCCAGAAAACTGCGTATTTCGTGTGGCGTAGTTGGTGATCTCCATTCTTGTACAGCCTGCACTTTTACTGGATCTACCTCAATTCCTCTTGCAGAAACAATATGTCCCAGAAAATTGACTTCCTTAAGCCAAAACTCGCATTTTATAAACTTGGCAGTAAAGTTTCTCAGCTCGCAACTTCTCTAATCACGATCCTTAGATGTTCTTCATGTTCTCATCTATTTCTCGAGTAAATCAAAATATCATCGATGGAGACTAACACGAACTTATCTAAGTATTCGTGAAAAACTCGGTTCATGAGATCCATGAACACAGCAGGGGCATTCGTTAGTCCAAAAGGCATCACTATAAACTCATAGTGTCCATATCTTGTACGATATGCCATTTTCAGAATATCCTCTGACCGTATCTTCAATTGATGGTATCCCGATCTTAAATCAATCTTTGAAAAAGTGTTCGCTCCCTGAAGTTGGTTGAACAGGTCATCAATCTGGGGCAACGAATACTTGTTCTTCAGCGTAACCTTATTCAGCTCACGATAATCGATGCATAACCTCAAGCTGCCATCTTTTTTCTTGACAAAAAAACTGGTGCTCCCCATGGGGAAACACTGGGTCGAATGAAACCCATGTCCAATAATTCTTGCAGTTGCAGCGTCAACTCTTGCAACTCTGCCGGTGCCATCCTATAAGGTGCTTTTGACATCGGTGCGGCTCTGAGCTCAAGGTCGATCGTAAACTCAAGTTGTCGATCTGGTGGTAATCCTGTCAAAGCTTCAGGGACAACGTCCTTGTATTCCCGCACAACTGGCATATCGTCTATGTTTGCCTTGGATTCCTCACTCTGGTTTAAGTATACAACGTAAGCAATTGTATCATTTCTTTGCAAAAGCTTTTTGGCTCGTAGCGCTGAGATGATTGGCGTCTTTTTCCATTTTCTCTCAATGCCAAAAAAAGAAGTAGACTCTTGGCCGGAAGGTTGAAATGATATTCGTCTCTCCTTGCATAGTATCGTCGCATAGTTTTCCTCTAACCAATCCATTCCCAATATAATGTCTAAATGCCACATAGGCATTACCCTGAGGTTTCTTTCCTTAAGCTTGATTGATCCTAACTCAAATTCTAAGTCAGGACACACGTGTGAAACCGTAGTAGTTCTGCCTATGGGAGTGGTTACCCTTAGATGTTGTGGAGCATGTTCTATGTTCAGTTCTAATGTATCCACACACGGAATGGAGATAAAAGAATGCGATGCTCCCGTATCGAACAATATTACTATAGGTACTTCTTTTAATTCACCCATACCTGCTAAATTTCCTTGTTTCCCATCATTCACTTTCTGATCAATGGCAAACACTCTCTGTGATGTCGCTGAGTTGCCTGCGGGGCTAGTGGTCATCTTCCCGACTGATGTAGTCGGTAAGCTTGCTGTTGGCGCTGTGGCGGCGGTAACGGTAGATGTCCCTCCATAGCCCTAAGCTGTGGCTGAAACTGATTTGGTCGCCCTCCGCTTCCATTTTGCTGACGATTGGGACATTGATTTGAATAATGTCCAGCCCTTCCACAGGTATAGCAGTTGTTTGTTCTGATCTTGCATTCTCCCAGATGTAGCTTGTTACATTTCAGACAAAGTAGGTATCCCTTGAGGTACGTGTGGTGTTTCTGGGGCTACCGGAGGTCCAGCATAAGGTCGCTTGTCTCTATTTTGAAAATGTGATGGTGCATTCTGATGCTGCCATAGGCTTTTTAAATTCTTGACTTCGGTCTTCCCATTTCCTCTTACCTTTCTGTCCCTGTCCTGAAAAAGGTTGATTTCTCCTTTGAGGGTTCGGGTTCGACTGGGGTACATAAGTTTGACTCCTCTTTTCTGGCTGCATTGCCAGTTCCATATCCAGTGCTCGATTTAATGCTTCAGCATATGACAGCGCACTCTGACTCGCCAAGACAACTCGTATCTCTTGCTTTAGTCCAGAGCAAAACAGCTCTAACATCTTCTCGTCTGTATCCACTCGATATGGTGCATATCGAGCCAAATCACAAAACAGATGGTCGTACTCAGCAACTGTTTTGTTTCCTTGCCTTAGATTTACAAATTTCGTCTTCTTCTTCTTCCGATAACTTCGCGGTACATATTTTTCACACAGAGCTGTCTTAAATTGCTCCCAAGTTAAAGCAGCCATTTGTTCTGGGGTCATGGTTTTCTGTTTCGCTTCCCACCAAAAATCTGCTGACCCCTTAAGCTGATATGACATACACATAAGACGCTCGGGATCATCACATCGAAGAAATCTAAAGATTCGCTCCATGCTTCTTATCCATTCTTCAGTTTCAGCAGGATCTCTAGACCCATTGAAGGTAGGTGGATTCTGCCTTAAACAGAGTTCTTCTATCCTCCTTTCTGGCTGTGGAGGAGGTGGTGGCGGCGTAGGTTCTCTTTATTCTTCCTCTTCCTCTTCCTCTTCTTAATTTCTATATCTCATTCTCGGCGGCATTCTAAGAAGAAAACATACGTCAGCTCTTAAAACTAGTTCTTATAAATCACAAATCATAGGATTCTTACTCAACATCATACCATTTCTATAACATTACATCTCTAGTTAAAACCTCCGTTCGTGTAACATTATAGAGAAGAGAAGAATCGAAGATTGAGAAGTTTGTGTTTTGTATTGCTTCATTTGCTTGTAAATTACAACCACCCTTTATAAGGTTAGGAAAAACTTACATAAGGAAAGAGATAATGGAAATAATAATCAAGGATCTTAGAATGTTTGATTGATCCTTAATTGTATCTAATGCAATCTTTTCTTTCTTACTTTCAAGCACTCCCTCTCAAGTTGAGTAACGGGATTTCCGATACTCAACTTACCTAGGACCTCAGAAAAACTTTTGGAGTTCACAGCCTTGGTTAAGATATCAGCCAGTTGCTCTTCAGATCTCACAAATGGCAATGCCACAATTCCTCATTCAATCTTCTATTTGATGAAGTGTCTATCTACCTCGACATGTTTAGTTCTGTCATGCTGGACAGGGTTCTCAGATATGCTGATGGCCGCTTTGTTGTCCCAGAACGTTTGGCACGTCTTGGTTGGTTGAAGACCTAACTCAGTCAACAATCTTCTTAACCACAGGACTTCGATCAGACCACTCTTGATTCCCCTAAACTCAGCTTCTGCACTTGAGAGAGCTACCACATTCTGTTTCTTACTCCTCCACGAGACAAGGTTGCCTCCAATAAAAGCGAAGTATCCTACTGTTGATTTCCTGTCAACAGGATTTCCAACCCAGTCAGCATCAGTGTATGATTGTATCTCTAAATGTCTAGCTTTCTTGAACAGCACTCCTACATTCAAAAGTTCCTTTCAAATATCTCACAATCCTGAGTGCAGCTTCCATGTGATCAGTTTTTGGTTGGTGCATGAACTGGCTTACAACTCCAACAGCATAAGCAATATCAGGTCGCGTGTGAGAAAGATAAATGAGTTTCCCTACCAACCTGCTGATATTTTCCTCGATCAGCCAATTCAGCTCAATTCACAATCTGGAGCCCATGATTCACAATAATAGGTGTCTTTGCTGCCTTGCAGTCTAGGATCCCTGTTTCAGCTAGAAGGTCTAGAGTATAATTCTTCTGGTTGATGAAGATCCCCCTTTTTGATCTAAGGGCTTCTATTCCAAGTAAGTATTTTAATCTTCCCAGGTCCTTCATCTCAAATTCTTTGAATAGGATCTCTTTCAGTTTCAGAATCTCCTATTATGATCATGTCATCAACATAGATAACTAAACAGGAAATGAGATCACCTCGTTTCTTTATGAATACGGGTGTGGTCGGAATTGCTTTGTTGGTATCCAAATTTCTTCATGGCTGTGGTAAACCTCCCAAACCAAGCCCTGGGAGACTGTTTGAGTCCATACAAAGTCTTCTTCAACTTGCACACCTCTCCATCTTCAAAATCATCAGAGAAACCTTGGGATACCTCTATGTAGACCTCTCTCTCTTCTTCTAGTTCTCCATGAAGAAAAGCATTTGTGACATCGAACTGATGAAGATCCCAATCCTTATTGGCAGGCAATGGAGAGAAGAGTTCTGACAGTGTTCATCTTCGCAACAGGTGAGAAGGTTTCCTCATAATCAATTCCATACATCGGTGTGTATCCTTTTGCGACTAGCCAAGCTTTGTATCGTTCAATGGATCCATCTGGTTTCCTTTTGATTGTGAACCATTTGCATCCAACGGGTTTCTTTCGATCCCTTCGGTAATCTACATTTTTCCTATGTATGATTCCGATCCAAGGCACTTATCTCCTTTCTCATGGCCTCCCTCCAATGCTCAATCTTGAGAGCTTGTTCTGCTGTTTGAGGAATCTCTTCATCATACAAGGCAACTTCATATGTTGTGGCGGTTCTAGACAGGTTCCCTTTAGCAATGTTCCGAGTAATTTCTTCCAATCTTTTCTGGGGTATATCGCTTGGGAGGAACGCCCCGAGTACTCCTTGGTGGTAGCACATATCTCCTTGTTTCTTCTTCCACCACATGTTCCTCTTGTTCTCTATGATTCTCTTCAACAACTTGAGACATTTGATTAGTGGAATCGGAAGCTATAATAGGTTCAGTATTCCTTACCTCAGATATCGGCAACAGGAGAAGATATCAGCAGTTGTGGTTCATGCAGCGGAATGGATTGTTCAGATATAGATCGAGTAAGTTCGGTGTTTTTCTGTTGGATCTACTTCCGGAACTGGCATTGGTAACCAACTTAACAAGTCGATCTCACTCTCATTTTTACTCTCACTCTCCCCCTGACTGTTAAGGTGGTTACTGTAAAAGTACTCAGTTTCAAGAAAGTTACAGTTTATGGTAGTCGTAATTTGACGATTTTGAGGGTTGTAACACCTATACCCTTTTTTATTGACCCCATAACCCACAAACACACACTTAATCGCACAAGGAGAGAGTTTTGTTCATTCATGTTTAGGGATATGAATGAAAATGGAACAACCAAAGATTCATGGTTGCAACGTGAGGGCAGGAGGTATATTAGTGAAGGTAGACAGCTTCTGTAAGGGAGTTTGGAGCCGAAAAGTTCTTGTGGGGAGGCGATTTATAAGATAAACAGAAGTTGCAACAGCTTCAGGCCAGAAAAAGTTGGGTACTCGTGACTCGATCATCATAGCACGAGTCATTTCAAGTAGGATACGCTTTTTTTCTTTCGGCAACACCATTTTGTTCAGGGGTGTGGGGGCAGGTTGTTTGGTGGATCATTCCTCTTTGTTGACTAAACTCTTTTATGGAATTATTAACAAACTCCCCCCCATTGTCAGTTCTAAGAGTTTGGATATTTTTCTAAAATTGAGTTTGGATCATAGCATAAAAATGAGTAAAATTTTCAAAAACCTGAGACTTATGTTTAAGAAAATAAACCCATGTCATCCTAGTGCAATCATCAATGAAAAGCAGAAAATATCTCAAACCAGTGTCCCCCCATAACAGGCGCTGGCCCCCAAACATCAGAGTGAACGAGAGAAAAAATAGAGTTTACTTGAGTATCATTTGGTTTGAAGGACTGTCTGTGGCTTTTAGACAAAACACAAACTTCACACGACAAAGTTTCATTGTGCACTAACTTAGGAAATAAAAGCTTAAGATAACTCGTGGAAGGATGTCCTAGACGTCGATGCCAAAGCCATGCTTCCCGGTCTGCAGATCCGTGAGCGAGCATCACCTTGCCTTGTTGAGCTATGTCATCCACATAATATAATCCATTCCGCTCAGTGCCACGCCCAATAATCTTCCCCGTCCGAATATCCTGAAGAAAACAAAAGTGAGGATGCATAAGCAGGGTACAATTGAGCTCTTGTGTGACATGGCTGATGGACATTAATTTGTGGAAGAGAGACGGGACATAAAGACAATTTGAAAGTCGTAAAGTAGGAGAGATTTCTATAGTTCCAAGGCCCCTCAACCCGAGTCAAATCCTTATTAGCAGTTTGGACATGAGTTCTAGATGACTTGGATGACTCAAGAATGTCGGATTTATCAAAGGTCATCGTGTCAGTGGCCCCACAATCAAAAATCCACCCTTTATCCATATCCCTAATACCACAAGAGATTTGATATGCAACGGAAGATTTTAGGGATTTTCTACAAAATTGGGAATTAATTTTAGTGTTATGTAGAGGATTAGGGTAGTTTTGTAATTTCTGAAAGTTTAGGGAGGCAGTTTTTATAACATGGGGTCGATTCTGTGATTTAACAAAACTTAAGGGGGCAGACATTAAAAAATGGGGTTAGCTCTGTAAATATTGAGAAGAATGAGGGTTGGTGTGAAAACACCAAACCCTATACCTAATTGAGAGCCTCCAGCCGCCTTTCTCTCAAATCCAGCCGCCTCCTTCCTCTCAAACTCGTCCTCATCGATCCTGCGGCTACGGCCGCAGCATTGGAGGCCACCGCCGTTATTTTTGTGGCCATCACTGTAGCTTTGTCTCCCCTACCTTTCTCGATCTCCCCGCCTCCTCCCACGGCTACCGCCGATCCGGCGATTTCTCCAACAATCGCCTTTCCTTTCGCCATCTGAGATTTATGGTTGTCTTCCCACCATTCCGGGTGGCCTATGAGTTGAAAACATCCCTCCTTGGTATGCTTTGTCATTCCACAGTGGGTGTAAAAAAGTTTCGTCTTATCCTCTTAGTTTTCACGATGACGGCATTCCAGACCGATGTGGAGGGCCTCTGCCGCCGACGCCGGCAGCGTGTGCTAGTCGTGGTCCAGATTGGTGGCGAGTTGCGGCGAGTCCAACCCCTATGTCTCCCGATGATGAGCTGTTAGCGTCGGTCGAGGGATTCGAGTTGGTTGCCGGCTACAATATTTGCAGTCGGGCGGCCTCTCGTCTCACCTTCGAGAAGGCCGACTTGGCTGAGGGAATGGGTGTCCCCTTGAGGATATCCCGCCGGATGCTATCGTATTTTGCATCCAACCCGGAGAGGAATTGATAAAGCCGCCGATTCTTGATTAATTTCCGGTATTTGTTGATTCCCTCTTCACAGCAACCAAGAGGATTAGGCTCCCTGCTGTCGATGGTAAGCCATATGGTTTGCAACTCGTTCCAGTAATCTTCTAAGGTAAGTTGTCCCTGATTTACCTTGTTGGCTTTCACTTCCAAATCGTGGATTTGGAATGGATCGGCTCCACTTCCGTAGGTGATTGCTAGGTTGTCCCATACTGCTTTTGCTGTTTCATGTTGTGCAAAGTTTGTTACTAACCTCCCTTCCATGTTCTGTATTAGCCATGAGAAAACTAAAAGATCCGATTATTCCCATTGGTAATATTCTGAATCTGTTTCCTTTGGTGGTGGTGGTCGTCCAGTGATATGACTGGACTTCCCTCTACTTCCTATGGCCACTTTCATGAGACGAGACCACAAGCGGTAGTTGTTTCCATCAAGCTTGAATCCAAGCGTAACGTTGTCCGAATTTCGAACAGGATTGGCGATTTGTAGTGTCAACTCGTTTGAGGCTGAATTGGTTTTTGATTCGTCTGTGTCTCATGTCATGTTTGAGGCTGAATTGGTTTTGATTTGTAGTGTTTTGGTTTTTTTTTTCAGGAACGGGTTTGAACATGGGCTGCCTTGATCAGTTCATGGGTTGAGAAGGGATTTTGGAACGATGATGAAAAGAAAACTGAGTTCCATGTTTAAACCTACTCTGATACCATGTTAACACATGGTATCAACATTATAGAGAAGAGAAGAATCGAAGATTGAGAAGATTGTGTTTTGTATTGCTTCCTTTGCTTGTAAATTACAACCACCCTTTATAGGGTTAGGAGAAACTTACATAAGGAAAGAGATAATGGAAAATAATAATCAAGGATCTTAGAATGTTTGATTGATCCTTAATTGTATCTAATGCAATATTTCCTTTCTTACTTTCAACAAATAAAACCCAAGTCGGTGGCAAGGCTGAAAGGCAAAGCTGGAGCTTGCAAAGTTGGATCTGGAAGCGCTGGAATCTGGCAAGGCTGGAGCTGGCAAAAATGGGATCTGGCAAGGCTGGAATCCGGCAAAGCTGGACCCGGGCATAGCTGGAGGCCAAAGTTGGCATTTCCACGATGTACAACACTGATGCATATTTTACTCCTCATCAGTTACTCCCCCCAGTTCGGTTGAACCGGGTTTTCTTCGTGTTCAACTGGTGAAGTGTTGTGTAGAGTCAGCACTGTGCTGCTCTCCCAAGTAGAGTCCAAATGTCTCAGCCCTGCAGCCCTGTAACTTATCCAAGATTGAGTATTGTAAGTTTGCAAAATAATCAAAGATAAAAAATTACACCCCTCAAAGTCGTCAACACAAAAATATTCCAACCCTGCCAATATATTTAGAATAACAACAATAATAATAAGAATGAAGAAACTCTCTTTCGAACGTGCTCATTGAGCCACTCTTTGATTATTATAGTTGTGCCTACGAACAACGATTCCCTTTATTTTTTAATTTTCTCTCCAATAGCTCGCGACTGAGGTAGCTTCTAAAATTTAATGCCCACGCTAAGCTAGCATTGGGATCCAGACTTAGGCAGCTTCTCAAACTTAATGCTCTTAATGCCCGTGCTAAGGCAGCTCTGGGAGCTCGCGCTTAGGCGACTTCTAAATCCTAAGTGCCCGCGCTACTACCAGCATTGGGATCCGGTGTAGGCAGCTGCCCGCGCTAAGCCAGCTCTGGGAGCTCGAACTTAGGCAGCATCTAAAAAATTTAACCTTCCTGATGCCCTCGCTAAGGCAGCTCAAGGAGCTCGCTGCTTAGGCGACTTCTAGGTCCTAAGTGCTCGTGCCACTACCAGCATTGGTGTAACAGCTCGGCTCCAGACATGACGGCTGTCCCCACAGACCAATACGAGTCTTTTCTAGCGTATTTTGTCCTCACTCGCACGCTCCCCAAGAAACTTCCCAAGGGGTCACCCATCCTGAAAATGCTCCAAGCCAAGCACGCTTAACCATGGAGTTTCTTCAATTTGGGCACCAGAAAAGAAGATGCATCTTGTTGATATGAGTAGCACTTATTCAAATCATTTATGCATCCCTCTCGTTCAGGTGTGTTCCGATTCATCCCTATGCCCCTCCGCTTGGAAGTCTTAATCGGAGTCGCTCCTTGTCCGTGCCTCTTTGCACCGGCGATCACTCCGTACTTCATCCCTGGGCGTCACAGGCTTACCAACTTCCGCTTAGTTCGTCCCCAAACCACAATGTACTGGGAGAGGTTCGGCTCTGATACCACCTGTAACAGCCCGGCTCCAGACTTGACGGCTGTCCCCACAGACCAATACGAGTCTTTTCTAACGTGTTTTGTCCTCACTTGCACGCTCCACAAGAAACTTCCCAGGGGGTCACCCATCCTGAAATTGCTCCAAGCCAAGCACGCTTAATGATTTATGCTTAATTGTTCTGATTTTAGAGGGTTTGCATGTGCTTGTTTTAAGTTAAATATTCTGGAAATTGGTGCGTTTATGGTTTGTTTTATGCTTTGCAGGAGATTTAGGTTTTATAGATGGAAGAGTGCGATTTTGGAGATTTTGGATGAGAATTGTGTATTGTGGCGCAATCTGGTGTTCAGAGCTTAAAAGCCCGCGCCAGAGCTGAAAAGCCCTGCGCGCAAATCAGAGCTGCGCGGATAGCTCTGTATCAGAGCAGAGCTCACTTCATAGTCAGAGCTGACATCTCCAGAGCTGAACTTCGCTATCAGAGCTAAAATCTCCAGAGCAGAACAAACTTGTCAGAGCAGAGCTAAACTTGACAGAGCTGACTTACGCGCCAGAGTAAACTCGGCAGAGCAGAGCTAAAGATCGACAGAGCTGACTATTCTTTAGAGTCAACATATTTTGCCAAAGTCAACATATTCAGAGCTGAACTTTACAGAGCTGACTTTCAACTCTGCCATACTTGCCAGAGCTCGCTAATGCCTAGGTAGCCAAAGTTAGGTTTACATATGCTTTCATAGTTCTTAGTTTCGATTTCTGTTCTAGTTAGTTTATAATAGTTCTTTCAATTCAAGTTTTAGTTAGTTCCCGTTTAGAGTTGTAATCATGTGACAGGTTGCTTCTTGAGACGTTTACGGTATTTCTTAATCAAGTTTATTTATTTGCTTTTACATGCTTTCATGTTTATGTTTTCCTTTAAATTCTGCACTTTAAATTATGCAATTTAAATTATGCGTTTTCATGTTTTCCTTTAAATTTCTCAATTTAGTTTCATGCCTAATAGATTAGAAGTTTTAATTTACAAGTCTTTAAATTCCTAGTTAGTATTTAAATTCCAAGTTGCTTTTACTTTAAGTTCGTTTAAATCTTGCCTAGGGTTTAATAGTTTCTTGCCTAGGATTAATGTTTATTTTCGCATGCATGTTTATGTTTGTTCTTTCTCGCCTAGTTAATTTTAAGATTAAGTTTTAGTTTACTTTACAAGCATTAGTTTAATTCCTTTTCCGCCTAGATAATCCTTTAGTTTAGTTTTCACGTAAGTTTACTTTACAAGTTTTAGTTTAATAATCAAGTTTACCGTTTTCATGTGACATAACTAATTCCCTTAAAGATCTTCCTTGAGAGACGACATTGGGTTAACTTACCACTGCTAGAGTGTCCTTCTCCTATTGCAAGTCAATCTAGAGGTGTTCTACTTGAGTCACTTAACCTTGGAGTTTCTTCCATTTGGGCATCAGAAAAGAAGATGCATCTTGTTGATATGAGTAGCACCTATCAAATCATTTAAGCACCTATCAAAGTCATAAGTATTACTTTTTTTTTTCTTGAAGGGTGGAAATGAGAAATTGATAGTGAGGCAAGAGTTCTATTTCTGCACACACCAGGGAAGACTTTTTGCTGCCATTTCAGTCGTTGCATTTTCTCGTTGGGAACAAAAGTGTTGTGTGATACTAAGTATTTAGGTTTGAATTGAATCTATTTTATTAAGTATATATATGATACACAATATTATTCCATGATTACTCAAATCATCTAGTCCTTAATTAATTGTTAAAATATCCATTGCCCTAATCATTTTTATTAAGTATTTAAGTTTAAATGTAGAAAAATACTTAAGAATATGAGAAACTCAAGCATATTAAATACTAAAATCTAGAAAAGAAATGAGTCTGTGACATTTAAATACATAAAATGAATTTCTAAGATTAAAATAATTTTAATATTGGTTTCAACTTGGATTGATGGTCTTATCTTGTTTTCTTACTGCAGATGCAATATTTGTGAAGATTATTACTTGAAAGACGATTACTCTTGAGGTTTAGAGCTTTCTTACTGTTCTAGTAACTTGCCGAACCACATCCCATTATTGTCTTATCTTGTTTTCTTACTTGCAGATGAAATTTTTGTGAAGATTATTACTTGAAAAACGATTACACTTGAGGTTTAGAGCTTTCTTTCTATTCTAGTAACTTGTTGAACCATATCCTATTATTGCATGTTGCTAGATTGCCCTATTGGTGGCTTTAGGAATGAAGTTTTGTGTATATATTTCATTGCTTAGGAGTATTAGAAATTGGTGGTTAGGATTGGGTGGAGCCTTGCCGGCTCCATCGAATTTTGTTGGTGAGAAGGCGTGGCGCCATTATGTGAATATTTGTGCATTTATTTTGTTCTTAATGATGAGCTATATGATCATAAATGAAATTCTATTAAGTTTCGTTCAGATTTAACGTAATAGAAATGTATGAAGGGTGGATGTCCAAATGTAAATTATGGACGTGACAGCCCAAAATCAATATCTTCATTGGTAATTGTAAGCAAGCATTTTATTTCAATATTATTTTAAGATTAATTATTTAAAATAATTGACACATTGCTTATTATCTTATTTTTATCAGTTTGCCGAAGGATTTTACTCTAAAGACGAAATCAATGAAGTTCGGAAAGAGTGGGCAAAATTTGTGTATCGTTTTGTTGATAAAATGATGATGAAGGTAAATTTGATATATATATATATATATATATACTCCCTTTGTCCGCCAAAATTGTGGCACAATTACTATATATCAGGCGTCCGCCAAGATTATGTCATTTTCCTTTTGTGGCAATAGTCCCACCATCTACTTTTATATTTTATCCTTACAAACACTCTTTATTTACAAAAAACTCACCCCAAATTCAATCTCAACCACACATCTCATAAAGTGGTGGGACCCTTTCTCCACTACATCAAAATCATCATCAATTTTATTAAATCTCGTGCCGAAGTAATTTACCACAATCTTGGCGGACGGAGGGAGTATATTTTTTGGTTTATTTATATTTAGTGATTTAGATGATTTTATATTCTTAAAGTTGTCCTATTTTATTTTGTTCATGTAGGTTCAAGCTAGTTGGATGATTGATTTGTTGGATGATTGCTGGTGAATGAAGGCGTAATTAGTTGGAGATTTTATTAGAAATTTTTTTAGTAGATAAATAAAGGCGTAGAGACGATATAATTGTGGATGTAAATATTTGATTATGAGTTTTAGTGGTTTATAAGTATTGTTTGTTATTTATTAGTGGTTTATAAGTATTGTTTGATTATTTGATGTTTAAGTATTTTAGTTTTGTTATATATATTGGTCTTATAAAACAGGGATGAAATATATTAGATATATTTTTTTAATTTTATCATAGAATAGAGAACAGATATTACATGTTGTCTATCATTAAATAGACAACGGTTACTATTTGTTGTCTATAACAAGTAGATTTGTTGTCTATATTATTATAGACAACATATAATCTTTGTTGTCTATTAGCTTCCATTAGTTGTCTACGTTCAAATAGACAACATATAATATATGTTATCTATTACCATCCGTCTGTTGTCTATCTTTAAATAGTTGTCTATGAGCACCCCATAATAGATAACAACGACCTCTACAACAGACATTTTCACATAGACAACAGTAAATAAATGTTGTCTATGTGCTAAATTCATGTAGTGATCACTGTAGCGACCGCTCTTTTATCCAATATTGCGTGTTTATTAATCTATCTTTTAGTAAATGAAGCACTTTATGAATTCAACTATGATTCTGAATTATGTATTATTGGAGACAGAGTCACTACGCTAGCAGTATGCATTTATTTATCTTCGCGTGTTTAAGACCGCGACGTGAATCATTGAGACGATGAATAATTATTATTCAAAGTTATAACCGACTTGGAGAAGTTGTGTTATTTATTAATCAAGATGAAGTTTATTTCTATTTATTCATATCGTTACTTAAGTCGTAAATTACTTCCGACTTTGAAGCTAGTTAAATCTACGGATTTAATTTAAATATTAGAACGATGAATGAATTAAATCTATGGATTTAATTTAGCAATCTATCGTTATATCAATACAAATTAGATATCGAAAAGCAGATTAGTAGAGCGACCAGTATTCAACTACGGATGAACGATATTACAAATACAGGGCAACCAATACTGAGAGATTTTATTTAAATCACATCACACTTTTAATTCCTTACAATCAACTTTAGACTATAAGCCTCTACTACATTTCTACTCTACCATCTGCAACAAAAAAAAAGGGAAGAAAGGAAAGGTACTCCCTACAGTTCTATTACACAAATTGCAACAAAGGAAAAGAAGAAGAAAAAAAGGGGGGAAGGACGTTGGACATGGCAGCTGCTGCTACAGTTCCCAACAGTTCCTCTAGCTCCATCTGCACTCCCTCCTTCCTCTACAGCCACTCTTCCATCACTTCAAGGCCATGCCTTAGTACTCAAGAGGTCCAGTCCAGCCACCCTTCTCTACAGCCAAGGCAACAACCACCTTACCAAAGGTACAACTAGGCTGTCCATCAGCCACACTACAACCATGCCCCTCCCTTTAGCACACTCAAGTGCACATCAACCGAGCCCTTCTAGTTTAACTTCACATTTCAATCCTCAAGCCACCACTTCTTCCATTCAATACTTAGAATCTTCAGCAGCAACAGCAGGAACTTTCACTCCACCTCTGCCAAGAATTTCAAGAAGCTAATCCTTGGCTTTAATGCTTCTACCTCCTCTTTGTCCACCTGCAATTACTAGGGGAAACCTCAGTAATTACTTCAACTTCCAATCATTTTATTTAGTGCTCATAACATATGCTCACAACCAACAACAACAATTCTATTTCAGATTTTATCAATTTGAAATCAATACCCCACGGCAGCCACCCAACAAACATTCAAGGTATTTCATGCCATCTCAGTTCACTATCTTCATATATGCATTTCACTTCCCTCGCTTCATGTAAAGAAAGTTCAAAATATAGGATGAAGTATATTACAGAGGGATATAGCAAATCACTTATGCATACACGATCGATAACAATTCACAGCAAGTCCATGATTCATACATTGTTATACTCTGCACCCTAGAACAGCAAATCATGAGAACCCCCACCCTTAACAACTAGATATTGAAGTAGAAAAAGAATGAGAGTAGATAACTTAGCTTATAGAAGAAGGGCCGACTGCCCTATCCAGTCGAGCCCTAGGAATCGGTGAGGACGAACTCTTGCTGCCCGATCAGAGCCAAAACGGCAACAGCGGTAGCGTGGCGCAACTCGAACCCCATCGACCCCGGAGGACAACGAAGGCGGACCTTTCCCTGGTCGTCGGAGGAACGCGAAGGAGATGGCGGCGATTCGTGGAGGAGAACAAAACCGGCAGTCAGTCGCCAGATTTACGGAGCCACAGCGGCCACCACCGGATTTCAGATATGGGTGAAGGCAGCGGCGACATTCATGGAGGAAGAAACTAGGGCTCCTCAATTCGTCTTCTTCGGTGGACCATTGAGAGGGGAAATAAGGAAGGATGGGACGGCCTCGGAACGGAGCAACGGCCGCCAACCATTCGCCGGGAGTTACAGCGGCGGCGGCGATTTTGATTTCAGGGAGAATTAGGGCTCGCCCCTTTCGCCTCGAACGCACCATCAGCAAGTGAGAGAAGATACGAGAAGAAAGGCAGGCACGGCCTCGCCGGATTTAGGCTCGGCGGCAGCCGACGCCGGCCAGAAGTAGGTCGAGAGAGAGAGAAGCGCCGTGCGTAAGATTGAGAGAGAGAGAGAGTGAGGAGACCGAGATGTGAAGGAAGAGTGGATTGGGTCTAGTTCATTTTATTTTGTTGGGCTGGAGATTAATTCATTGGGCCATCTATTTTTATTCCTATCTGGGCCGAACTTATTTAATTTTCTTGGGCTGAAATTTATTTAATTCTGTTGGGCCTGTTTCAGATTTATTTAGTTTAGCCCACCTACTTACTTCTTCATTTGGACCAATTTATCTTAGTTACTGAACCAATGAATTATTTCAGTTGAACCCAACTAATTATTCCTTTAATTATTTGAGTTCAAGATAATTATTATATTATTTGGACCTCGTCATTATATTATTCCAGCCCGATTGCTTCATCCCCGTTCGAGTCATTCTTGATTAATTATTAGGCTGCCTTATGTTTGAGCCTTTTAATTATTGAATTACCATTATTATTTCTTTGACTCGAATATTGATTAACCTCGATTAATCGGTTGATTCGATTCAATTATCTCCAATTTGGATTTATTTATTAGGCGGGCTAGAGCACCCTAAGGCGAACGGATTATTATAGTTAATTACTTGACTTCATGAGACGAAACCTAGTTGGGTTATTTGTTATTAATAACAAGGACTAGTGATAAAGTTTCCCTAATTATTATCTCAGAATAATAAATAAAAAGGAATATAAGCCATACATAATTACATTACGCATCCTCATTTATTTGAGAATTTTCCTCGAATTAAAATCTTACTTTATTTTCTCGTATTAAAGGTTGAGCACCAGAGTTTAAGGCTTAGCCATGAGTCTCTACTATCAAGTGGGCTTTCTTACGTATAAACTAAAACTATATATTAGAATTGCTAAGACTTTATGCTTATGAATTTAAATGATATTGTCAATGCCTAAATGCTTTATGTTTTATTATTAATTGCCTATCTGATGTTAATCGAATTTGGATTCTGGATGGGACCGCAAATCCCTTCGAAATTAGTGTACACCATTGTGATCGTGAATCATCTAGCGGGTTGGCCGATCATAGTGTCCGCAGAGGGAGGCCTCCCTCTCGGCACGAGTTACTGATATGGTTATTAATGATATAAAATGCCTGCGCGGGTTATTTATGAAAGAAATGATATTTGTAGTAAATACGAGTCTTTAAAAGAAAACCCTCGTATCCTACTACTGATGAAAGGCTTGACAATAAAATATTATGCATGTATGTAAATTTCGGCAAGTGTCCACTAAGTACTCTCGTGCTTTGCCCTGCATGTTTTTTTAAATGTGCAGGTTGAGCCGTGAACGAAGAAGTGGTGTGCAAGCGGAGCTTTTGTCAATCTAGGATGAGAACCTCAGAGTAGAGTATATGTCTTCATACATATACTCAAATTGTTATTTTTCCGCTGCGAACACTGATTATGTTATTTTGTCAAACCATTATGTATTATTAACAATGTACTCAAATTGAGTACCCCTTTTGGATAATATTGTGTACGGTCCCCTTGTGGCCTTCTTTGATATCTAGTTAAGTTCAACTGTTTCTCTTATACAAAGTCGAGTCATCAAGAAGCTAAACATGCCCCTTTTCCTATCCCGCTCCTAAATCCCCTCCCTTAGTCGCGGTTTCCCCGAATTTGCTATCCTTAGCAAATGCGGTCGTGACAGTCACAGAGCTGGCTTAGCGTGGGCAGCTGCCTACACCGGATCCCAATGCTGGTAGTAGCGCGAGCACATAGGACCTAGATGTTTCCTAAGTACGAGCTCTTAGAGTTGCCTTAGCGCGGACATAAAATGGAAAGATATTCAAAAGTTGCCTAAGTGCGAGCTCTTAGAGTCGCCTTAGCGTGGACATAAAATGGGAAGATATTCCTAAAGTTGCCTAAGTGCGAGCTCTTAGAGATGTCTTAACGCGGACATTAAAGTAGGATGATATTTCAAAGGTTGCCCATGTCAAAATTCCCGGAGCTGGTTTAGTGCAAACATTCAAAGGGATTTGAATTTCGAAGGTCGCCTAAGTACGAGCTCCAAGAGCTGTCTTAGCGCAGACATACAGAAGGTCAAAAGGTCAAAACGGCATAAAGTCAAAATCCCAGAGCTGATCTAACGTGAATACTCGTCTGAAGAATGAGAAGGTAGCTCAAAGTAAAGGGTGAGTTGGAAATAATTTATCATCAGTAACCAATTCACAAAAATAGTAAAATAAGAGCAGCCGAAGAGATAAATGATTTATAGAGGACAATGAGTTTTGTGCATATACAAAGTCAAAAAAGATGTCTAAACATATGATCTGGGAAAAAGATATATATATCCTATCTAAGAAGGAGGAGCTTCGGGCTGAGTAGAAGTTGGAGCAGGTATAGGGGCAGGTCCGGTGGCGCCAGAGCTGGAGCAGAAGGAGAGGGGCCCTCATTTCAAATAGGTAAGGATCTGGAGGCGTCAACATCAGGGAGGTGGGGGTAACCGCAGCTCTGCAGCCACTTGTTGCTCTCAAAGAGCGATGTTGTTCTCTCGAAGGTTGGAAGGACCTTCGAGAGATTTATTATTCGGGAAGCGGAAGGTTAAGCCGGGGATAGGTCCCCGTAGAACTTTTTCTAACCATTTCATCTCTTTGACGGTCATGATTGAAGAGGGAACGGAGTAAGAAGACATTGCTACGGTTTTCTCTAGGATCCTCTATCTAAAACTTTTCCAAAAACGAGAAATGACTGCTAGAATCTACAGTCACACAACCTGAAAAAATGAGAAGGGACACAGTACCTAAGATCGGTTGAGGGAACGCAGCTAAAGTAAGCAGAGATCGGCAACGGTCAAGGAGGCATCGAGCAAATGGCGGGAGCATACGATGAATAGGAGCGACGAAGATGGAAAAATGGCAAAACAAAGACGAATGATGGATATATATACTTAAGGGCAGCGCGGAGAATGAGGGTTTCGCCGGTCCAATCAAAGAACGACACGTGACGTTTTCAAATGGGAGTCGCAACTGAAGAGGCGCCTTTTTTCTGAAAAAGGAAGGGTGATTAGATGGGTTAGGTCCCACTCAACTGACGGGCATTTAATGCATGACAGAGAGAAAAAGGCAGCGCTGGACACAAAGGGAAGAAATAAAAAGGTTGATTGAGCGTAAGCAACAAGAACGCTCAATCAGACTGGGGAGAGTAGCTGATGAGGAGTAAAATATACGTAAGGCAGACCTGACAGCACTGGGGGTCGCCAGGGCTGGTAACAAGGGTGGAGCAAAGAGCTTGGATAGTGTTTTCCCGAGGAAAACACGAAGAATAAAAGCATCAGGGCCATTTTGGGAGGATTTAGACACTACGCTTGTCAGGATTGAAAGGAAATAACAACGCCGGGAACATGACCAGAGCTGACATGGTCAGGAAGGACCTTTCAGAGCTTGAAATAAGTGGCAGCCCCATTCGTTGACAACGACCACAGAAAGATTCTCCCTAACCGCCAGGGTCACTATCAGTCGTGTAATTACTAATTTACCCTTGTCTTAGACGTCTATAAATAGAAGGAACGTTTGTCATTGTAAACATATGCTATCCAAACTCTAATACAAAATTCTCTCTTCTCGCTCAAGCTATTCTCGCTTTCTCTCTCAATTTATCAACACACTGCAAGTGAATTACTATCCTCATAATCAACGAGAAAATTATCGAACTCACCAGAATCAATCATAACTGATTCTTCAGTTGAGAAACTCGTTTAGTTAAACATCAGTATTTGACTCTGCCTTTAATCGTGAACATCAGTTGAGTTCTTCAGTCTTCAGTCCTTCAGTCTTCAGTCTTCAGTCTTTCGAACTCTAGCTAAACTAGAAAAAGAACTCCAACACTTAAGTTCGAAAAGTTCTAGTCTATTACATAGAAAACTTAACGATTTTGGTATCATCAAAACTAGGGCAAAGATATTTCATTAAGTTCCTGAAATAACCATATTATGACATATGATTCACGTGCGCCGCTCCTTAATTCCTGTGCTCTCACAGATTTCTCTCTTTTTTGTCTTAATGTCACAAGTAATTAGAATTAGGGTTGTACCTATTATTTATACTGGGTATTAAAACCATAAATAATAAGCCATCATCTAATTAAACTAAGACAAAGCCCAAAGGCTTAACTGAGAAATAGATGGACGGACGCCCCATATGGAGTGAAGCCTTTATTAGGCCAAGCGGGGATCTACTAGCTTGAATAAAGTTTGGCCTCCCAGTGCTCGATTTTCCTATTCAGCCCAGAATAAAATCGAGACACAAGTATTAATTTATTCCACTAGAAAATTAATACTGAATTACCCCTTTATTCTTTAGGTGAGTTGGGGCTAGTATTAGACTTAATTAATCCCCGTGTTTAAGATATCCAATATTCATTAATTAATTAATTCCTCTGATGATCAATTAATTAATTAATCAGTCGTTTAATTATAAACGACATCTCGAGTGTTACCACTTAAACTTATTATCGTATCGAAACTAATTCCACCTGTAGGGTTTAATACGATAAACTTATTAAGTTCCTCGAGAGGATATTATCATCCTGTTATTAGCAGGACACGGATCCTTATTGCAATATAATCGCATGTCAAATAATAATTGCTATCACCTAAAGTATCGAGTATATTGAGCTTCAAGAGAACTCCCACCCATGATAAATCAAAGCAATAGTCAATTAATTATTCACACCGATTAATTCAATTAAGGTTAAGACTATTTAAGTCACCGAGATCTTGATTCTTAATAAGTCAGAATATAAGAATTCATCTCATTGTGATCTTGTTCAATACACGAAGGTACTAGCATAAATAAATTGTCAAGACAAACTATTTATCCATTTATGCTACAATCTAAACCAGCAACTCGTCCATAGTTACCTCGATTGTGAACTCAATTTATATCTCAACTTTTTCCAATTATATGATTTTCTATGATCTACAACACACCATATAATCTTTAGTATGAGATAAATTGGACTATAATAGGATTATGCAATAACAATATTTCAGATAGAAGAGTCATAGTGAACCAAGGAATCAATGTATACAAGCATAAAGTCTTGCTTTCAGTATACAACCCTTCAGTTCCCAACAGAAGCTTTCACGATTTGGCCTCTTTCTACCGTTGATTTATCAAGGGATTTGGCACTCATGTTGCTCCAATCACCAGAGTGTTTGAAGGGTGAAAGATTTGAATGGACTAAGGAGACAGAAAAGAGCTTGGATGTTATTAAGAATAAGGTAACTCAAGCTCCTGTTCTTGCACTTCCAAATTTTGAGAAAATATTTAAAGTAGGTTGTGATACTTCAAATGTTGGCATCTGTGAAGTTCTTAGTCAAGAAGGTAAGCCCATTGCCTTCATAGTGAGAAATTAAATGGAAGTTGAAGAAATTATTCCACCTACGACAAAGAGTTTTATGCTATTATTAGAGCTTTAGATTATTGGAGTCATTAAGTGGGGTCATTATCTCTTTTGCCTAAAGAATTCATTCTTTTTATAGATCATAAAGTTCTTAAATATATCAATGGACAACATAAATTTAGTCATCGACATGCAAAATGGGTTGAATTTCTTCAATCCTTTACTTTTTACATCAAACACTAGTTGTGCAAGCAAAATCAAGTGGTGGACGCTCTAAGTCGAAGACATTCTTTACTCTCAACATTACAAGTAGAAGTCTTGGGCTTTGAGGTTCTTAAGCGTGAATACAAATATGATCCTCAATTTAGAAAGATTTGGGAGAAGTGTTCAAATGGCCCGCCTAATCACTTTCTATTACAAGATGGATTCCTGTTCAAGGATAATCAATTATGTGTTCCTCAAGGCTCTCTTAAAGAATCAATCGTCAAAGAAGCTCATGGATGAGGTCTTACTGGACATTTTGGTCGAGATAAGACTTTGTCCCATGTTCGGGAAAATTTCTACTGGCCCAGAATAGATCGAGATATTGCAAGATACGTGAAGCAATGTCGGATTTATGATAAAGCCAAAACTCAAACTCAAAATACGGGTTTATACACTCCTTTACCCGTTCTGATGACTGCATGAGAGGACGTGAACTCAAATGTTATGGTGGGTTTACCAAGAACTCAAAGAAATAAAGACTCTGTTATGATGGTGGTGGATCGTTTTTCTAATATAGCTCATTTGTGCAATGCAACAAGACCTTGGATGCTTCCAACGTTGCCAATCTATATTTTCGTGAGATTGTTAAGCTGCATGGCATCTCGAAGAGTATAACATATGATCGAGATTTAAAATCTATATTCTCCTTTGGTCTTATAAGGCTTGATCATCATTTTTCCCTTAATACAGGATTCGTAGGTTCTAATCTGATCATGTTTGAATTCCTTTAAAGCTCCATTTATTATGAGCCTTTGGATCTTGTTTGATGTAACCTAATTTAAGGTACCACATATGTGTATGATCTTCGTGGAAAAATAACTTTCTCTTTTTGTTAGATTTGATGAGTAGATGATGTAGTACATGGATAAAGTTCTTATGTGGACAAGTATAAAAGTATAGAGAGTTGTTCAAAATACCAAAACAAATAACTTTGTTAATTCTCATGATAGAAACTCCACTATAAAAAATAATGAAATATCCATTCAAATAAAGTTTCGAACAAATGTAATGTTCCACTGAAAATCCGGCATACATAAAATGTCTCTCAAAACTAAAACATAGTCATCAAAACACAAGGATAAATCTCCAACTGCAGCAGCTTCAACTTTCGCTGCATTGCCCATGGAGATGGTAATCTCGTCATTTCTCAACTACTTTGTCGACCTGAAGGCCTGCAAAGGTGTAACAAACATGATCAGTTGCTCGTGTATCTGCTATCCATGTATGAGTAGAAAACGAAGCCAATCATGTATCAGTTACTAAAGCTAGTGACGTACCTTGTCCATTTGCCTTGAGCATTGGATAATTTTTCTTCCAATACCTAGTCTTGCCGCACTTGAAACATTTCTCCTTCTCCGTTGGTTTTTTCACGCTTCCACTACTCCCATTATTTTGCTTGCCTTTCTTGCTCTTTAGACCATTTTTCTTCTTCTTCTCGTCTTTCGACGAAGAAGATGGCCATTTGATAGTAACAAGTGCTTGTGCACCTTTTCCCAAAATTTCCTCAGCCATAACTAGAGCATTGAGCAAATCATTAAAGTATAGTATTTATTGCTCATAATATTGAGGCAAAAGTTCTCTAAAGACTTGGAAAGAGAGTTCATGATAATATCGATCTTTGCCTCATTGTCGATATCTCCACCGAGCAAGTCTAGCCTATCAAACAAGTTTGTCATATGCATGACATGCTTGTGCACTAAACTATCCTCACTCATTCCATAAGACAAGATTTCTTTCATAATGTTGAAGCGAGCAGCTCTATCCGACTCCCCAGACATTTCTAGGAGATTAAGTATGATGCCAACTACATCTTACATGCCCTGATGTTGGAGTTGCAAGGTATTCAACATTGTAGACATCATTTAACACTTAACCATATTTGTTTGACTTATACCAACTCTTATGCAATGCCTATTCCTCATCAGTTGACTCACTAGTAGGTTCAGGAGGACGTAGAGTAGTTAGCACAAAATTGTGCACTTTAGCAACAAGAATAAATTCCACGTTGCATTTCCACTCAACAAAATTCGGAGCAGTAAGAGGATTTTATGCAAGAATATTAAGAATTCAGACATAGTCATATTTATAATTTTAAACAAATAATATATAATTCTGGCGTGCTGTGCAAATGTTTGCAAAATCCTCTTACTGGTCCAAATTTTGTCGAATGAAAACGCAACCTAGAATTTATTCTTGTCGCTGAAGAGCACAATTTTATGTTAACTACTCTGCATCCTCCTGAGTCAACTGATGAGGAAAAGGTGTTGCATAAGAGTTGGCATAAGTCAAACAATATGGCTAAGGGCTATTTGACGACTACAATGTCAAAAACCTTTCAACTTCAACAACATGGCATGGAGACGATGCACCTAACATCATGTTGAATCTCACAGAAGTGCTCGGGAGTCGGATAGAGCTTCTATCTTCAATGTTATGAGAGAAACCTTGTTTGAAAGGCTTGACTTGCTCGGTGGAGGTACAGACGGTGAGGCAAAGATTGATATTATCATGAACTCTCTTACCAAGTCTTTTGAGATCTTCCACCTCAACATTATTATGAGCAAGAAAGACTGAGTATACGAGTTGCTCACTGCTCTAGTTACGACCGATGGAGTTTTAGGAAAAGGTGCATAAGCACTTGTCACTACCAAGAGACCATCTTCTTCGTCAAAATGCGGGAAGAAGAAGAAGAAGGGTTCAAAGGGTAAGAAAGACAAGCAAAATAGCAGGAGTAGTGGAATGGGTCCCTGTCGCGGCCGCGCCCGCTAGGGATAGCGAGTTCAGGGAAATCGTGACGAAAGGGGAGGGGATTTAGGAGCGGGATTAGAAAGGGGCATATCTAACCTTTTGATGACTCAACATTATATAAGACAACAATTTAAGAACAACAGATATTGATGGAGGTCAAAGGGGAAACATAACAATACCCAAACGGGTATTTGAGGACATTGTTGAATAGTACATTATTATTTGACGAATATCATGATAACTAGCAAATCAGTGTGTGCAGCGGAATAACAACAACTCGGGCATATGTATGAAGACATATACCCTGCTCTGATGTACTCGTCCTAGCTCGACAAAAGCTCCGCCTGCACACCACATTCCCGATCATCGCTCAACCTGCACATTTAGAAATACATGCAGGGCTAAGTACGAAGGTACTTAGTGGACACATGCTGAAATATACATACATACATACATTTTATTGTCAAGCCTTTTTAGCAGTAGTAAGATACGAGGGTTTTCCTTTAAAGACTCGTATTTACCAAAATATCATTTCTTTCATAAATAACCCGGGCAAGCATTTTAACATCATTAATCACCATATCAGTAACTCGTGCCGAGAGGTAGGCCTCCCTCTACGGACACTGTGATCGGCCAACCCGCTAGATGACTCACGATCACAAGGGTGTACACTAATTCCGAAGGGATTTGCGGTCCCATCCAGAATCCAAATTCGATTAGCATCAGATAGGTAATTAACAACAAAACATAAAGCATTTAGGCATTGACAATATCATTCAAAAATCTTAAGCATAAAAAAAATTGTAACAATTCTATAATATGATTTTAGTTTTCGTAAGAAAGCCTCACCTGGTAGTGGTGACTCACGTCTAAGCCTTAAACTCTTTGCGTTCAACCTTAATTGAAAAGAATAACGCAAGGTCTTAGACCGTGGAAAATCTAACATAAATGAGGATGCGTAATGTAATTATGCATGGCTCATATTCTGTTTATTAGACTAAGGTGATACTAAGGGAAATCTTATCTCTAGTCCTTGTATTAAAGCAATTAAACCAACTAGGTTTTGTCTCGTGAGATCTAGTGATTACTATTTTGATTTGCTCTCTTAAGGGTGTTCTAATTTGCTAATTTAATGATAAACTCCCTTCGTGAGTAAAGGAAAAGAAAAGAAACTCAAAACACCCTAAGTTCTTTCTCTCTCTATCTCACGTCTGCTCTGCCTCATTGTTCTCTGCTCTGGAAAGTCAGCTCTGGCTGTTTGGTCAGCTCTGGCGATTTTAGCTCTGGAAAGTCAGCTCTGGCCTTTAGGTCTGCTCTGGTGAATTTAGCTCTGGAAAGTCAGCTCTGGCCTCTGGAAAGTCAGCTCTGGCCTTTTGGTCAGCTCTGGCAATTTTAGCTCTGGAAAGTCAGCTCTGGCGGATTTAGCTCTGAAAGTCAGCTCTGGCCTCTGGAAAGTCAGCTCTGGCAATTTTAGCTCTGGAAGTCAGCTCTGGCCTCTGAAAGTCAGCTCTGGCGATTTACTCGAAAAGTCAGCTCTGGCCTCCGAAAGTCAGCTCTGGTGACTTAGCTCTGGAACGTCAGCTCTGGCTTCTAAAGTCAGCTCTGGCGATTTACTCGGAAAGTCAGCTCTGGCCTCCGAAAGTCAGCTCTGGTGACTTAGCTCTGCTCTGGCATTTCCAGTTCCGCTCTGGCATTTCCAACTCTGCTCTGGCATTTTCTAGCTCTGCTCTAGCATTTCCAGTTCTGCTCTGGCATTTCCAACTCTGCTCTGGCATTTTCTGGGCAGAACGACGAGGGTTTCCAGTTTCCAAACCAGAGTTCTTCGTCCTTTCTTGCCTTGATTCTCACTCGTACGTCGGCCCTAATCTATTCCTATGTGAGCATGCTGTGCTTGTTCAAGTTCATCTACGTTTAAGGCCTAAAGTTCTCGTCTTTTAATCAAGGTTTCAAGCCGTGGTTCTACCGGAAAGGTGACCTAACATGCTTCTAGTGTTCGTGTTTTTCATGCTGAAAAGAGTAGTTTTAGAGGTCGAGAGTTACCTGTTGTCGCGCGCTTTGGTCGGACAAGCACGATGATTCCTCGCTTCTTCGATCGATGAGGTTCAAACTGAAATGGAAGTTATTGTTCTTAGGCTGAAAACAGATGGAAGGGAACACGGCGAAGGGAGGAAATAAGGCCGTGTCTTACCTTGAATGTGCAGCAAGCCTTCGGTCTAATCTTCTCCGTGGAACGCGTCGAGAGAGAGGAATGGAGCTCTTGCTATTGTTGCTGGATTTTCAGAGTGCCGAGGGAAGAGAAAGGGTGGCACAAAGGGGTTGAAGGGGAGTTTAAATAGGTGTTTGGCTGGTGCACTCGAGTGCCTAAGGGGGAGGGCTTGCGTGGAGTAGGGGAAGACGTTTCAGCTGCTCGCCCAATGGAGGAGCTGCTGCTGCTCTGCCGCTGCTGTTGCTGCCGTGCTATGGAGGTGGCGTGCGGCTCTTCGGCTGCTGCCCAATGGGAGAGCTGCTGCTGCTGTTGCTGCCGTGCTGTGGAGGGGAGTGCGGCTCTTCGGCTGCTGCCCAATGGGAGGAGCTGCAGCTGGCGTGTGGAGGGCTGGTTGGGCAGCGCTGGCGTGTGGAAGGGCGAGGCCTTTCGGCTGCCCAGCCCAAGGCTGCTGCCGTGGCTGCTGCTGCTCTGGCGTGGAGGTGGCGTGCGGCCCTTTGGCTGCTCGCCCAATGGGGGCTGCCGCCGTGGCCGTTGCTCACCTCATCCTCCTTCTTTCCTTTCTAATCCTAGGTATAGCCGATGTAGAGAGGTAGAGAGGTGTAGAGGTCGTGCGATGTGACTTAAGTGAACGATTTAAATAAAACCTCTCAGTGTTGGTTTCTCCGAAGTAGAGAAACGGGTTTCGTTTTGCTAAACGATAAAGCTAAATTAAATCCGTAGATTTAATGCGTTCGTTATTCTAATTCTTAAATTAAATCCGTAGATTTAATTATCCTTAAAGACGAACATAATTCACGACTAAGTAACAATATGAAAATAAACTTCATCTCGATTAATAAATAACACAACTTTGCTAAGTTGGTTATAACTCGGATTAATCATTCATCAACTCAAAGATTCTCATCGCGGTCTTAAATGCGCGAAAATAAATAAAGCATACTGTTAGCTAAGCAACTTTGTCACCGAGATTCATAAATTCAGGAACATAATAGAAAACATAGAACTTCTATTACTGGCAGATAGGTAAATAAACACACAATATTGTAATTAAAATACTGATAAAAGAGCGGGTTACTACAGTCCCAACGGTGGCGTGAAAAAGCCAACGGAGAAAGGAAAATGTTTCAACAACAGTGAGACTGGGCATTGGAAAGAAAGATTATCCAATGCTCAAGGCAAAGGGATAATCTATGTCACTAGCTTTGGTAACAGAGACATGTTTGGCTATGTTTTCTACTCATACATGGGTAGTGGATACGAGGGCAATTGATCATGTTTGTTACACCTTACAAGGCTTCAGGCCAACAAAGCATTTGAGAAGTGCCGAAATTACCATCTCCATGGGTAATACAACGAAAGTTGTAGCTATTGCAGTTGGATATTTATCCTTATGTTTTGATGACTATGTTTTTGTTTTAAAAGATATTTTATTTGTGCCAGATTTTTGGCGGAATATTATTTTTATTTCTAAATTTTATTTGAATGAATATTCAATTATTTTTTATAGTGGAGTTTTATCATGAGAAATAACAAAGTTATTTGTTAAGGTGTTTTGAACAATTCTCTTTATAATATTACTTGTCCACATAAGAACTTTTTTCATGTTGCATCTACATCATCTACATCATCAAATTCAAGAAAGAGAAAGTTATTTCTCATGAGGATCATACACATATGTGGCACCTTAAATTAGGTCACATCAATCTAAACATGGTCCAAAAGCTCGTGTCAAATGAAACTTTGAAGGAATTCAAAGCTATTCATTTTAGAATCTGCGAATCTTATATAAAGGGAAAGATGACGACCAGACTTTTAAGGCAAAGGGGAATAGGGCCTCACATGTATTAGAATTGATCCATTTTTACTTGTGTATATCGATGTCTACAAAGGCTCGTGGAGGGTATGAATATTTTGTCACTTTTATTATTGATTAGTCGAGATACGAATACAGTTACCCACTTCACCATAAGTCTGAATGCTTTGAGAAATTCAAGGAAGTTAAGGCAGAAGTAGAAAACAAGCTAGGTAAAAGTATCAAGTCACTGCGGTCTGATGGTGAATACCTAAGGAACGAGTTCAAGAAATATTTTTTAGAATCTAGGATCACATACCAGTTGACTGTACCGGGTACTCCCCAACAAAATGGTGTAGTAGAAAGAAGGAATAGAACACGCTTAGAAATCATGCATTCGATGATGAGTTATGCATCTTTGCCAATTTCGTTTCGGGGGCCTTGGAAACAATGGGTTACCTACTAAATCTAGTGCCATCCAAGTCATATCTCAAAACTTCTATCAAGTTATGGTCAGGGTGTCAACCCAATATAGGCCATATAAGGTTATGGGGTTGTCCTGCATATGTACTAGACAAGGAAGCTGTGAAATTGGAGCTTAGATGTGTAGTAATATTGCTTGTAGGATATTCTAAGGGAACGAAATGTAGCTTGTTTCATTATTCTAAGGATCGGAAGGTAGTTGTTAGCAACGCACAATTCTTGGAAGAGGACTATGTGAGCAACTATAATTCCAAGTCTGATATTGTACTTTAAGAAATCGAAGGCAATGAATGGACAATCGATTTCATCACCCAAGCCTAGTGTGCTAGAGATTGTGTCACTGGACACTGCACACATTATTGACACAGCAGTACCACCATGGCCTCGTCGTAGTGCGAGGGTTGTTCGTCAACTCGAACGATTTATGTTCTTGGGAAAGCCTTCGGATTTTCTCCTGGAAATGAATAGAGAGACTTCGAAATAGATACTTATATACAAGCAATAATAGATGAGAATGCAGACTCTTGGTACAACTCCATGGTTCTTAAGATTGAATCCATGACTGATATGAAGGTATACTAGAAAATTGAGTTACCGGAAGGTTGTTAGGCCATAGGTAGAAAGTGGGTACACAAGAAAAAGAGATGTTCGAAAGGCAAAGTTACAGCCTTCAAGGCTAGATTGGTGGCGAAACGGTATACCCAAGTTGAGGATATTGATTACGATGAAACATTTTTCTCGATTGTCATGCTTAAGTCCATTCGGATGCTCCTTACCATAGCAGCTGACGAAGCTGTCGTTTGAGCTTCGCGCAAATAAAATATCCTGTGCCCACAACTAGACTAGCTAGTGGTAAGTCCAGAGTCGAATCCACAGGGAACTGAGCAGTAACTTCTCCTGCAAAGGTGTCACTAGAAAAGGTTTGTTTTCTGCAGTGTTCTGACCACAACGTGCTTATGGGCAGATCGGGGTTTCCAACTAAAACTGAAATAACAAGGTAAACAAATCAAATAACAAAATAATTCTGACTTGGGTTCGAATCACTAAACATGAACTAGACACTCGATCATTGGTGCAAAGATTAATCACTATACTCGCATACTAGTGGTTATAAGCATAAGAATTGTTGCGCCCCTATTGTCACTCGTCACGCACGCAAAAACCCTTGCCCAATCTATCCTTTCAGTTTATGATCCCTTAGAAGGATCAGCTAATGGAAATCAACTACCCCGGGCAACATCTACGCTCTCTGCGATGGTCTATCGCTAGTTGTGCATTGCCCAGAATGCTTTAAGCTCTAGATAGACCCACTTGACTCTTACGCCGATATTTCACAGCAGTCACGGCTCCAACACCAGTTGTACTATTTTGGAGGTCGGTAGCAACTCGCCTTATGCCCAAAGTATTACTTGTGGTCAGAACTCCCTAGTTAACTAGTGACCAATTAATTAACCAAGTTGTTTCAACCTTTTTAGAATCAAACCTAGTGTATCGGGATTATGCTCATACAGTTATTATGCCCAAATTAGACCTCTCGAGTTAGGTGTTCATGCTTAGATCATCTTGCCCAAATCAGAATATAAAACTTAGCCAAACATAAAATAAATAACAAAGGCAAAAGACATAAAGGAAAACATAAAGTAAAAACTGAAATAGAAGCTTACTTAAGGCAGAAGGGTACTTATGGCCAAAAGTGCTGCAGAAAACATGAACAGAAAATTAAACTGCTATGCCCATAAGGGGCGACTACTCCTACCTAACTATGGAAAGTAAAACTACAGCAATGGTCTCTCCAAAATTCGTCCTCCCCTCTCTACTCTGCCTCCTTTCTTTTCCCGAATGATTCACAGCCATGTGGTATTTATAGGAGTAACTAGGGCAACAAGGCCCAGCCCATGACGTGCGGCCGGATCCATGCAAGCATGGAGAGGCTTATCCTTTTTCAGACCTAATCTTCATGAAGATATGTTTCCTTTTGGATAAGGCGGTGGTTTGGCCTTATCGGTCTCTTTTGGATAGATGCCGCCCTTCCGCCCTTTTCGGACTCCCACTTGCAATCTTCATCGCCCGTCTATTGTGCCTCCGTCTTCTTCCCCTGCCTTCCTTCTCTTGCCTGCCAGCTCCCGTGCGGTACTTATGGGCATAAGGGATGGTTTTGCCTCCAACTCCCCTTTACTTCCGGCGCATACCTCTTTCACGAGAAGTGACAGCACTTTCGACCCCTGGAGTGCTCGGAGGATTCTTCTGCTTAGCTGATTCCGCTGCTCGGATGATTCATCTGGCAAAAGCCGACTTCGCTGCTCTGGCACTTTGATTCCGCTGGCAGCTTGATTTCTCTGGCGAAGCCGATTTCGCTGCTCTGGCACTTTGATTCCGCTGGCAGCTTGATTTCTCTGGCAAAGCCGACTTCGCTGCTCTGGCACTTTGATTCCGCTGGCAGCTTGATTTCTCTGGCATTTTTGCCTCTTTCCCACAAGCTGGTCCTGCCATTGAACTACGCCCTCCCAGGCGACCAAACGACACAAACACAAGGAAAAAGACTCGATCTAGACCTAAAACAGATACAAAAAACGAGCACAAACATGGGCTCATCACATGCACACACTTTAAACACGATTATCCTCAAGCGTGCACATGCAATTATGCCCAAAAGACAGACACAAACAAAACGAACAAGACTCGACACAAGGGTTAGCACAACCAAAACACAATACAAAAATGCAAGAGAATATCTAAGCAAAAACATGCAAGCAATCAGAGACAAAAAAAAATCATGCAACGCCATCAGTTAAGTCAAGAAGGGGTCTGTGAGCGTAAGGATGTTCCTCCCATCGCTCATTCTCTCAAGTGTTTTTGGGACGTGTTTACGCTCGTGACATCTTGCTAGGTTTTGCCATAGGCTTGCCTATCTTCTATTGTCTCCCCCTTTAGTCAAAGTTATAGGTGCATCTCATTAGGTCTTTTATGAGTTGTAACGTGGCTTAAGACATAAGGTGAGAATTTTTGGTACGAGGCTAAGGTCATTCTGAACTTCATTCTGGGCAACAAACTTCCCAGATTTTTAAGATCCCTGCCTATTCTTGCGGGCATAAGCACATACTGACCAAGACATTAACCCATTTTTTTGTTTTTTTTTTGTTTTTTTTTTTCTCTTTTCTTTTCTTTCTCTTTCTAATCTGGACTTTTCTTTATTTTGGGATTAGATGTCCCATTTTACAATTTTTGCACTAATCCTGCCCATAGGATTCACTACACTATCTCCCTTTCTTTTGCCTTCAAGTTCAGTTTGACCGGGATGGCTCAAATCTAGGCAAATTTATTAGTGAATTCAAATGAATTATTAAGCTCAAAAGGGCTCACAAGTGATAGATGTAGGGTTGGTCAGTTTGGCTTTGTGGGCTAAAGAAAGAATTGCCTAAATCATTTAACACACCTAGACTATGTACACAGGGTTCGACTAAGAATCAAGGCAAGTTCTAGCATTACCCTAGTCAAGATGTCAATTTTCACACAAGAAAGAAAAAACTGTTATGGGCATAAGACAGCATATATTAAAGCTCAAAACCTCACATGGTATGCCCACAGCCCTATCCATCGTCCTCAACTACATACGGCATGCATTGAAATTCAAATCTCAGACTACTTGCACAACAAACTCAGAATATAATCATGCTTATTTGATTGCAAATCGAAAGGCTAACCACAGGACAAAGAAACAACGCTCGGCCCACCCCACACACACACTTTGCCTTGGGCAAAGTAGGTGTGTAGAGGGGGTCGAAGAACAGACTCAAAACGAAAACTAAAAAGAAACTAAGACCTAGGGAGGGTTATGCCCAGAACAGAGTTCAGGTGGGCACCTGAATCTAGTGCTCGGAAAGTAGGCAAAGAGTGCTTTTCTGGTCTCCATCATCATAGCTTCTGTTATGCCCATACGGGCGTCATTACTTGCACTCAAATGGTGAAGGTTCTCTGAATTCTCCTTGTTCTTACTTGCTGGGGCAGATGGCTGAAAGATTGTTGTAGGCGTAACCTCTACAGAGGTGGTGGATCTGACTCTCTTGCCCTTGATGCGCACGTCCTTCAGGAGAACCAATGCTGAAACACAAACAAAACACATAAAAAAAACAGGTATTCCTCCCCACTCACACACTTTGCCTTAGGCAAAGGGTGTTAGAAGGAGGAATACCAACAACAAACGAAAACAAAAAGGGTGACCCTCCCCACACACACACTTTACTTTGGGCAAAGTGGGTGTGTAGAGGAGGTCGAAGAACAGACACTACGAAAATAAAAACGAAAACAGAAAGGATCGACCAAAGTTTTGGGTGCCCTCACCAAGTGTTTTGCTTTGGGCAAAACAAAGGTGAGGGCAAAGGGTTACCCCTCCCTTGACCATGGCCAAACAAAACAAAACAGAAATAGGAAAGAAGGTAGAGACGAAACAAACTCAAAACAAATCAAAATAAAGATAAAACCATAAGGGGGTTATGCTCAAGAGGAGGTTTCAACGGTCTCTTCATTACCACATCTTTCACGGTTGGATTGAGCTTTCGTTGTGGGTCATGAACTGGAACGTCATCCTCCTCCATGAGAATATGATGCATGCACACAGTCTGGCTTATGCCCTTGATGTCCACTAGGGTCCAACCGATTGCCTCCTTGTGTGTGCTCAAAATCTCTCGGACTTGCTCCTCCTCTATTGGGCTTAATTCCAAATTGATAATCTGGGGCAAAATCTCATTCTCGCCCAGACAGATGCACTTCAGGTGCTTGGGCAAATTCTTCAATTCGAGCTTGGGTGCTCTCTCGGGTGATGACACCAACTCGTCCTCTAGTTCGATGGTGGGAATATTAAGGGCTTCTGTGTATCCCACTTCCTCCTTTGGGGTATCCATCATTCCAGCAGCTTTCTCCATATCCTCGTCTTGGGCATAGTCCTCTATCAGGCTTTCTTGGATCATAACATCTGTTTGGTCGAGAAGTACTTTCTGGGGCAGGATATCTTCCTCACTCATCAGCATCACAGCATTCACCTCCACCTGGGCAGGAAGCTTGCCCTGCTTCTTTTCCATCCTAGCGATCGTTTGGGCAAGATGGGATAATTGCGCATTGATATTCTGCATTCCTCCTCGAGTTTCCATCTTGAATTTCTCGATCTCTTGCTGGAATTTCATGTTTTCTTGTGCCATCATGTGTACAAGTTCTGCCAAGGAAGCCCCTTTTACCTGTGAAGGCTGTTGTGGGCACTGCTGTCGGTAGGGCTCAAAAGGCTTTTGGCCATATCCTCCATTGTTTCCTCCTAGCTGTCCCAAAGCATTGACTTCTTCTTCATCCTCAAAGAGTTGAGGGCATTCATCCGTTGCATGGGTGTATGCCATACAAAGTTGGCATGCTTTCACCGGCTTCTTCATCAAAGGAATCTGGTTGCTCATGAACTTCTCCAAGGCACTGCACAGCTTGTCAATCTTATCGTCTTGGGCAGACGATGGTTCTGGTGGTGACATTCTCTCTATTATGCCTTCTTCATCCCCTGACTCCTCCGCCATATTAGCTATAGGTTTGAATGCTTCTGCCGCCGATTTGTTCAAAATGGATCCTCCACATGCAGCATGCAGCCATTGCCTTTCTTGCCTTCGAAGTTCTCCCACAAAGTATTGAACAAGATCGTGGGCTGGTATTTGATGTTGTGGGCATTTGGCTAGCATTTGTTTTAATCTTCCCCAGTAGTCATATAAGATCTCTCCATCCCCCATCTTGATGTTGCTTATTCTGGTCCTTAGGCTTTGGATCCGGCTGACTGGGAAGAACCTTTCGAGAAACTTCTGCTGCAACTGCTGCCAGGTCGTAATGCTGCTTTTGGGCAAAACGTACAACCAATCCCTCGCTCTCTCTTGAAGAGAGAACGGAAAAGTAAGGAGTCGGATGTACTCAGTAAGGGCAGGAGATGCGGTGCGGATAGTTCCACAAGCCATCTCGAAATCTTGCAAGTGTCGCATAGGGTCCTCTCCGGGCAGATTGTTTGGGAACATCATATCCCGAAGGGTCTTATTGGCTGGATTGTCTTCTCCGACCATATCTCCCTCTCGGTTCCTGTTCAGCTGTGTCTCTTGCTCTGCCCGACGTCGTTCTCCATTGTTTCAGTGTGCGGTCCTTTCGATCTCGGGATCAAACAATAATAGCTCCTTGTGACCTGCACTCCTAGTACAATGCATACACAAACGTTAAGGCAAAACTCACACAAAATTATCGTAGTGCGAGGGTTGTTCGTCAACTCGAACGATTTATGTTCTTGGGAAAGCCTTCGGATTTTCTCCTGGAAATGAATAGAGAGACTTCGAAATAGATACTTATATACAAGCAATAATAAATGAGAATGCAGACTCTTGGTACAACTCCATGGTTCTTAAGATTGAATCCATGACTGATATGAAGGTATACTAGAAAATTGAGTTACCGGAAGGCTGTTAGGCCATAGGTAGAAAGTGGGTACACAAGAAAAAGATATGTTCGAAAGGCAAAGTTACAGCCTTCAAGGCTAGATTGGTGGCGAAACGGTATACCCAAGTTGAGGATATTGATTACGATGAAACATTTTTCTCGATTATCATGCTTAAGTCCATTCGGATGCTCCTTACCATAGCAGCTGACGAAGCTGTCGTTTGAGCTTCGCGCAAATAAAATATCCTGTGCCCACAACTAGACTAGCTAGTGGTAAGTCCAGAGTCGAATCCACAGGGAACTGAGCAGTAACTTCTCTCCTTCAAAGGTGTCACTAGAAAAGGTTTCTATTCTGCAGTGTTCTGACCACAACGTGCTTATGGGCAGAACGGGGTTTCCAACTAAAACTGAAATAACAAGGTAAACAAATCAAATAACAAAACAATTCTGACTTGGGTTCGAATCACTAAACATGAACTAGACACTCGATCATTGGTGCAAAGATTAATCACTATACTCGCATACCAGTGGTTATAGGCATAAGAATTTTTGCGCCCCTATTGTCACTCGTCACGCACGCAAAAACCCCTTGCCCAATCTATCCTTTCAGTTTATGATCCCTTAGAAGGGTCAGCTAATGGAAATCAACTACCCCGGGCAACATCCACGCTCTCTGCGATGGTCTATCGCTAGTTGTGCTTTGCCCAGAATGCTTTAAGCTCTAGATAGACCCACTTGACTCTTACGCCGATATTTCACAACAGTCACGGCGCCAACACCAGTTGTACTATTTTGGAGGTCGATGACAACGCGCCTTATGCCCAAAGTATTACTTGTGGTCAGAACTCCCTAGTTAACTAGTGACCAATTAATTAACCAAGTTGTTTCAACCTTTTTAGAATCAAACCTAGTGTATCGGGATTATGCTCATACAGTTATTATGCCCAAATTAGACCTCTCGAGTTAGGTGTTCATGCTTAGATCATCTTTCCCAAATCAGAATATAAAACTTAGCCAAACATAAAATAAATAACAAAGGCAAAAGACATAAAGGAAAACATAAAGTAAAAATTGAAATAGAAACTTACTTAAGGCAGAAGGGTACTTACGGCCAAAAGTGCCGCAGAAAACATGAACAGAAAATTAATCTGCTATGCCCATAAGGGGCGACTACTCCTACCTAACTATGGAAAGTAAAACTACAGCAATGGTCTCTCCAAAATTCGTCCTCCCCTCTCTACTCTGCCTCCTTTCTTTTCCCGAATGATTCACAGCCATGTGGTATTTATAGGAGTAACTAGGGCAACAAGGCCCAGCCCATGACGTGCGGCCAGATCCATGCAAGCATGGAGATGCTTATCCTTTTTCAGACCTAATCTTCATGAAGATATGTTTCCTTTTGGATAAGGCGGTGGTTTGGCCTAATCGGTCTCTTTTGGATAGCTGTCGCCATTCCGCCCTTTTCGGACTCCCACTTGCAATCCTTTCTCGCCCGTCTGTTGTGCCTCCGTCTTCTTCCCCTGCCTTCCTTCTCTTGCCTGCCAGCTCCCGTGCGGTACTTATGGGCATAAGGGATGGTTTTGCCTCCAACTCCCCTTTGCTTCCGGCGCATACCTCTTTCACGAGAAGTGACAGCACTTTCGACCCCTGGAGTGCTCGGAGGATTCTTCTGCTTAGCTGATTCCGCTGCTCGGATGATTCCTCTGGCAAAGCCGACTTCGCTGCTCTGGCACTTTGATTCCGCAGGCAGCTTGGTTTCTCTGGCAAAGCCGACTTCGCTGCTCTGGCACTTTGATTCCGCTGGCAGCTTGATTTCTCTGGCAAAGCCGACTTCGCTGCTCTGGCACTTTGATTCCGCTGGCAGCTTGATATCTCTGGCATTTTGGCCTCTTTCCCACAAGCTGGTCCTGCCATTGAACTACGCCCTCCCAGGCGACCAAACGACACAAACACAAAGAAAAAGACTCGATCTAGACCTAAAACAGACACGAAAAAAGAGCACAAACATGGGCTCATCAGCAGCCCACATAGACCTCAACGTTTGGCAAATGGATGTCAAAGCCGCTTTCTTAAACAGTTTCCTTGAAGGAAGAAATGAACATCTATATGCATCAACCCGAAGGGTTCATGAAAGAGATAGAAGAGCATCTCGTGTGGAAGTTCAAGAAGTCCATATATGAACTAATGTAAGTTTCCCAGTTTAAGGATCAACTACAAGAATAAATATGAGTATCAAATGAATAGTTCTTATGATCAGCCAAGAACATAATTAATTTATTCCGCTAGAATTACCCCTTTATCATAAGTGATGAATCTAGGCTTGTATTAGACTTATTGAACCCTCGTATTTAAGATATACTAGTGCACCTCCTGTGTGATGCACGGTTCACAACATATCTACAAATTTATAAAAATATAAGTAAAAATATCTAAATATCATCATTTATGATTTAGATTAGAGTGGATTTTGAAACTAGCCACTTTGGAATAGTAAAATTTAAAAATACCCACTAAGATAAAAAAAAATTTAAAAAATACCCACATTTACCATTTTACCCTTACACATAAAATTTTTACAAATACTCACAGTTCACTGGTTGTGAATTCAAGCTTTAAAATTCGAATTCACAACTGAATAACAAGTATTGGTTGTGAATTCAAGTTTTAAAGTTTGAATTCACAACTATAAATAGTGTTAGTTTGTGAATTCGCGTGAATTCACAACCAACACTATTTCAAGTTGTGAATTCACAACCAACACTATTTCTAGTTGTAAATTCACAAGCAGCGCTGATAATTCAGTTGTGAATTCATAAATCTGGTTGTGAATTCAAGAACATTTGTACAAAATTATGTGATTTTCATCAATTTCTTCGTTACTTATATTTTTTTCAATTAAATTCAAATTGAATTTAACTTTTCCCCAAATTTCTCTTCTAAATGGCATACTTTCTTAAAGTAATTGAATAAGAAAAATCCTCAAAATCTAGAATCCCTAAATTCCTCTCCATCTCAAATCCTGAAACCACCATGCCCAGGGTTTTCGAGATGACGGTGGTGGCGGCGTACAGCGGCGAGCTCGCCAACCTTAGGCGATGCGGCGCCGAATTTAAGAGAAAGAGAGATTCCCCGTCGCCGAGCTCAGATCACCGCTCCTCCTCCTCCTGTAGTTGTTGGTGACGACTGTGTAGTGGCTGACGAGGAGGAAGGCACTAGCCAGCACACCGATGATGGCGATGATGGGAGAAAGTGGCGCCGGAATCTTCGACGGACGGCGGCGGAGTTGAGAGTGATGTGAACCTCGCCGGTAAGGATTTGAATCTTGCCGGTCCGTTCAACAACACGTTATGCGGAAGGCTTAATATGAACGATGAACTGAATTAATAAACAAAGGAACAAAGATAAGATGGAAATCCCAAAATATCTGAATCTAACTCACGAAATGATCTAGGCGAACGAATCCCTAAACCCCAACGTATAGTTGATGCAGCCACTCGGGGACGATCAATGACACGCGACGAGGGTTGGTGAGCTCACCGTTACGTCGATAAGTTGAATTTGTTTGGGCAAAATTCAGGAAGAACTCGAAGTCCTCAAGAGAGAATAAACTCACAAATTGATTGATAAAAGATATGATATGCTTTTCGTTCACATGCAGCCATATATATAGGCAAACTAAACCCTAATCTAATGAAGAAAATAACGTAAAACAAGGAAACTCGAAAACAAAGAAACTTAAAGAAAACTTGTTCCGCAAGTTTTTGACAACTCTGGCGAAGACGCCAGCTCTGGTTCATAGTCTGGCTCTGGGATGCCAGCTCTGGTTATGGTCTGCTCTAGACTTTAGTCAGCTCTGAAACTTAGCTCTGCTCTGGAAGCTTATCCTGCTCTGCTCTGGAAGCTTGTTCTGCTTTGCTCTGGAAGCTTGTTTTGCTCTGCTCTGGAAGTACGCTCTGCTCTGTAAGTCCGCTCTGCTCTGTAAGTCCGCTCTGCTCTGGACGTCCGCTCTGCTCTAGACCATTTGCTCTGCTCTGGCAGTCTAGAAGTTTGCTCTGCTCTGGCATTCTTCTCTGCTCTGCTCTGGCATGTGTGCTCTGCTCTGGCCTGTTTGCTCTGCTCTGAAGACCTTCTCTGCTCTGGCACAACGACTTCAGCTCTGGCGAGCTTGGCTCTGTTCTGGCGCGTTCAGCTCTAGTGAGTTTAGCTCTGTTCTGGCACGAGTTTGGCTCTGTTCGGGCTGCATCATTCCCCTCTTCTTGGAGAGGATTTGTCCTCAAATCCAAGTCGTCAATGCAGATGCCTGGATCAAAAACTAAATCTTTGTTTGTTGCAAGGAACGACTGTTGGGCCATAGCTTTTCTCTCTTGTCCATCATTCGTCTTGCCGAGATCAAAAACCAGATGTTTCGGCTCTAACCCTGATTTTTTGTGAACTTTGAACATGAAGAAGTTGTTGTTGAAAAGATCGCTATGCTGCACTTCGCTTCCGAATAGCGTACCACCATGCTTCACGTCTCTTTCGAACCGCCATGGTTGCTTCAACCATTTGTATGTAGCGTGGGTGCTTCTGAACAGCCATAGTTGCTTCCAAACAGCCATGGTTGCTTCAACCATCAGCGCTTCATCACCAAAAACTGCACTGTTATACTTGTCTATTTGAAACGGAACCTTCACCAACTTCATCAGCTTGGTATCTCCAATATCATGCTTCCATTGCAGCGTAGGTTGCTTGAACAAGATAAGTTCAAACTTATTTGCACCATCACAGCGCTGCTCCTTGTCAACACTCTTATCTTGCGTCAAAGCCTTTGCTTCCAAAGTTGATGGAATAGATTCCTCAAGCAGCACTTCCTCACGTGGCTCCAACGTAGGATTAGACTCATCAATGTTGATATCAACCTCTCTATCAACTACCACCAATTCTTTTGGATGCAGACACACCTCATCTTTGATATCCACCACGACTTCCACGTCAACCTTCTTCTCCTTTTTCTCCACCGGCTGCTCCTTAGTGTTCACCTTCTCCGCTTCCTTTTCGTCGTCGGACCCCTCCAATTTTGGCATATCGGGATCGGTCTCCTCACCATCAGTCACAACCTCGCTATCATCTTTGATAGCAACAATCTCTCTCAGCGTAGGTTCCCTTCTCCGATTGAATCTGTTCTGGATAGATCCCTTTTCTCTCAGGATTTCTCAAATGTTTGGTATTCTGCCTCTACGCTGTTTCTCCCTAGGCTGGGGTCCGATCACTCTCCTATTCTTTTGAGATGTCAGGATACGGCCTCTACCCTTGCAGGTCGTCGGTTTTGGTTCCTGAATATGTGGTGCTCTCATGAGGGCTTTTTGGATCAGATTCGTGTTTCTTGGTCTTCGCCACTGGATTGCCTTTGTCCTATGGTCCGTGTGATGAAAAAGTTGAAACGTCTTCGCCCGACTCTCAAGGCCTGGAACCAGGAAACCTTTGGGAACTATAATACTGCCCTACCTGAGCTGCAGCAGGATTTGAGTCTCCTTCAGGAGGAAATTGATGAGCAGGGCTACACGGATGATCTTTTTGACCAGGAGCACTACTAGAAAAACGCTCATAGATAACGGATTTTATCCGTTATCTATGAGCAAAAAAACCGTTGTGTATAGTGGTGTTATCTATTCTATACGTCATACACAACGGTTTCAAAACCGTTATGTATAGTAGCATAGATAACGGTACGATGCGTCATACATAACAGTACGCATCCGTTATCTATAAAGGTTATACATAACGGTTTTTCACCGTTATGTATTAAGATTTTTCCGTTATGTATTAATTTTTTTTTATTTTTTTTATTTTTTTTTATTTTTTTTTATCATAGTTAACAGTTTTTTGCACTTTTTATAACGGTTTTAACCGTTATCTTTGATAGAATACATAACGGTTTTTCACCGTTATATATTAAGATTTTTCCGTTATGTATTAATTTTTTTTATTTTTTTTTTATCATAGTTAACAGTTTTTTGCACTTTTTATAACGGTTTTTTGCACTTTTTATAACGATTTTTGCAGTTTTTATAACGATTTTAACCGTTATCTTTGATTAGAATACATAACGATTTTTTGCACCTTTTATAACAGTTTTTTTGCACTTTTTATAATTGCAGTATATTTTTAAATTTTGCAATTTTTATAAAACGACAAAATGATAAAATCAGCAATAACAATTTTATATATCATCCAAAATATTCATACATTACCATCCAAATGAACCAAGTATCAAGTATACATCATCATTGCATATTCGATTCAAAATTGAAAGTACCAACTATCTTATAGCTAAAACAAAAATCTATCATACTATGTATTCTAGCACTAAGTCCTCAAGAACTAGTTGCTCTTTCCTGAAATCCTTCTTCCTCATGAAAGTAATCTGCAATAGAGATTTAGTGAAAAATGAAGAATGACCGCTACCTTCAGAATTATTAAAGTGACAAACTAAAAAAATAGGCACCAAGATAGGCAATCGTATGAGGTAGCTTAAAGTGCACCTGAGCCCTTCTTTTCTCTTCCATCTCTTCCTTGAGGGCTTCGTTACTGCACCTCAGCCGAGCTTCTTCTTCGCGCCACCACGGAGGCGGAGGACCAGGTGGAGGTGGACTCCTTCTGGGAAAGGCGGACGAGAGAGCGGCAGATCGAGGCGCGACGAACTGGGGGAGAGCAGCATATGCCCATCTCAAGAGTTCATATCTAATATGCCAGCCAACAATATACATAACTCTCTCCAAAACCAATTTTCTTCTAAGTGTCAAGGAAAAAAGTACCTTCGACGCTGTCGTATTTGCTCTCTTTCCTCAAAAGTGCTGCTAGGATCGTAACGTCCCAGTAAGAATTCCCAAACTTCACCTCTAATTGATGGGTGAACACCCTATTATTTGTCAAATAAAAATAAAGAATTACTTTCAAAACAATAATTTTATTTAAAATTCACCAGGAAGGAATCACAATAAGTATAACATTCTGGTATTTTGATAATTCAGAAATAAAACTAAGACATAACAGAAAGCAAACTAAACATAGGGCTAGAAACATTCTCTCCTGGTAAATTAACATTTTCCTCATGGGAACTACAAAATCCCAAACAGCTAAAAGGAGAAACATTATCCTTGCATATTAGGAGTAAAAAGGAAATGTAAAATATAGTAAGGAGTAAAAAGGAAATGTAAAATATAGTAGAGAATCACAACCAAACATGGAAAATATAGTAGGAGTAAAAAGGAAATGTAAATGTGAAAATGAAACAGTAAGAAGCTGCATATTAACTCCACTATCCTTGCATCCTTGACATGCTCAATATATTCCCATGAACCACACTATATCACCAGAACAAATGGCTTAAGAGAAGAAAGTATAGGAGAGTAGGAGACAATCACACTCTTCATAAAATCACCCTGGTCAACAAGGCATTTCATAGTTTCAGAACAACTTAATAAGACCATCAATTCAAACTGATCAAAAGACTGCTATTTTATTACATTCTCCCTTCAATCTTTCACCTTTACGATTAAAAAAACTGTTTCCCTTTTATTAAAGTCATGGCAACATCAAAATTTAAATGCCTCATGTTATTCTTGGTTAACTGAGAAATATTTGCATAACCTTGTATTGAAACGAACAGTATCCCTTTAATTCAAGTCATACAAACCAAATTTAAATGCCTCAGATTAATATTGGTTAGTTCAGAAAAATTTGCATAAATCTCGAACACAGAAATATTAAGGTGGTTGATGCTAAAGTTTTAATAATTTACTTGCTGGATATCGTGCAGTTTAAGATAGCTCCTACTCATCCAGTATCATGCATAATTCATATGGTTCTTGATAACAACAACAAAAACAACCAACAACAATAAGCATGTTCAGCACTCTAACAACCCAATGCATTCATGACATAATAAATGTTTGATGTAAATTGTAAAGAGAACGCACACATCTTTCACACATTTCACTTAACATGGGTAACATTATCATGAGGCATCATTCAGCACTATCATTAGTCAAAATGGTTGAACCTGTTGAAGGATTACTCTAAAATCCATCACCAAATAAATTGAGATGAAAACAAAGTTCGTTAGCTACTGTTAAACAGCATAAACCAATGCATCCTAACTTAATTCTCAAGCAACATTATAAAACCACTCCATGCCATAACATATGCAATACCACCTAAAACAAATTCAGCTGTCCATGAGTTACCATATACAAACTCCAGATCTGCAAATCAGTCCGAAATTGAAATAAAGGCAGATTCTAAATCAAAGATATTAGCCGATCGTTCGGTTTAGGAGAGAGCGAAAAGTTCTTCTATCATTTCCAGAATTAGCATATAAACCCAAAAAAAATCTAAATTGAACAGCTTAAACAAGCAACCGTGAACTTCATAAACTCATAAGAAACTGAATAAATATAAAAAGAAATTTGCAGATTGGATTGAAACCAAAAGACAAAGAAAAAGGAAGCAAACAGCAAACCTTGATTCTAAACTTGATAGTAAGAATCGGCTGGAGTTCCTACGTCCTTCCACATTTTTCCCAATTTACACAGAATGATCCTTTCCCTAGAAAACGGTGAAAGAATAAAGGCGGCTTCAGTCTCTTGTTATGATCTCAGATCTCCACACACCTAAAAATCAAACAAGCACAAATTGTAAAAATTCGGACAACAAAGTTCGAATCTCTTACCACAGTCATCCACACTCAACACACATTAGCAAATCGACATCTAAATCCCTGACCAAAAACAAATCAAATCCCTGACTAAATGCCTATCAGAGTTAATCAAACTAAATACTAAATGGTAGCCGTTTAATCAAGCTAAATGCCTGGTTTAAGGCATTCAAGCAGTAGAGTTAATCAAAAAAGAAAGTCAATGATTACCAAGCATCTCAGGCAGGGGAAAGTTACAGCAGACATCAAAATTCAGTAGAATCGTGGTAAACACAGAAACTTGATTTATATAACTCAAACCTGTAGAAACAAGTAAACCACATTTCAAACATCAGATTCTATCTTTTCAACCAAGCTTTGTGTGCTATCATAATTAATTACGCCAAACTTACATTCCTACTCCGGTGAATATAAACAGATACAACTTTCCAGTGAAGATCGCCTGCACCATCAACTTACATTCCTACTCCGGTGAATATAAACAGATACAACTTTCCACTGAATGTTGAAACACATAATTAGACAAGACAAGTACCTTAAGCAACAAATCCATACATTCAAATGAGCGAGCCTTGATTGCACACACAAGAGGGGTCTCCACTCTCCACAACTACATAACAATTACATGGCTGCAAAATAGAAAGCAGCAAAGGGATTAATCAAAAGAGCAGTATAAGAAATATAAACTTCCAATAATACTGCATATCCACCAGCTGCCAGCATATTTTCATAAGTTAATTCAGCAATCTCACAAGATTATATCAGTATATATGATTGGTTAAAAATAATTGCATCAGCAAACATATAAAGGCATAAAATATATGTTTACATCCTTGACCAACTAAGAATAATGTTAAATTAGTAAATGAAAGGTGAAAACCAAAATATAATGCTTACCTTCCACAAAGGACAAGTCATTGACGTAGATGAACAAGATTGCCAGCGTGCACTATATTGATCCATTTTACTATGCAGTTATTACAAAATTTATCTGAAACATTTTAGCTTAAACATCAATGGATAATTGAACCACAATATACCTTCTTCTTTCTGGATAAAATTCCAAAGCAGCAAATTCACAAATACAGCTTGAAATAAAGGCTAGACAGCATACAAAGTCTTCTCATCACTATTCAGTCGTATCACAAGCTTGGATTTCACACATATAGATCTTCAAAAAACCCAAATAAGAACACACTGCAACTACAATTTCATGATTGTTTCTGACTAATTACTAACACTAAATTGAACTAATTCCTACAGAAACTGAAAACAAATAGAAATACAGTCCAACCTAGACTTTTTGACTGCATTCAAAATACTGAAGTATCTGAAACTCATGTTCTCTAGCAAGCTATCTATAACGAATGCATAACGAAACCCCACCCCCGTGGGCTCAGGGCGTTACTCTATCCTTCCCTGAGCTCATAGCTCGAAAACCCCCAATTCATCCCTCAGCAAATAACCAGAACCCAAATCCACCCCCAATCCAGCCTATAAACCACTAAACGATATAAGCTTTAAGCGCCTTAGTGCATAGAGAAAATAGCATGAAGATGCCATCTGCAACACATATGTACACCAAAGAAAACAGTCTATAATCCAATCAATCTTTGAACAAAATAAGAAATTACCATAAACGAGCTCTCTGTGGAAAGAGAAAGGTGGACCGGTGGCATCGTTTCCGCCACTGCTCGCCGGGAGTTGGAGGAGAAAGAGAGGTGATTAGGGTCTGGTGTGCCGGCGGCCATGGCTGCTGCCGCTCCTTCAGTTCAGCGACGGACATCCTCTTTCTCAGCAACAAATCAATTGGAAGCAGAAGAAGATTTTAGCCCTCCAGCTTCATTTGAACCCTAGCTTTGGCATTTCCACACAATTGAGAGTCGAATCGTGTGATTGGGCAAGAGGGATTGAGGAATTGAAAGGGGTTTGGGTGTGTACAGGCTGCGTGAGGAGAGGTCGGCGGAAAAGGGCGGCACGGAGAGGTCGAAGTCCTAGGGTTCTAGATTTGGGGTTCTGTGGAAGACAAAGAAGGGAGAGAGAGCACAGAGCCGTTGAAAGCGGCGGCTCGCCGGATTTCATCAGAGGCCATAGAGAGAGGCGATGAGGGTGAAATGGCAGCGAGATCGCGAAGAGAGAGAGAGAGATTTGGGGAGGAGATGAGACGCAGCGAGGGTGGGCGGCAGCGGCGCGACGCAGCACGACAAGGGTGGGCGGCGACGGGCTGGCTCGGGGCAGCGGCGCCGGCGGCGGAGTCAAGAGGGGAGAGAGAGAGTCGAGAGAGAGAGGACGAACAAAACTAGAGCTTCTAGTTTTGGGGGGTTAATTTCTAAATTCCCTAAATTTTTTTTTTCTTTTTTTTTCACTTTTAATATTCAATTTTTGGTATTTAGATTTCTAATTTAGATATTTAATTTAGATTTTATATAAGTGTTAATAAAATAAAAAAATGTTATGAATTTTTTATTTTTCAAAGTCCATATCTAGGAATAAATTCAAATTTTAGGATAAATAATTTATTTGTTGCTATTTTTTAATATAATATAAGATAATATAATATTATTTTAAAAAAATTAATAAAAAAAATTATACATAACAGTTTTTAGAGACGCTCATACATAACGGTTCAAAAACCGTTGTAAATGACTCTTATACATAACGGTTATTTAACGTTATAAATAAACCGTTATAAAAGATGATCATAGATAACGGTGGCACAACGGTTTTGTAATACCGTTATGTATGCAACTAATAGATAACGCAAAAACATAACGCATTTGTTCAAACCGTTATCTATGCATATAGACAACACTACATAGATAACAGATTTTTCGAAAACCGTTATCTATTCCTAAAAGTGCGCTCATACATAACGGTTTTTGAAAAAAACCGTTATCTATGCACTGTTATGTATGTAAACTTTTGTAGTAGGTTAGTTTGCAGGCTCGCATTAGCATGATTCTCTTGAGGAAATCTGAACACCTGCGACAGCAAAGTCGGGTCTCTTGGCTTTCTGACGGTGATAGAAATACTCGTTTCTTCCATTCTATGGTGAAATGGCTTCGTTCAAGCCAAACCATCAAGAAGCTTAGTATCGATAGCGTTATTTCAGAAGATCTGGTCACCATGGCAGCTCATGTGGTTCGGTTCTATGAGGATCTTTTTACGGAGCCGAGTTCTGGGGTTGTGGACAGATCCTGGGTCTCTGGTTACATTCCCTCTTCTATCACTGCAGCTCATTCTGCTTTGCTTACTACGCTCCCTTCCGCTGAGGATATTCGCTCGGTGGTCTTCTCGATGGATGAGAATAGTGCTCCTAGCCCGGATGGTTTTAATGGTGCCTTCTTCCATCATTCTTGGGAGGTGGGGGGGGAGGATATGGTTGCCGCGGTGAGGCGTTACTTCTCTCTTGGGTATCTTCCTCACGGGCTTAACTCCAATCTTCTTTGCCTTCTTCCCAAGAAAGCGGATGTGGTTCTTGTTTCGGATTATCGGCCTATTGTTCTTGGTAATTTCTTTTTCAAAGTCATCACCAAAATTCTGGCCTCTCGGCTGAATTTGGTGGCGACTGAGATTGTTTCTGCCAATCAGTTCGGCTTTATTTCGGGACGTTCTATTCAGAAGTGTATTCTACTTGCTTCTGAAGGTGTCAACTGCATGGAACGTTCGATTCAAGGGAGGAATATGGCCCTCAAGGTCGACATCCGGAAGGCCTTTGATACTTTGAGTTGGGAGTTTGTTGATGTCGTTTTGGACAGCTTTGGGTTCCCTCTTCTTTTCCGTCAGTGGATCAGCGTCATCTTCCAACCAGATAGGATTTCTATCCTCTTTAACGGGGAGCAGCATGGGTTCTTTAGCTGCTCCCGTGGGGCTCGGCAGGGTGACCCTTTATCTTCGATTTTGTTTGCTTTAGCTGAGGAGATTTTGAGCCACCTTCTTTTGGATGTTGCGGATAGGGGCTTCATTGGTCGTATGAGGATGTCTCGTTCGCTGCTTTTCCCTTCCCATCTCCTGTATACCGGTGATATTCTTTTATTTTGTAAAGCTGACACACGCAGTTGCAGGATGATTGAGTCTATCCTGCAATTTATGCTAACCTCTCGGGTCAATACTGCAATAAAGCCAAATCCACCATTTTTTGGCAAAGGGGTTTCTCTTCAGTTACGTCGCCGGCTTTAAAGGGATTTGGGCTTCTCCCATGGTTCCCTGCCTTTCGTCTATTTGGGGGTACCTATCTTCGCTGGACGTGCCTCTTCTGCTCGTCTGGCTTGCATTCGGGACCGCATCATTGCTCATTTTCCTAAGTGGCAAGGCATGCAACTGTCTATGGCTGGTTGCATCTGTCTGGTCACCTCGATCATTCAGAGCGCAACTGTTCATAGCATGTTGATCTATAAGTGGCCGGCTAAGCTGCTTCATGACCTGGATCGTGCTTGTCGGTCCTTTATTTGGACGGGCAGCACCACTTCTAAGCCACGGTTTTCAGTGGCTTGGAATAGAGTTTGTGCTCCGAAGGAACAGGGAGGGTTGAACGTTAAGTCTTTCACTCACATCAGTCAGAGTTTCATGCTTAGGTTGGGGTGGTTGTTGATCACTTCTGATTCCTTGGGTTTCCAGCTGTTTCGGCAACGTTATTTGGATTCCTGTCTGCAGCCTCGCTCTTCTTGGTTTTCTTCTATGATTTGGCTGGGTTCGCAGGAGTCCATTCGCACTTTGATCAGCGACACGCATTATTCAATCGGTTCTGGCTCTTCTATTTTGTTCTGGATGGATAGCTGGCTTGGCTACCGACTGGTAGATAGGATTGGGGTCTCGGCCGTGGATTATCAGTTTCTCACGTATCCTATTTTGGACTATTATTTTGATGACACTTGGCACTTCACTCTGGATTTCGTGTAGGCTTTTTCGGACATTGCTGTTGACATAGTGTCGGTTCCTATCAGTGGTGGGGAGGATCGCCGAGATTGGACTCATTCTCACTTTGGAGATGTCTCTTCTGTGATTGTCATGGATCATGTTCGACCCAATTACCCGGAGGTGGATTGGGGCAAGTGGATTTGTGCAGCATTTATTCCGGTGCATCGGTCCATTGTGACTTGGCGGGTTATTCTGGGCAGGCTCCCTACGGCCAGTTCTTTGAGTCGCTCTGGGTACATTGGTTCGGGTTGGTGTCCTCTGTGCAGGAATGCGAGCGAGGATATCAGTCATCTTTTTTGGGAGTGCGAGGTTGCTAGACAGGTTTGGGGTTCCCTCTTCACTTGGTTCAGGATGGATGGTTCGTCGTCTCAGGAGATTGGGAGCTTCATGATTTAGGCTATGAAAAGGCCGGTGAGCGAGCAGGTAAACAACCTCTGGCGGGTTGGTGTTATGTCTGCCATTTGAAGTCTCTGGAATCTCAGGAACAGAGCTATTTTTGATGACGCTCCGGTTTCCGCTATGGCTCTGGTTGTTTAGGTCAAAGCCTTCATCTTGGAAGCCTCTCGTATCAGCCTGGAGGAGATGGCTAATTCTGTTGAGGAGCTTCTTATTCTTCATGGTCTTGGGGTGCTGGGTAGACCTCGTCACCCTACTTCCTACATCTATGTGTTTTGGCTTCCCCCTCCTCATCCGTGGCGAAAGATTAATATTGATGGCACGGTTCATGGCTCCCCTCCCCTTATTCATGCTAGAGGGGTTTTTCGTGATTCTTCGTCTGTTTTGGGATGCTTCCATTTCTCTGCAGGCCATGGTTGGGCGTTTGAAGCGGAGCTTCTTGCCCTCATCATTGCTCTTAAGCAGATTGTGGTTCAGGGTTGGGACTATGTGTGGATTGAGACAGATTGCAGTTACATGGTCGATCTCCTCCGTTCGCGTTCCCACACGGTTCCTTGGAGATTGTTCAGCCGTTGGCGGAAGGTACTTTCTTCCATTGTTGAGCTTCATATTATCATCACTCACATTTACAGGGAAGGGAATCGTGTTGCTGACTTCATAGCCTCTTCGGTGGTGGATGATGGAATCTGGCCTTTTGCGATCCCGGATATTCTTCAATTGGTTAGCGATGACAGAAGAGGCCTGCCTTATGTTCGTATTGTCCTTTAATTGTGTTGTGCTTTCCAAGGAAGTTACTGTCTTTTTCTTAGTTTTTGTTTTCGGTTCCCTTTGGTTTTTGGTTTTTGGTTTTTGTTCTTTGGTTTCCTGGGTCCGCTGGTCTTAGGTGGTGGTCCCTTCTTTGCGTGTCTCCGAGCTACTACTGTGCTTTGGTTTAGTGTTGGCTCCCGGGGCTCTGGCTTGTGTTGGGTTCTGGTGGCTGGCCTGGTCCTTAAGTTCGGCGCGTTCCTGGGGTGATGCAAGGAGTCTAAGGTTTTGGGAGGCAACGGATTGATCAGCTTTCCTTGAAGTGATTTGTCCGGTAGATGCTAGCAGGAGTGTCTTCATTGCAATAGGCTTATTATCTTTGGTTTGTATGGTTTGATTGTTCTGAACTCTTGGTCTCTGCTCCTATGATGGTCGTACCGTTATGAGCATAGGGAATCTCGCGGGATGTCTTTGGTTACCCCAACTACTTCATCCCGTGAAGATGACCTTCAATGTGATTTATTGTTCTGAACTCTTGGTCTCTGCTCCTATGATGGTCGTACCGTTATGAGTATGGGAAACCTCACGGGAAGTCTTTGGTTACCCCAACTGCTACATCCCGTGAAGATGGCCTTCAATTTTAAGTTTGAGATTCATAAAAGTAATTGCATTAGGAGACTCACTGCTAGCGGAGAATCGGGTCTGACCGGATTGGTTATTTTTCTTGATGTCGCTTCTCCGGACCTTGCTCTGCACTTTCCTCGTGGTTTGCGGTTCTTAAGGCTTGGTCTGGTTTGAGTTGGTTTGGTGGTGGAGCCTATTGGACCCTTTGCTGTTCCGGGGGATGTGTTGGGGTTTGTGTGACCAGACTGGAGTGGTGATCTTCCCTTGGCTAGCGTCCCTGGGGGGAGAGGCTTTATGTTCTGTCGTTTTTCCTTTAACTTTGTGGTTTTTGCGCTTTGGTTTGCTTTGTCTGTTCTTTTTTCGCTTCTTGGTTGGCAGGTGTTTGTGCGTTTGCTCTGGTGCTGTTCTGGGTTTAGGTCGTTGCTCTGCTCTGGTTCTTTAGTGTTGCGGGCTTGCTTTGGATCTGCCAGAGCTGCCGGTCGGGTCTGCTCTAGATCGGCTGGTCAGCTCTGGCTCTGGTCAGCTCTACAATTGGAGGTCGGTTCTGCTTGCTATGGAGGTCTGCGCTACTCTGGAGTTTTGCTCTGCTCTGGAGGCCAGCTCAGCTCTGAAGTCATCTCTGCTCGGCTCAGGAGGTTAGCTCTACTCTGGAGGTCGGCTCTGCTCTGCTCTGGAGGTCAGCTCTACTCTGGAGGTCGGCTCTGCTCTGCTCAGGAGGTTAGCCCTGCTTTGGCGGTCAACTCTGCTCTGAAGGTTTGCTCTGCTCTGGAGGTCAGCTCTAGGGGTCAGATATGCTCTGTAGCTCTGCTCTGCTCTGGAGGTCGGCTCAGCTCTACTCTGGAGGTCGGCTCTGCTCTGGAGGTCAGCTCTGCTCTGAAGGTATGCTCTGCTTTGGAGTAAGCCTTACTCCAAAGTCAGCTCTGCTCTGCTAGTTGGCTCTGCTCTCAGCAGCTCTGGCCATGCTGCTCTGCTCTGGCACTTGCTCGGGTCATGCCGCTCTGCTCTGGCGAGGACTGCTCTGTCTGCTCGTCCCTGGCATGGTCTGCCCTGGAGTTATCTAATCTGGCGTTGCATGCTCTGACTGCGTTTGATTTGGTTGTGCATCTCTGGTGTTGGCTGCTCTGGCTTTTTTGTGCTCTGACTTTGCGACTCTGCTCTGCTGCTCTTCTTGGTGCAGCCTTGCATGCAGGGATGGCTAGCGCTTCCTTGTGTGGTTTTGGCTTTGCGTTGTTTGCCCGTTTTTTAGCTTGTGTTTTTGTTATTTTTTACGTTCTTTTCGGCTTCCTTTTTTGAGGCCCTTTCCTTGTTTGCGCCTGTGCTCTCAAGGGTTTTTTCCAAACTTCTTTTTTTCAATAAAATTTCCATTTCAGCAGATAGCAATAATCTCTCTATCAAGTTCCACCTCAACCTGCATCTCCTTTTTCTCTACCGGCTGCTCCGTAGACTTCACCTTATCCGCCTCCTTGTGCCGTTGCTGCAGTTGCACGTGATCCTCATAAACTTCTTTAGGGCTAAGGGGAACAAGTGACACCCTATTTTTCTTATACTTAAAGGAGTACTTGTTGGTGAATCCATCATGAGTAGCTCATCTATCAAACTGCTATGGTTTACCCAACAAAATGTGGGTCGCCTGCATGGGAATAACATCGCACAAAACCTCGTCTTCATACCTCTCAATGCAAAAAAGGCACTTTCACTTGCTTGGTAACCTCGACGACGCCGGTCTCATTCAGCCATTGCAAATGATACGGCGTGGGGAGTTGCATCTCAGGCAGCCCCAATCTCTCCACCATGTACCTACTCGCCACATTCGTGCAACTTTGTCCATCAATGATCACACTGCACAACTTGTCTTGGACAAGAACTCTAGTGTGAAAGAGATTATCCCACTGCTCGCTCTCATTGGATCTGAATCCCTGACACGTGAAACACTTTTTATCTCGATGGCAACCATTAGAAACTGTCGGAGTGCCCTAAATTGCTGAACTCACATCCTATGTCCGAGATCTAAAGCGCTGCATCTTGTCATCACTTTGCGGCGTCTCCTTTTTCCATGGATTCCCTGTTGATGAGGAACCACGAAAAACTGGTTGAGACTGCCTCCAATGCCCCTGAGTCTGGCGCTGATTGTTGTTGTTGTTGGTGCCATAAAAGTGTCGACGATCATTCTCGAAGTCTTCATCCCAATTATCCCACTCTCCTCCAAGATACGAGGGATGATGGTGTTTCTTTTGGATGGATGGATTATTTTGCCACTTCATATCCTCACGATCCCTTGCTCCTCTTCGACCACCACGGCCACCTCGAATCGAAGTGGAATGATATTGCTCAAACTGGTTCATTCTCTGGTCCATCCTCTCATACATAGGCTTAAACGCTTCCGCTATCATTCTCCGCCCCTCTTCCCTGGATACGAAACATGGCCAAACTGATACCAAATGATGTGAACCTCGCCGGTAAGGATTTGAATCTTGCCGGTCCGTTAAACAACACGCTATGCGGAAGGCTTAATATGAACGACGAACTGAATTAGTAAACAAAGGAACAAAGATAAGATGGAAATCCCAAAATATCTGAATCTAACTCACGAAATGATCTAGGTAAACGAATCCCTAAACCCCAACGTATAGTTGATGCAGCCACTCGGGGACGATGAATGACACGCGACGAGGGTTGGTGAACTCGCCGTTACTGATGAGGACTAGAATACTCATCAGCGCTGTGCTTGGCAATACAAGAACATCTTACTTGATTATTATTATCATTATTATTATCACAAGAATTAATGAACGCAGGACTAACTAAAGAATACGAAGAGTCAATCAGCCTTGACCAAAGTGCAGAGCTGCTGCCTTGCTAGAGTGCAACACCACCAGCGTAGACCAGAGCAGCACAACAGAGCTGCGCAGCCAGAGCAGAGCAGCGCAGCCAGAGCGGAGCAGCGTAGAGCAGAGCTGCGCAGCCAGAGCAGTGTGGACCAGAGCAGCGCAGCAGAGCTGCGCAGCCAGAGCAACGCAGCCAGAGCTGCGCAGCACAGCAGCATAGCACAGCAGTGCAGCCAAAGCGTAGAGCTGGCCTTGCTAGAACCGGAGTTACCCGCTTCACCAACGAAGGACAACGTAGATGGGTCAAATCAAGACTAAGGTGTATTAAGGCATTAAAGGGCCTAAATCCAATTATTGAAGTTCGTGGGCCTAAGGCCTTTAGGGCTCACTCTCACATCTATAAATAGAATGTTAGCTTTAGCATTAGGGGGAGATTGGGAGCAGCACACTTGTAAAATGTAATCGTCTCAAAATATAGTGGAAGAACTCGAAGAACACCCGTGGATGTAGGTCTTAATGACCGAACCACGTAAATCCTGTCTCGTTTATTGCTTTTTAAATTAGGCGTTGATTTCATGCATCACCAGTTACGTCGATAAGTTGAATTTGCTTGGGCAAAATTCAGGAAGAACTCGAAGTCCTCAAGAGAGAATAAACTCACAAATCCCAGTGCAGTCAGAGTGATCATATCAGCGCAGCCAGTGTGGCTATCTCAGTGCAGTCAGAGTGATCATATCAGCGCAGCCAGTGTGGCTATCTCAGTGCAGTCAGAGTGATCATATCAGCGCAGCCAGTGTGGCTATCTCAATGCAGTCAGAGTGATCATATCAGCGCAGCCAGTGTGGCTATCTCAGTGCAATCAGAGTGATCATATCAGCGCAGCCAGTGTGGCTATCTCAGTGCAGTCAGAGTGATTGTATCAGAGCAACCAGTGCGACTATCCCAGCGCAGTCAGAGCAGCTATTTCAAATACAGGGAAAACAGTTATCTCAATTATATCGGTCGGCGCAGAATATCCGAGTCGTTGTCAGTTCACAGTGTCTATGCTCCGCGCAAAAATATTGTAAGCCGCAAAAGTTAGACAGGGTTCTTTGATTGTCTATGCTCCGCGCAAAAATATTATAAGTCGCGAAAGTCAGACAGGGTTCTTTGATTGTCTATGCTCCGCGCAAAAATATTGTAAGCCGCGAAAGTTAGACAGGGTTCTTTGATTGTCTATGCTCCGCGCAAAAATATTGTAAGCCGCGAAAGTTAGACAGGGGCATTAATTGCACAATTCAAGGCATTAATTGCACAATTCAAGGCATTAATTGCAAAATTCAAGGCATTAATTGCACAACTCAAGGCATTAATTGCACAACTCAAGGCATTAATTGCACAATTCAAGGTATTAATTGCACAACTCAAGGAATTAATTGCACGACGAAGGCCACAATGTCTATGCTCCGCGCAGAAACATCGTAAGCCGCAAAAGTTAGACTGAGGATGAGCCTTAAGGGGCAACTCAGCCGTTCTTCCAGGTCACTCCTCAGCACCGGCTTTTCAGCCCTACTCGGGGGCATTCTCAGCTCTTCCAAGCCTTCTACAATCGTGCTTGACTTCTAAAGTACGCGCACGACACTGGGGGGGAGTAGGGGTGTATACCCCCATCACCTCTCATATCCTATTTTTTAGGGATAAAAAAATTCAAAACCTAAGGGAAAGGGGTTGTTCGTTGACACGGGTGTAATAGCCAAATATTTAGAGCTACCTAAGCACAAAGCTCTCGGAGCTGCCTTAGCACGAGCACAATGATAATAATAAAAAATGGCTTAATGAACACGTTAGAAAGGGAGTTTCTTCATTCTTGTTATTATTGTTGTTATTCTAAATACTTTGACAGGGTCGGGATATTTCTGGCATTGACAAATTGGCAGGGATGTAACATTCTATCATTGATTATGTTGCAAACTTACAAGTATTCGATTTGTGATAAGTTACAGGGCTGCATGGCTAAAAAACACTTGAACCCTACTCGGAAGAGCAGCACAGCGCTGACTCTATATCACACACCACTAGTTGAACACGAAGAAGACACGGTTCAACCAGACTAGGGGGAGTAGCTGATGAGGACTAGAATACTCATCAGCTCTATGCTTGGCAATACAAGAACATCTTACTTGATTATTATTATCATTATTATTATCACAAGAATTAATGAACGCAGGACTAACTAAAGAATACGAAGAGTCAATCAGCCTTGACCAAAGTGCAGAGCTGCTGCCTTGCTAGAATGCAACACCACCAGCGTAGACCAGAGCAGCGTAGCAGAGCTGCGCAGCCAGAGCAGTGTGGACCAGAGCAGCGCAGCAGAGCTGCGCAGCACAGCAGCATAGCACAGCAGCGTAGCCAAAGCGCAGAGCTGGCCTTGCTAGAACCGGAGTTACCTACTTTACCAACGAAGGACAACGTAGATGGGTCAAATCAAGACTAAGGTGTATTAAGGCATTAAAGGACCTCAATCCAATTATTGAAGTTCATGGGCCTAAGGCCTTTAGGGCTCACTCTCACATCTATAAATAGAAGGTTAGCTTTAGCATTAGGGGGAGAGTTTATTTGGGAGCAGCACACTTGTAAAATGTAATCGTCTCAAAATATAGTGGAAGAACTCGAAGAACACCCGTGGATGTAGGTCTTAACGACCGAACCACGTAAATCATGTCTCGTTTATTACTTTTTAGATTAGGCGTTGATTTCATGCATCACCAGTTACGTCGATAAGTTGAATTCGCTTGGGCAAAATTCAGGAAGAACTCGAAGTCCTCAAGAGAGAATAAACTCACAAATTTATTGATAAAAGATATGATATACTTTTCGTTCACATGTAGCCATATATATAGGCAAACTAAACCTAATCTAATGAAGGAAATAACGTAAAATAAGGAAACTTAAAGAAAACTTGTTCCGCAAGTTTTTGACAACTCTGGCGAAGACGCCAGCTCTGGTTCATAGTCTGGCTCTGGGATGCCAGCTCTGGTTATGGTCTGCTCTGGACGTTAGTCAGCTCTGAAACTTAGCTCTGCTCTGGTGTCGCAGCCTGATTCCCCGACGCTAGTAATAGCGGGGTACGAGTATCGATACGACTATTTTTAAAGAATAAAAGATAAGATGTATAGGCCAAGCATCAAGCGGAAGCTTGCATCAAAAGGTGTTAAGGAAATCATCATAAATGAACCCAAGGGTAAAATCGTCAACGTCGTTATAACTTTTTAATTATCAGGAATTTCACGAACAAAAACAAAGCTGGTATAGCTCATTTTTCATAAGGAAGCATAATATGCAGAGTATCGCAGCAAAAAGGCAAATCGATTACATGTATGAAGACACATAACCGTGAGTAAATTGCTTGATTTCAAAAGAAAACAAAGTATCTCAATCCTCAAGACTCTATTAACATGAAGGCAATACGGAAATATAATTACATCGATTGAAACGTTTCCCCCACTAGCACCAGACCAATCTCGCTCCTCGCTTAGCCTGCACATTTAGAAATAGATGCAGGGCGTGAGTACATAATACTCAGTGAACAAACGCCGAAAAACAAGAAAGGTGCTCTTAGAGCTATAAATTGAACTTGCCACAGTTTTAAGCAAATCACAGGGATTTTAGTATAAATAAACCTGTGAAAGCTGAATCTCAAACATATGCATCATAAATATTCAAATGAACGATTGCGCAATCAAAATACTCAACATGTAAGTACCACATCTACAATTTATCACCAAAGGTATCGAGAAGTAGGCCTCCCTCTCGAGTACCGTGACCGGCCGACCCGAAGACGGCTCACAGTCACCTCTGTGCACAAAATCCCGCTTGTGGCAGGACCGAATTCGTCTCATCAGTAGAGGGTAACATACAAGCTCAACATCAAAAATTGGCAAGTCAAACAGTTCTCAAATATCATTTATCTCAAATCATTTGATAAACTCATAACATCATGAAATCATTTTAGAAAGCTCATACGATATATGTATACTCAAAATATTGCCCACCTGAAGTCCTTCGCTAATCCTGGAAAGAAAATCAGGCAACTTATTTCTTCGTCTCGCTCGGGCCTTCATATATCATCATCACATCGTCATCGAAGGTTCATGTGATAAAACAAACCTTAGTCAGAAACTCAATTTCTAATTCCAATCTCATCTTAACTATAACTTCTCACTCAACGTCTATTTACCCATTAAAACTCAATCCCTAGGTATATTCGGCTTCTAAGGATTCACACGTCCTATTATCGACTTAACTCTCAACTCGGCTCAAACTTATAGCAATCAAGCACATAAACAAGTATAAACACTTAAGCATATGAAAAACACACATAGACAAGTCAAAAACAAACTTCACTCTGCACTGACTCAACTTTAAAACCTCACCAGACTCTGTACGGAACTCTCCTGGGGTCGTAACTTATACCAAAAGAAAACTCTTTGAGTCTAGTTTCATTTAAAAAAAAGTAGGATCAAAAAATCCAAGTATTTTAGGAGATATGACTGTTTTACTACAGTCTACCATATTCGGCAGTTTTTAGCAACCGAAAAGTTTGATTTTTGAAAAATAGTAAACGTTGTCAAAAAGGTCTGAAATTTGGTGGGTACTTATCTAAGACACTCAGGTATTAACCATAAAAATTTGGAGTCCAGAATGCTAAGGAAAGATACTGGAAAAGATGACTCTACTGGCTACTCACCGAACAATTCGGCAGAACGTAGCAGTTTTGGTTTTGTATTTTATAAAAATAGCAAACGAAGTCTAAATGACTTGAAATTTTACCGGTATGCTCAAGATTCTCAAATATACTTATCATAAAGTTTTCAGGGTGTTTGGATATCAAAATCCCCTCGAAAACAGTATGTCAGTGCGTCGTGAAAAACGACTCCGAATCATACACACAAGCAAACATGCTCAACTCAACATTTATTCAAAGCAAACTCATCAAAGCTCATTTTAAGCACTCATAGCACTTAAAAACATTCAAGTACAACATAATACTCATAATACTCAATCTCGACTCTTTTCTTTCATCATCAACTCAAATCTCATGGAAAACATTTCAACGAACGCATCAAACAAATTCTCTTTTCAATTTCATGCTCGAAATTACTCAAATACTCAAATATGATCTTTTATATCATATAACTCATTATTCACATATTCATTCTCTTTTTATCATGTAAACTAGATTTTAATGAAAATCCATGTAGCAACATAAAACTCTTAACAAAACATGGCAAAAGTTCACATAATGATCATAGAGCAATTAGACCTCATTTTATCAAGCATCAAACTCACATCACACAAGAACTCAAAAACTCATACAAACTAAACTAAGTCAAAATTTTACTTAGCCTACAATAGACTTAATCAAATATACAAAGACACTACTATCATGCTTAAAAACATATATCTTAAGCAAAATCACTTAAATAACACATAGACCAAAAAGTCCTAATTTTTTCTAAACTAACTCTTTGAAAATTTTATAAACACATATGAATCTTTAATCCATTCATAGATCTATCATTCTTAGCCAATTTATCTCTCATATAAACCATCAATTTACAAATTAGAGCATAGATACACATATCCCTAATTTTATTAAACTAACTCATATCAAAATCATCATTTGACATCATATACTCAATTTACTCCATCAATCATCATCATATACATCTCATGGACTCATCTACATCATCAATTCATCATTTAAATCATCAACTCAAAAGTTTCCATTTTTGGGTAAACTAAACTCCATCGAACTTTCACATCTCAAGGCACATACTTCACAACATACATCAATCATCAACAAACATTATATAAGTCTCATTTTTCACCCCAAATCAAGAAAAGAAAAAGAAAAATTTTTGAAGGGGTGAAGACCCACTTTTTTTCGAAAATTTAGGAAATAGGGAGGGGGTGATTTTCTTGCTTCATCTTTCAAGAATACACACATACAACATCCCTCAATCAAGAATTATAGAAAAACATGGCCACTTACCCAAATTCTTACCAAAATTCACACTTTCTCACTCTAACTTTGGAGCTCTTCTTCAAGGATTCTCTTGATTAAAAGTGGCTAGAATGTGTTTATGGAAGATATTAGAGTGGTTTGAGGTGTTTGGTAATATTTTTGGAAGCTTCGAAGGTTTTCATCAATGGAGGAAAATGGTGGAAATGAGAGATGAAGGAGATGAGTGTGTGTTGGGCGAAAATGTGTGTGAGGGAGAGAGAGATGGCCGAAAATTGTGAAGTGAGGGAGAGAGAATTTGCTTTACAAGATTTAATTTGATCTTGTGAATCTTAAGGGAGATTTGAAGATCTTATGAAATATTTTGTGATCTTAGAGAATATATGCAATTAATGCATTGATCTCTCTCACTCTAATCTCTACACTTCTCTCTCTCTAATCTCTACACTTTCAATCTCTACTCTCTCAATAAACACACTCTCAATCTCTACTCTCTCAATCTCCACACTTAGCAATTTGTGGCATTTAACATATGGTAGGGAAATTAAAATAAAGTGTGAGAAGGGTGATTAAATAAAAATCACAATAACTATGGAAATGTCACTCACTAATAAAATATCATAGCATAATTATTCATGTGACCAAAAATAATAATTATAGCACTAATATTAGTGCACTCACTCAATTATAATATTCCTCTTCGTAGGAAAAATAATTTAAAAATATTATGCTTGGCAAAATTTTCATAAACCGGCATCTTTCAATTTCTCGATAAAAATAAACCACACTTGCTTTGGAAACTTAATCAAAATTCCAAGTGCTAAAGTCTCAATTAAAAATCATAATAACTCGGTCATAATGACACATGTCACAAAAATCACATAATCAATTAGTCACGTAGATTCACATAATGTCACATCAAAGCAGTCGGCAAATACAAACAAACTAGACGTCTCTCTGACCGACTCCTTTCATCAAGGTTCTCACTCTTTCTTCCTCGACTCTATGTCAACTCATTATCCCTATTTTGTTAATAGGTCAGTCAAACTCTGATAACTCGGTATCCGGTAATTCTATTCCCGATCGTCGGAAATAAAATAAAATCTCAACTCAATTCAATCAGCATCTCTAGCTCAACTCATTTCTCAAATCTCATCACTCTAACTCTATCATCGGTTTAGTCACTCGTATCTCTATTTAAAAGACAAACTGTCTTATCTGGTCATAAAAAAAAAAGTAGTCTCGCATCTCGACGTCTCAGTACTCTCAATAGTGTTAAGACACTATCTCACAACATAAAGAAAAGTACGGGGTGTTACATCTGGAAGCTTATTCTGCTCTGCTCTGGAAGCTTGTTCTGCTCTGCTCTGGAAGCTTGTCTTGCTCTGCTCTGGAAGTACACTCTACTCTGGACGTCCGCTCTGCTCTGGACCGTTTGCTCTGCTCTGGCATTCTTCTCTGCTCTGCTCTGGCATGTGTGCTCTGCTCTGGCTTGTTTACTCTGCTCTGAAGACCTTCTCTGCTCTGGCACAACGACTTCAGCTCTGGCGAGCTTGGCTCTGTTCTGGCGCGTTCAGCTCTGGTGAGTTTAGCTCTGTTCTGGCGCGAGTTTGGCTCTGTTCTGGCTGCATCAGAGAGAGAAGAGAGAAAGAGAGTGGAAAGATGAGAGAGAGAGAGAGAGAGTTACATCTGATTTTTTTTTTAAATTGTGTAGTGTATTTGTGAGATGTATTTGTGGGTATTTTTTTAATTTTAATTTTAGGGGCAGTTTAGTCATTTAACACAAAAGTGGGTATTTTTTAAAGTTTTTATTTGAGTGGGTAAATTTTAAGTTTACTAAAAAAAAGTGGCTACTTCCATATATTTACTCTTTAGATTATTTGGTAACCAAAAATAATATTATGTTAATTTAAATATTATGTTATTTGAAGTTGTATATAATAACATTATCTTCAACTTAATGAGTATAATATTAAATTTAATAAGTATTATATAGTAATAGTTAAATTTATAAATTCTAAAGAAAATAGTTTAAATCAATCTCATTTTTGAGCAAATAATATTAAGGGTGGGGGGGTTTAAATTAAGATTTTGAAAGATTTTGACAGATTTTTTATAATATGTGGATTCTATTAATTCTATGAATTGTTTTAATTCTATGTAGAGTTTAGCAGATTCTGTTAGATTGTTCTATCTCTATTTTCATAAATTTTATAAGTCTATAGATTGTTATAATAATAAAAAAATATGTCTATCAAAAAATATATAATATAATAGATACAAATTGCAATAAGCAGATCTTACGCAATAAAATATATATGCAACATGCTTGTAAATAAAACTAGATATCCAAACTCCCTAATCATATTACATTTTCTATTTAAAAGATTTTGACAGATTTTTTATAATATGTGGATTCTATTAATTCTATGTAGAGTTTAGCAGATTCTGTTAGATTGTTCTATCTCTATTTTCATAAATTTTATAAGTCTATAGATTGTTATAATAATAAAAAAATATGTCTATCAAAAAATATATAATATAATAGATACAAATTGCAATAAGCAGATCTTACGCAATAAAATATATATATGCAACATGCTTGTAAATAAAACTAGATATCCAAACTCCCTAATCATATTACATTTTCTATTTAAAAGATTTTGACAGATTTTTTATAATATGTGGATTCTATTAATTCTATGTAGAGTTTAGCAGATTCTGTTAGATTGTTCTATCTCTATTTTCATAAATTTTATAAGTCTATAGATTGTTATAATAAAATATATATATATATATATATATATATATGTCTATCAAAAAATATATAATATAATAGATACAAATTGCAATAAGCAGATCTTACGCAATAAAATATATATGCAACATGCTTGTAAATAAAACTAGATATCCAAACTCCCTAATCATATTACATTTTCTATTTAAAAGATTTTGACAGATTTTTTATAATATGTGGATTCTATTAATTCTATGTAGAGTTTAGCAGATTCTGTTAGATTGTTCTATCTCTATTTTCATAAATTTTATAAGTTTATAGATTGTTATAATAATAAAAAAATATATATGTCTATCAAAAAATATATAATATAATAGATACAAATTGCAATAAGCAGATCTTACGCAATAAAATATATATGCAACATGCTTGTAAATAAAACTAGATATCCAAACTCCCTAATCATATTACATTTTCTATCATTAATCTGCTAATATTGCACCAAGGGAATTCACCAAGGAAATTCATTTGCAATCATTAATATGCTAATATTGCAACGAAACTTCAAGTTTGACCTTCAATCACTTCAGGTTATTATGTTTTTATGGCCTGACCTCAATCACTTGGCAATTATCATTACAAAATATTTGATGGTGCGTGTATATAAAAAAGGGTTAAGTATCAAATAAGCCCCTAACGTGGAAATCCTTATTACATTTAACACCCTATGGCAAGGGGTGTGTAAATAAATCCCTAAACTAATTAATTTTGAACAATTACACCCTTAGCCCTAACGGACATTTAACTTCGTCTGTTTTTTTAATTTTTTTTATGATTTTTTTATTTTTTTCGGTGGGCCCCACCAATTCTTAATAATTTTCTTCAGCTTCTTACACCGGCTCGACGACGGGAGATCCAACGCCTTCGATCGCCAGATGCAGTACATGCCGGCCGGAACGCTCTCGAGTTCGTCGGCTTCCGACGATGAGCACGATGGCAGATTATCATTGCTGCCGCTGACGCGTTCTTCTAGGAGGAGCTGACTCAGCAGAAACCAATCGACCCACCCAGAAAAAAGCCTTATTCTATGCTAGGATGAAGCTTCTGTACAGCAGAAACAATAATCTATCTAAAAATTTATGTTACAAATTCTTCAAATATGTCATCTGGTTTTCAATCTCACTCTATTTCCTCTCCTCCTTGATCATCACCCGCCACAACCCCACCATTTCCAGAACCACCATCTCCCACTCTTAGCCCTCGCGAGATCTCATGGAGAAAGACCCCCGCCTCGATTCCTCTGCCCACGGTAATTCATCTCTCACCCACTGTAAAAAGAAAAATTAAATAGCAGCAACCACAATTCTTAAATTATGTAATTTGATTTGGCAGCAGGTTTGTTCAATGGGATGAAAATCTATGTCTACGATTTACCGCCCAAGTTCAACAGCGAGTGGCTAGCGAACGAGTGGTGCAGCCGGCACCTGTTCACGGTGGAGGTGGCGATTTACCGGGCGCTGATGAGCAGCGAGGTGAGGACGCTCCGACCACGTCTTCGTCACCTCCCATGATTTTATTTATGGAAATTTGTAGGAGGAAGGGGTGCCGAAATTTCTAGGGAATTCGATAATTTTACAAACGAATGATGGGAGGAGAGGATTGGGTTAAATGGTGGGTCCCACCGTGTTAGGTCCTGAGGGTCTCGAATAGGTGTATGGGGGGGGGGAATACACCTATAGGCTATTTTTGCACAATCTACTGACCTCAATCAGAGGGATCTCAGTCAGAGATCAAAACGAAACTTTGCATGCAAACAAAAGACTCCTGTTTTACTGAAATCAGTTTTGACCAACAGGGTTGACGACTGATACTGAAAGCTCTTCAGTAATGAGTTATCAGTTAAGTTGCTGGAACTTAACTGATGCAAGTAAGGGCTTCAGTCGTGTTTGCTAAGATAGAGATGATATCACTCTTCCTGACTATCAGATGATAGTTCAGTCAGATCAATATCATACGCAGCGGAAATTAAACTTGTTTCGTAATAACCTCGGTGGAGCAGGTTGTTGGTTTAAGGTTTCTCTTTGTTGTTAGTCAGTGTTCAGTTTTATCAAATGAAATAGCACAAGTAAGAATGTAAAACTGAAAGCTGTAAACAACATAGAGACTTTTACGTGGTTCGGAAAAACCCTTTCCTACATCCACGGTATGTTGATCAGACCAACAATCCACTCCGCAAGTGCTTCACTGGTGCACTGCAAACCGTACCCGTGTGCTTGCCTGGTGCACACAACCGTGAACTGAAGAAAAACCCTTCTTCAGCACCCACACAACCTTGCGTAGGATTTCCCTGCTAAGCACACCTCGTGCTCAGACTTTTCACTCAGAGTTCAGAGTACCTTCCTGAACTCCGAACCACTCAAACACTCTTATGGGGGGGGAGGTTTGAACGAGTGCCAACTATACTTGCAAAGAACAAGTTCTTTAAAGCAAGTTTGACCTTTGGCTTCTGGGTAAACCGATATATGCCTAGGGTCTAAGAGAATGTATGTAATCAGCAGTGACTGATTTTGGCTTTGGAATTCTCTTCTTCGATTCAAGCTTTGGGCAGTTAAGCTTTAGGCTGAGTAGCAATTTTGGCAGAGCTTCAGCTTATGTCGTTGAATCGGTGAAGGTTGAAGTGATCCTCGAGCGCTATTTGTAGGAGAACTCTTGAATAGATCCGTTGGCGTAAATCGTCCTCAAGATTTCTTCCGTTGGAGAGCAATTCGAATTTGGGCTGAGGCTTCAATCTTCGAGGTTCCTTGTCTGTGTGGAAACGGCTCTCTTTGATGGACAGGAGATGTGACGTCTCTGAAAAGTAACCACCAGATAGGAATGACCTCTGCAGAGATAAGATATTCTGAGATCTCTGCATTTAATGCGGCTGTACTTGAGCGTACGTGGCTTCCTCTGAACGTTGGAATATCAGTCCTAGGAAGAATGTTCAACTGATACTTGACTTTAGTATCAGTCCTTTGCGCGCATTAAATAATCAGTCTTCAACTGATTCTTCAACTGATACTTCAGTTGGTATCTGCAGTCTTCAGTCTTCAGTCTTCGTTCTTCAGTCTTCAGTCTTCAGTCTTCGTTCTTCAGTCTTCAGTCTTCAGTCTTCGACACCGCAACTAAACTAGAAACGAACTCTAACACTTGAGTTCAAAAACGATTCTAGTCTATTACATATAAGTCCTATGAATTTTGGTATCATCAAAACAAGGGTTAGGATATTCCACAAGGTTCCCAACACACCGAAAAAAAATACAAAACAAACAAACGGAGTTAAATGTCCGTTAGGGCTAAGGGTGTAATTGTTCGAAATTGATTAGTTTAGGGGTTTATTTGACACACCCCTTGCCATAGGGTGTTAAATGTAATAAGGGTTTCCACGTTAAGGGCTTATTTGATACTTAACCCTATAAAAAAACTCGAAAGGGAAAAACAAAGAGAACAATAGGAAATAAATACATGTTTGATTGATCAATTGAGAAGTGCCTTCATATAAGAAAAACTGCTAAAATTCCCTTTCACTGCATGATTTCAGAACAATAGTCAATATTTGAGAGAAGAAAGCCAAAAAATTGAGAGAAAAATAAACAAAAATAGCTGAAAATTTTGACATTTATGATATCTCTTTCTTTTTCTTGTAGACGTTGACGATAGAGAGAAGATGTTAAAATCTCTTGCGTAGAGGTGAGATTTGTGGAGGGATTTTGTATCTATATTAGGGCATTAAAATTTTATAGAGTCCATGAGATATTAGAATCCTACAAGTTTTCAATATCTCGAGATTTCGATGGATATTTAAGAGTCATAATTGAATACCAACAGATTTTTAAGGATTTTTTAAAATCTGAATTGAATACCTATATATTTTTAAAATACAAAAAAATCATTTAAAATCTTAATTAAATACACCCCCCTAATCTTAATTCTATAAATATTTATCATTTATATAGATAGCATTAATTAATTAATTAATTAAAGCTTCAGATAATTTATATTTATTAATTTTTTATAAATCCTTGAATAGTACAATTCAAATTATAAAAAAAAATTTATTTTTAATATACAAATTCAATAGTCATGATTGGATTAAGAGGACTGAGGTCCTAATTTAATAGAGAGATCAATTAATTTGTTAAAACTCGAGATACGAGTTTGTTGGTTTGGTGTTCATTAAATGACACCATATATATCATTTCTTTGTTAGGAATGCAAGAATTTCTTTTGTGTACAAGTAAGGGATTACTTGTAAAATAGTTCATCTCCCTTTTATGTGGGAAACCAAGAAGGGCCCTTCAATCGTAAGCTTAACAATTTTAATTCTAATCGTTATACACAAATGAATAATTAACTGAAGACGACAAATTAATCTGATTTTCACCACATAAAACATATACACATCACGCTTGCTTGGACGACATGGAATGGTTGATATCTTTTTATATCTTCAAATTGATTATTATTCAACCAAATTTCGTAGTATAATAATTAGTCTATTTGATATAAGTGCCACCCACCCTAAATTAAATTCAAGTTCTTTGCTCATAGGGAATTGTTATTGACCACTCAATTAAATATATCAGAATTATATATATTATATTATTATGTAATTTGGTGTGCCAAAATGAAAAAACCATTAGCAAAAAATGATTATCTCGTAATTCATAATGTTATCAATCATGCAATTTTAAAACTTTACTACAAATTATCAAGACAGAGATGGCTGAGTAATCGTAGTTGCACCATTGCTGTCAAGACTTGAAGAGAAATATAATCACAATTGATGCGTCGCCAATCGAAATTAGTCCAAAAAGTATATTAAGTATTTTGTATTAATATATAATTTGAATACATCAATCACCACATAACTCTAATTATTGGTCCATTAGAAAACCAAATGAAACACCTTAACCATATATAAAACCTTGTGATGCTGAATTTATCCCACAATTTTTTATGTCTTATTTAAGATTCAAATTGGCCGTAGGATCGTTTTTGGATTATTCAAATTCAAGATACATCGATATAATTTAGCATAATACTTCTATTAATTTAAAAATAGTTAAACCTAGCAAGTTTCTATTAATTTAAATATTGTACAGAGGATCACCTGAAGAATTCGCAGAGGAATTCTTCCAAAACTTGCTGAACAGGCCAGCAGACTTCGAGGCTCCGTTTTGCCCCTCAACTGATCTCCTTTCACATTCCGTCAAAAAATACGATTTCTTCGTTTTCAAATAGCTTTCGGTGGTCGCATGTTTCGCCTCAATCGGAGTTCTTTTTTTTTTATCAGAGCCTCAATCGGAGTTCTATAAAAGAAGTTATGGTCATCTAAAGAGACTGTCAGAAGCTGATAATTTCTGCGAAAAATCTATCTCCAACTCTGATCTTCTCGACTCTAATCCGCTCAATCTCCGACGTTCGATGGATGACCTTCTTCAAAGATTATCCGAAGAAAAATTCAATCAACAGCGCCGCTCACCTCTCAGTAAAACCTAATTTTCTGTAAATTAGGTTTATATTGTAGAAGCTTTAATCATCTCTATAAGAGCATCCGCATTGGGGGTTCCTTGATAGCCTACTTGATAGTGTTTGTGTTATTGAGTAGGTAGTGTTGCATTAGGGTTCCTTGATAGCCTACTTGATAATATTAGTTTTGATTTTATGTTTTTCATTTAAATTTTATTACATAATTTAAATAGCATATTTTTGTAATAGTTAAATACTGGATTAAACATAAAATTTAAAATTACTTAAAACATAAAAAAAATTATAAAAATTTAAAAACACCTAAAAAAATTACATAAAAATTTAAAAAACCTAAAACATCATTAAAATCACATAATTAAAAGCCTAGGATAGACCACGACGCCTGAGCACGTCGGCGACCATGGACGCGTGCAATGCACGTTGTGCGTCCGTCATCTGCGTCGTATCCGTGTTCAGGAGCTGCATATCGAGCTCCCTCTCCCTGAGATCGTTCCTCCGCTGGTACTGGGCGGTGAATGCCCTCATCTGCTCGTCGGTCCTCTCCAACCTCTCCACTATTTCTGGTGGAGGATCCGAGCTCGTATGCGACGCTGCTGCCTTCCCTTTCCCTTTCGCCGCCGCCTTGGCCGCCGCCTTCGCCGCCTTGTTGCCAATGGGCCGGGCAGAAGAGATCTCCTCGCCCGACGCCGAGGTGGTGAAGCCGCCCTCTTCCGTAGTCTTTGTCCTCTTGGAGGCATGCACGTCTCCAAGGAGGTACATCGACTTGAACTTGGGATTGTTCCGGAGAACTCTCCACGCGTTCCAGAAATTGAAGGAGGCCCTGTGTGGGCTTCGAGCCTTGAAGAGGGTTTGGGCCTTTTCACGAATCATATCATCCGAATGACCGGACGGCCAATTGTTGCGCGTCTCCACCCAAACAGCTTCCCAGAGACGCACATCCGCGCTCACCCGGGACCAGTGGCCTTGAAGTTGCTTGATCTTAAGGTCTCCTCCGCCCAAATTTGGACGATGAGATCCGTATGCTCGGGAGCATACGTATGACGGTACCTAGCGGCCTTGTCGTGCACGATTTTGGTGGCCATTTCCTTCCTCCGGCCGCCTTTCTTTGGTGGGGAGACACTCTGCTGAGCACTGACCGGTTCCTCCTCGGGCGGGCTCTCCTCCAAGTTGATTCCTCCCATATCAGGATGATAATCGGAGGAGAGATCGGGGCACCAATTTGGATCGTAGAAAGGGTTGTGTGGATCCATGACGGAGAAAATTGTAGGAGAAGAAGAGGTGTGAAGAGAAGAAAATTGGAGAAGAAGAGGTGTGAAGATTGTGGGGAGAAGGTGGGGTGTTTTAAAGAAGAGAAGAAGGAAAAATAAAAAATAAAAATAAAACGGTCGGTCAAAGGTGCGAAAACCGAGGAGCTGCAGTCAAAATTCGAATAAAATTCGAATTTTCGAATTTTTCCTTTTTTTTTTTTTTTAAATTGGGCGCGTGCATTGCACGCGCCATCTCCTCCGCCCTTCGAGCATACTCGATAACTCGAGGAGTCTTCGAGGAGCTCCACGCCGCAACGCCCTCCTCGAGGAGCCACTCGAGTACCCGCGTTGCGGGTGCTCTAAATATAGGATACGAGTCTAACTTATGAATTGGGGTATTGTTTTTTATTGGGTTCAAGAGACTTTGGTTAGTCTAGGAATGAAATACAACGAATATTTCGAGTACTTATATTAATTAACTCCATGAATACATAATAACGATTTAATATAATATTCTTTAATTAGCACATCTAATCCACGTACGAATTGATCGCTTCGTTCACATTTATTTAATGGATTTAATTCCTTCCCCAAAATATTTTGCCGACACTAATTTGTGGAGCACACGAATTAAAAGATGGTCCCAACGTTGCAAATCGAAGTTGGAGTAACTAGATTTTTTTTTCCAAATTCAAATAAACATTTGCTCAAAAGGTAAATCAATAAATTAAATTCAAGTGTGTATCCTAACTAAGTTACACCACAATCTAAATCACAATCACACAAATGTACGTATGTATGTATGTATAATGTAGGTATCTACAAAAGCTTCTTCTGAAACATGAACGCCAAAGACGGAATCGCGCTTCTCATGGTGGTCAAAATATCAGAAGCAGAAGGCCTAATTCCCGGCGTTTCCGAAATGCAGTGGGCGGCGAGCGCCGCCATCGCTCTAACTTCTCCGAGAGCAGCCTCCCCGAGGCGCAACCGCGGATCCACCATCTCCGCCGCGTCTCTCGCCCTCCCCGCCAGCCTCTCTCCGGTGGATGGGCAGAAAGCCTCAATTCCGGTGATCAATTCCAAAAGAACAACACCGAAGCTGTACACATCGTTCTTCTTCGAAACCAAACCAGTTCTCAGATACAGGGGATCGGTGTAGCCGGGGGAGCCGGTGATGATCGTCGGCGCCACCGCGGAGGAGAATCCGACCCTCGCAGATCCGAAATCGCAGAGCTTGCAGTTTAGATCGTGGTCAAGAAGGACGTTGGCAGGCTTGATGTCGGCGTGGACGATGTGAGGGGCGCAGGTGTCGTGGAGGAAGGCGATGGCGGTGGCGAGCTGGAAGGCCACGGCGGCGCGTTGATCCCACGTGAGTGGCGCGTGCGAGGCGTGGAGCTTGTGGTGCAGGGTGCCGTTGGGGACGTACTCCATGATGAGGGCGCCGTGATCCTCTGTGTAGCCGAGGAGCTTCACGATGTTTGGGTGGCGGATGTGGAGCAGAATCTGGAGCTCCTGCTTGAACGCCTCGTACACGCGCTGGCTGCTGCAGCACACTTTCACGGCGGCGGCGGACTGCCGGAATTGGGCCAGGTAGACCGTGCTGAACCCGCCGTAGCCGATGACGGTGGCGAAATCCGCCGTCAGACTCTGTATATCCTCCCAGGAGAAGCGGTGGTTTTGGGGATGATCGACGGCGACGGCGAGGGGTGTTTGACATCTGGTGAGTTTGCGTTTGAGGAATTTGACGAGCCCCATTGATGGATCAGTGGAGCTGTTGTGTTGGTTATAAAAGAAGCCGCGAGGAAGGAAGAGTGAAACAGAGATAGTGATTTTAAAAATAGTGAGAAATTGAGAGAGAGAGGAAAAACGTGAAGGATAAGAGAATAATGGAGAGCACCGGCATGGGAGAAGAGGTCCCCATGCATGGAAGTGTGTCCCCACAATCTACACAACTAGAACGGCTCCTCGTGTGGGTTTGGTGGCTGCAACTCTTCATTTTTTTGTATATGTGTACTTTATTGATTCAAGGGGGAGGGGGGATCTGGGGTTATGTACGTACACTCATACCATTTTTGCTTTTCTTATTATGTCAATTTGTTTTATATACTACTTATGTCAATTTATTATATAAATTATTTTTAAATTTATTTAATTTAAGATAATATAGTTGAAATTATATTAATTTGAATCATATTCCTCAATTAAATGTTAACCTTTTGTTAAAATAATAAATATTCTTTTTATGTAGATTTTTATTTAATAATATTTTGAAAAATGTATCGATATTGAAAATTTTATTTCATCTGAGCATCATCTCGTCTGAACCTTGTAGGATCATATCATAATCTAAACTTTGGAAGACGACAACTAACGTTTGAACATCAGACTTTTGAGTATCATCTCGTCTAGACCTTAAAATACAAAAAATGAACTTTTATGCGTCAAGTTTTTTTAACATCACTATCTGGAGCTTTAAAAATCAAAGTTGACTTGTGAGATTGTACGATTTGGAGCTTCTAACATCATAATTAACTAACTTGTAAATATCATTTTGTATAGAACTTGAAAAAATCTTGACAAACTTTTATGCATTATTAGTTCTAAATATTATTAATTGGGTTCTAAGAATCATTCGTTTGGAGTTTAAAAAAAACAAATTTAACTTTTGAGTATCATCTCATTTGAACTTTGAATGACCACAATTAAGTTACAAGAATTATCTTGTGTGTAGCTTTAAAGATCATTATCATCTTAGCTTGTAAGATCATAACTAACTTCTAAACATCATCTTGTATGCAGCTTGAAAAATCTTGACAATTTTTTGTGCATTATTTCATGTGGAGCTTGAAATATCATAATTGAGTTTCGAGCATCATTTCGTTTGAAATTTGAAAGAATAAAATGGACTCGTGAACATTAATTATCTTCAAATCTTGAGTTTCGAGCATCATTCCGTTTGAAAACTGAAAGAATAAAATTGACTCGTGAACATTATCTCGTTTGAAGTTTGAAAGACCATAACTAAGTTTTGAAAATCATCTCGTGTGTAGCTTAAGAAAGTTAACACGAGATTCAGATTGTATTAATTTATTTAGTAATTTAATTGATAAATTTTCATAAAAAATCTATGTTGAATCCAAATTTTATTTTTAAAATTTTATACAAAATATATTATTTTATAATCAAATTAAATTGAAGAAATAATTTACTTAATCAAACCAATTTATTTTTTCAAATTAAATTAATTAGACCATGTATTTAATTAAATAAATTTGGTCAAATTAAATTGACAAAACAATTCAAATTGTATTAGTCTCAATCATTCCGCCAATTAAATGTAGATTTTTAATTTGGAGAGCAAGAACTTATTCTTGTATAAGTTTTATTTTGGTGAACTCTTATAAAAATACTCAATGTGAAATGAGGTGATTTATATGAATTCTTCACTCGATTGAGATTATTATAAATTTGATACATGATTAAAGATTTCTAATATATTTTAACATCATATCCTCTATTGTTCTTTATCAAAATTCTTCATTTATGCATTACTAATTTCATAATTTATCTATTATTATTATTATTATTATTATTATTATTATTATTATTATTATTATTATTATTATTATTATTATTATTATTACATGTTGTTGTAGTAATGAACGAACAGAAACAAATACAGTTTGCATAAATGAAAAATATATTTTTCTTCCCTATATAAATAAAATGTATGGATTTATTTTATAAAAAATAAAAATAAAATTTAAATTATTTTGATAGACATAAAATAAGATTTTGTTTTAAAGTAATCAGTTTATAGAATTTATGCTTTATTATGCAAACATGTAAATCAATTACCGGACCCGTTTATAATTTACATATACGTGCATGTCTCAATTCAAACTTAATTTAAAATTAATTTTATTAAAAATTAAGAATATAAATATTATATATATATATATATATAATATTGCAACATATACATATAATATGTACGCTATTGAGAAATATAAAATTAATAACAAATATACATCTAATCACTAACATTCAATTAAAATAATTTATCATATATAGATTATAATTTTTTTCTTATCAGACATGTAAATCTATTTTTATTTAAAAAAAATAAATAATAAAATTTATTAATTTAGATTATATGTAATGTTAATATTATTATATATATATATATTTTTATTATGATTAATGAATCTTTATATAGAATGTAATAGTTAATTAATTAATAAATGATGAAGATTATATATGGTAAATTTTGAAATGGTGAGATTTTAGATATGCCACATAGGTTAAGACTTAATCCTATTATATAATAGATGTTATGGACCTAGCTACCACATTAATTATATCACGCTTGGTGACGCGTTTGCAAATTTTTATATATATATTTGTCTTTTCATTATAGTTTGTAAATCTAATCAGAATCAATTTGTCTACAGAAAAATCAATTGATTCAAAGTATATGAGATCTAAACCTTGTATATAGAGTGTAAAAATATAATTAACATTTTAAAGTATTAAAAAAATAAAAATTAGCCACTCACATAAAAAGAATAAAAGTACCAAACTTATTAATTCGCAATCAATGATAAATTTAGTTGTGAACCGCTATTTAAAATAAGGCAATTCACAATCAAGAATATTAATTAAGTTCAGTGGTGACTTTACCTATTTAAAAGCAATTCACGATCAATAATAATTAGTCATTAACTATCTTATTCAAGGCGTAATTTACAACCAAACTTATTCTTATAGTTGTTATTTTTCTTAATCTATCCTTAATTTACAAAATACCAACTTCTAACCTCGTAAATTTAGTGTTTAGAAATTATATATTATCATTATCATAAGAGAATTCGATATTAATCCAAAGTGATGATTGAATTAATTGTGTGTACCTTTTGCGAATTTGATCAAGTGGCAATTGGGTTTATTTCAAGCATGAATGAAAATAAATGTGATATTGGACTCATGGATGATGAAGTTGGATTATATTACACCCATGTAATTATATATATATATATATATATATATATATATATATATATATATATATTGGAGCTTATAAGATGTAATTTTTAAGAGCTTATAAGTTGGCAAAGTGTTTGGATAATTGAGCTTATAATCTAGATAGAGAATTTTTTGTTAGAGAGAAAAAATATTTTTTTAGAGAGAGAAAATCGAAGAAAAATGAACTGGAATGGTATATAATGAAAATAATAAATTATAGTTGAAAAATATTTGTAAAATAATTGTTGCATATGAGATTATAAAAAAATAAGTTGGGGTAGAGGAATTTATTTTTTGAAGAGCTTATAGGCTATTGTAACTTATTTTTGGAGCTTATAAGTTGTTTGAGAATTAATTTTACCAAACACTTTGAGGGAGCTTATAAATTTTTAAACGACTTATAAACTTTTTTGAGGAGCTTATAAGCTCAATCAAACGCCATCTGAGATGTGATTAAACACAATACCAACCACTAAAGACAATAAAGAAAACGTGAGGCCCGGTTCGTGGAATCTCATACTCATTTCTGATTTTCAATTTTAACAACCAGTGATGTTTAACTATTTAAAGCTTTCCGCTCCTTTGGCTTTTTTTCCCTTTTCTGTTTTGTTTGCTTTGCGTGGTCTTAATTCAAACCGACACCGCACACGAGTATTTTGTTGAAAATATGTTTTTAAGTTTTTTATCGCGTAGAATATTTATTATTTTGATGGATAAATTTATTTATAGAAAATAATGAATAATAAAAATTTATGTCTTTAAATGTCTCTTTTCTTTTTTCATATTTTACACACAAAAAAAATTATCATTTAAATGCTTTTGTGTCAAATGTTGAAAAAGAACTGAGACATTTAAAGGCATAATTTTTGTTATCTATTTTTTTTTCCATGGATAAATTTATCCATCAAAGTAAACGCAGCTTAATTGAAGATCTTATTTCAAGAACTAATTTTATCTGATCATTTTATCTGATCACGTCAAGAACTGAGAAGGAAATAAAAGAAAAAAAAAAGGGAATGTGAAGCCGAAAACCAATTAGGGCATGGATAGCATATATGGGCACTCTTTGGTCCCGTGAGTTATAGTTCATAGATTTAATTTTTTGAAATTTTTTGAAGATTGAAGAACTCGACTAATGTAGCGATTAAAGGCAGAGTCAAATACTGATATTTGACTGAACAGTTCAAGAATCAGTTATGACTGATTACTCAATGCAGGTCACGTTGATTCAGAGGACTGATACTAAAGTCAAGTATTAGTTAACATTCTTCCTCTGTCTAAACCTCCAAAGTTAAAAGGAAGCCACGCACTCCCAAAGTACAGCCGCATTAAATGCAGAGATTTCAAGGATCGTCATTTCTCTGCAGAGCGTTCCCCTTTTGGTGATCATCTTTTCAAAGACGTCGTATCTCCTGTACCGAGTAGCTGTTTCTCACCAAACAAGAAACTTTGAAGAGTGAAGCCTCGGCAAAGTTCAAATTTCTCTCCAATTGATGAATTCTTGAAGTCCCTCTCCGCCAATGGATCTATTCAAGACCTCTCCTATAAATAGAGCTCGAGGATCACTTCAGTCTTCACCGATTCAAATACATAAGCTAAAACGCTACCAAATTCGTTACTCAGCAAATCAAAGCTTTCCAAAGTTTGAATCGAAGAAGAGAATCACAAAGCCAAAAATGAGTCACTACTGATTGCATACATTCTCTTAGAACCTTAGGCAAATTTTGTATATCCAAAGCCTAAGTAACTTATTGCAGAGAGTTTGTTCTCTATAATCTAGTTGGCAAGTTTTCGAACCTCCTTTCAACTGACCGAAACGAGTGTTTGAGTAGAGAGGAGTTCAGACCAGTGCTCTGACTCCGTGAGATCTTAGTCTTTGTGGAAAGGCATAGTTTTGTCTCAGTGAAGCTAAGAGTGAGAAATCCAACCTAGTGTGTTGGTACCGAACATTAGATCTTTGGTTGTTAAGGTTTGCTGTGCACCCGTAAGTACAAGCCTAGTGAGTTTGTCAGTGTGATCAACTGACCGTGGATGTAGGAATTGGATTTCGAACCACGTAAAAATTCATTTGTTTTAGTATTTACTTTGTTATATGTGCACAAACCTTTTCCTAACTGAAACTGATTAACTGCAAAATGAAACATAAATCTTGACAACGTGTTTAATCACAAAGGCTATTTCAAAAGAAAAGTTTTCCGTTGCCAGTGTTATTAGTCTAACTGATAAATCTTCGGATAATCAGTAAGATTCATAACACTCCTCTGTTTTACAAACCTGACTGAAGCCTAACGCATATCAGTCAAAGTCTCGGACTTAACTGATAACTCTTTACTGAAGAGATATTCAGTATCAGTCACCAACTGAAGTTTCTCTAAACTCTTTTAATTGTCAAAGGTTGTGTCGGTTTGTTTTCAAGTTTTTGATTAAAATAGCCTATAGGTGTATTCCCCCTCATACACCTATTCGAGACCTTCCGAAACCTAACAAGAGTGATTATAGGATGGCACGTATGATATGATTTATTTTGCTTTAATATATATAGATAGATTGGTTTTTTAAGTTCTGTTTTTTGGCAAAAAATTTCTCAATCTAAATTCTCTTTCCAAATACTTATCAATTTTTCACTGCTTAGAATAATTCTAATTTAGATAGGCTCACCTCTTCAATTTTGAGTATATTTATTCTTCAACTCCTCTTCCTTTCTTTTTTTTTTTCCCCTCAATTTCTTAAAATTTTTGAATTTATTGCATATTCTTTGTTTATTTACAATTCATTTTTGTTTTGTCAAACTTTTAGCCATGGCTCATATTATATGCACATTTTTTGTTTTCGAATTTGTTGTTTGTTTTTGTCCACTTCTATATTTTGTTTTTGTTTTGTTAAACTTATAGTGAGACGGAGGAAGTATTATTTTATATTATTTTTTACGAGAACTATTTAATGTCGTTATTTATAATTATATATTGAGTGGATTTTGAAAATAGACACTTTGGAATAGCAAATTTTAAAATTGTCCACTAAGATAAAAACTTAAAAAATTAGCCACACTTACCATTTTGCCCTTTCATATAAAAATTTAAAAATTACCCATTAAAAATTTAGCGCATTTCACAATCAGGATTTATTTTGGTTGTGAATTCAAGTAGTCGTGAATTTGAATTTTAAAGTTTGAATTCACAACTAAAAATAGTGTTAGTCGTGAATTCGCGTGAATTCACAACTAGAAGTATTGTTAGTAGTGAATTCAAGTTTTAAAGTTTGAATTCACAACTACGAATATTGTTAGTCATGAATTCAAGCTTTAAAACTCAAATGCACGACTACTTGAATTCACAACTATCAATAAAGTTGGTTGTGAATTCGAGATTTAAAACTCGAATTCACAACTAAGACTAGCAATTCAGTTGTGAATTCATCAAACTGGTTGTGGATTCTAATTTTAAAACTCGAATACACAACCAAAACAACTAGTTGTGAATTCAAGCTTTAAAACTCGAATTCACAACAAAATAGCTAGTATTCAGTTGTGAATTCATCAAACTGATTATGAATTGTAGTTTTAAAACTCGAATTCACAACCAAAACAACTATTTGTGAATTCGAGTTTTTAAACTCGAATTCACAACCAACACTAACGATTTAGTTTTGAATTTATTGAGATGGTTGTAAATTCAAGTTTTAGTTGTGAATTCATAAATTTGGCTGTGAATTCAAGAACATTAAGTTGTGAATTCATATATCTGATTATGAATTCAAAAACATTAAGTTGTGAATTCATATATCTGATTATGAATTCAAAAACATTAAGTTGTGTATTTATAGATCTGATTGTGAATTCAATAACATTAAAAAAATAATTGGTATTATGATATACGCAAATGTTAATTAGTAGTGATAATTAAAATTCGAAGACAATTACTACACATTCAACTAATTATACCTATACTTTTATTATTGAGAGAGAGAGATTTAGGATGATACTTTCAGCACCACCGTCAAGTTTCTATCGGCAACGTAAAGCGCTGTAAACACCATTGATTGTTTAGTGCATCAGTAACTCTAATGCCTCCCCATATATATTCGTCCAAAATTATCAAATCATATGAAAAAAAGTGGAAATGATTGAAGGACCTCACAGATGCAGAAATCGAAAACACCTGAAATTATGGAAAGATCCAAAAAACAGAATCGGCTCCAGTATCATAAGATTCGTTTTCCTCCGAAGAAGAAAATGAAAATTATGCTAATTTTCACTCAGCAATACTATTACCTCACTAAAGAAAAGAATGAACGAAGATCCATGATCGTGGAGAAAGTGGGAGGGATTTGGAGAAGAAATATTTTACGAGCGAAAGAGAGAGAGTGAGAGAGAGGGATTTGGAGAAGAAAGAAATTTTAGGAGAAAGAGCGATCAGCAGAAAGATTTCAGAATGAGAGAATAGAAACACCCCTATTATAGTAGTTTTCATTTCATAAAGTTTTGTGAAAAACCAATGTGGGATTTATGAATTTTAAAAAATAAGTATAGTTGTTAAATAAATAAGAATGAGTAAATATGAAAATACGTGAATAATTAAAATAAATAAAAAAGTAAAAATTTGTTATACCACATAGGACTAATATGAAATGAAGCAAATTTAAGATATATTTTCACCAGTGCAAAATAAAAATAAAAATTGAAGATTTAATTAAATATACAAATAAGAGATAAGAAGTATAACGAAATTTTGGAATAAAAAAGAATAAATTATTGAATTTAGAAAATTATAATGAAAATTCATGGAATTTATCATGTAGGATAGATGACTTTTATGGTGTGACACACACATTTATACTTAAAATCGTAAAATTCATGTAAAATTACTAAATAAAATAAAAAAACAATTCTAAGTACATTATTATATAAATAATTTTTTTTATACACATATTACATTTATTAATGAGTATTCACAGTAGTAATTATAATTTCAAATGATTAGAGTGAATTGTGCCACTAAAACATTAAACATCTATTGAGTGTGAATACATTTATTGTGTAGTGTTTTTATTATACAGAATTTAGAAAATTAAGCATATAATAATTCTAGAGTGCCACGTAAAATTTAGAATTAATGTGAAATTTTTGATATGTTCTTCTTTATATAATAAATAGATAGATAGATAGATATTCTTGTAGTAGCCCGCTCTTTTATTTATGATTAAGATTAGTAAATGCGATATTTAATTATTGCATCCTCCAGTAATGTTAATCCAGCTGAGATTCTGAATTAGATATTTCCACATGAAATGATCGTGATTTATTCATTGAGTAGACAATGATTTATTTTCTAGAATGATAACTGACTTAGCAAGGTCAGGTTATTAATTTTATATGCTATAGAATATTATTTCTATCTATTATTGTTACTTGAGTCGTGGATTTATTCCGACTTGTTAATCTAATTAAATCTACGGATTTAATTTAGATATTAGACGACATGTGAAGCGAATTGAATTTACGGATTTGATGTAGAATTAGCAGGCAAGAAATTAGATATCGATATTCAAGATACGTGATTAATGGGAATAATCAATGTTTGATTGCAAACACGCAATTTTATTAGCAAAACTCGAGATTAGTATTACAGATACACAAGATATAGATTTATCGAAGACTGAAGGATTTTCTTCACTTTACTCCTACCATATAGCTAGTACACGCAGCAATAAAGAAAAGAAAAAGGGGAAAGGAAAGAGAAAGGTGCGTGTGTGCACATAGAATAAAATAGCTGCAACAACAGTAGTTCTGATAACACTCATGTCCCATCCTTTCCCCAGTAGCTTGCGGCGCATGCGGCTGGAGCAGTAAGGGGTCTTTCAACCACCCTCTATCAGCCACCCTATGACAGCCTATCTACCCCTTTATACTACACCCAACAATCCCTTCAAATTTCCTTAGTGCACAAGAATTTGAAGAAAGAGAGAGAGAGCAGAAGAATTTGCTGCTGCTACCAGACTTCAAGGGAGGGTAAGCTTTGGCTTCAACTCCCCATTCCATTCTTAATCAACCTGCATTTATTAAGATGAACCCACAATTCTTTTCAGCTTCTTCCCCAATGAATTCAATAGCAACAACAGACGGCCAAACACCAAACAATTGCAAGGTAAATACTAAGCTCAGCTCCAGTTCATGCATCATATCATCAATCATATGTTTAGAAGGAAATACATAGTATACAGGTGTGTATATATATGCATAGATGGATTAAGCAATCACGAAATCAGTTTTTACCTATGTTTCCTTCACAAGGCACTAAGAAACTATTGATACAGAAACAGGCCACTATAGCTAGTAGAACCCTTGCATAATCGACATAGAACAAAAGCTTCAGGAAATGGGTGTATATTACACTTTGATAGCTATAGTTCATCAAGAGATTCACGAATGAGGATTTATAATAGCATAGAAGTCTAACTTAGCATAAAAAAAGGGGGAAGTAGAAAGGTTGAACTTAGCTTTAAGAAAGGGGGAGAGATTAGAGCCGACTCACCGGATTGCCGGATCGGTGACTCGACGGTGGCTGCGTGACAGATTCGATCCACCGGAAGTCGAACTAAGGCGTCGATTTCAGTCAAACCTAGAGGCAGCTAGGACTCAATCGCCCTTCTGTTTTGGGAACAGAGGAGAAACGAAGTGGGAGCTGCGGGTCTCGTTGGCCTTCAGAGGCCGCGGCCTCGCCGGATCCCAGTAATAATAGTGGCGGCGGAGTCGAACCAGAGGCACTGGTGGCCGGAACTGAAGAGAACAGGGAGGGGGTAGGGCCCCACCTGGTACTTCGCCGAGAGTTGGGGTATAGGTATGATGAGTCGTCAACGTGAGTAAGGGGAGAGGGAGGACAAGTTGAGCGGCGCCTAGCGGCAGCGCCGGATCGCCGGAAACCATAGGACGGCGGCGGCGGCAATTCTGAGGCGGAATTAGGGCTCGGTTTGAGGAGAAGAACCAACCTCAATTTACAGCGAGGAAAGTAATGAGAGGCGAAGATGCAGATCAGTCGCTGGATTTCAAAGGCGAGGCGCAGCCTCGCCGGCGCCTGGAAAGTCTGGAGGCGCGGCCGATTTTGGCAAGAGAAGGAAGCGGCTCTCGGAGTTTAGAGAGAGAGGCGTTTGAGGAAATGGCGTGAGGAGAATTAGAGCAGCACGTTTGAGGAAGAAGAAATGGGATTGGGCCTTCTCATTTTAATTGTATTGGGCCTTCATTTATTTTGCTTGGGTTGATTTTGGGCTTGATTTATGTTTCCTTTGGGCCGAAAGTTGGGCCTTCTTTTTATGTGAGCTGCAGATTTTAATTGTTTTGGGCTTGGGTTATTTCTTTTAATTGGCCCGATTTTAATTCAGTTGAGCTTTTCACTATTTAATTCATGCCCACTTTCATTTAATTAATTATCAGGCTGCCTTATGTTGAGCCTTTTAATTATTTCGAACTTATAATATTATTTTCGTTCTTATTTATTAAGCCCGATTAACCTTTACGATATTATTAAGCGAATAATTCGATTGAGCTATTTCATTTTAATCGATTACGGAGCGAGACCTATTATAATTATCAAGTGGGATAGAACACTCTAGATAAGCGGATTCATTATAGTTATTATCCGACCTCATGCGACGAGCTTTATTTAAGTTATTTAATTTATTTAATCCGAGAGTTAGGATTAATAGTAGATTTCCCGGCCTATTAAGCAAGAATAATAAATCATGCATAAGAGAGTCATGCATATTTATTTTCGCATTCTCATTATTTGAGAATTCTGCTCGAGCAAATTTCTTATTTAAAGTTCTCGCAATAAAGGTCAAGTGGGAGAGCAATAACTAGATTAAGAGCCACTACACCACAACAAGAGTTACTATCAGGTGGGCATTACTTTCATATATATCAAATGAGTTTAAATGTTACGTTCAAGCAAGTTATTTCATGATAAAATCTTTGAGTTAAAGTTATTTCAAGTATTGTCTTGCCATAAAATGTTTCAATTTTAGTATGATATCTATCTGCTTTGGCTTTGCCAATGATGCAATCGAATTCGGGTCCTGAGCAGTTGATAGCTATCCTGCCAGGACTAGTGTACACCAGTGACCGTGAGTCATCTAGCGGGTTGGCCGGTCAAGTGTTCGTGAGAGGTGGCCACCTCTCCGGCACAAAGTTCCAGATATGATAGATTACAAGAGAACTTAGTCTGCAGACGAACTTTAAGAATCACAAATGAACTTAGTAAGCTTGGGCCTTTTAGCTAAAACTCCCTTGCTGTACTGATTATGATGGCATGACAATTTATAGTTTTTATGCAATGATGTGTATATTTAGGCATACGTGCCCACTGAGTACTCTCGTACTCAGCCCTGCATATATTTCTAAATGTGCAGGTTGAGCAGTGGCTGATGAAGATGAAGTGAAGAGCGGAGCTTTTGTCAAAAGTTAAATGAATGAACTCTTGGATACATGTCTTCATACATGTAATTAGATTATGTTATTCCGCTGCGTATTCTTAAGTAATAAGTCTTTTGAATTAAGTCGGATTCATCCGAACTTACTAGTTAATTGAATCTTTGTGGCTAAACATAAGATATATTATAAATGTCCCCTTCGCTGTCAAAGATTAAGTTTGATCCTTCATTATATATATTTACCCTTTCTATCCCCGCTTCTAATCTTCCTCCCTTAGTCATGGTTTCTCGGCTTAATTATCCTTAATTAAGTCCGGTCGTGACAGAATGGTATCAGAGCAGTTCGTTTGCTCTGAATCCAAGAGTTACCCAATTAGTCCTAAATTTGATATTAGTATAAAAGAGTCAGTCAACAAAAGCTCATCACTTCATCACATCGTCACGCTCAATAAGAAAGAAAGAGGTAATGATTTTTTTTATCAAACGTTGAAAAGTTCACGTTTCATGCGAATGTATAGATGCTTATATTTAAGTTTTATGTCTTATTGATTGATTAGATATCTCAATAAACTTAGAAATATTAAGAATGCATGATCACTATTACGAAAGAACAGTAGAAGGTAGAAATTCAGTTATCTTTCACTATAGCCATAGTGAAGAGCTAAGCAAAAGGAAGAACATCAAATGTCACTTGAAGAGACACGAGAATTCAATGAGAAAAATGCAATGAGACGAAAAGAAGAGTGTCACACATGAGTCTGTGATACGGGCATAGTTCTTTATTCAGACTATTCGCCCGTGATAAAATACCGAACCAACTATTGCTTGACCCGACAAGAACTTACTTGAGACATTGCTCATAGTGATGAGTAGCTAGCAGTTGCGTAATGAGCTAAGCCTCATTTCAAACCCCTCAATTATCACCAGTTATGGCGTGAAGAGAACTTTCATGATTTATGATTGAACTTCAGAATTAGACTCACATAGAGTCATAAAGCTTTGTGTAAAGATGTTATAGTGTTGCAATTAGAACTGTCACCTTGCAATTTCAGATATTCGGAACCTTTTTACTACAGTTACCAATTACATTACACACGAGCATGATTTAGAACCCTTATTGATTAGGATTGCTTACTACGAACCGGAAAGACGAGATGTGACGTGGGTAACTAGAAGTTACCGACTATTATAATTGACCAGAGAAATCTACACAAGTGCGTAAGACGATAGGAGTTCCCGAAGATGGTTTGGAGTTTAACAAGAGCTAGAAGTATCGACAACGGTTCGATGCTAAAGTCAATATATTGAGATTCTAATGAGACCCTGGGGGTATGTATACTCAAGTTAAGTGTACATACCTTAGCTGATCAGGGACATTTCCCCGACTAGAACGTCTCGAGTGAAACATCCAGTCTAGTAATCAAAATGAAAGCAATAACTAAAGTCGTTCCATGATTTAGTATTGTGTGTGGTGACACATACCTTGCAAAGATGCTCAGAGATGCAAAATCCATTTCCTGTAAAGGCGTGAGAGAGTGCTTCGAATTACATAAATGCATTACAAGCATTATGAGAATGAATGCTAGATACCAGAAGTACGATATTAAGATCGTTCAAAGGATGAATATTGAATAAGGTCGAATGTGTTTGAATGGTCTTGTTTCGTGTAAAGAAGATTTTAAGAAGAAGAAAAATGTGTTGATTTTAGGAAGAAGACCCCAAGCTTGGGAAGCTTCAGCGTATTCTCAAGGATAAATTTTAGATGTGAAAAAAAAAAAAAAAAGTAGAGATCTCAGACCAGAAGTACCTTTTGCAGCCCAATAAACAAAGAGTTACCAAGTTCGGAAAAGTAATTCCGTGTGACTGAGAAATAATTATGTTGGACCTGGCCAGTCCACATGACCAAAATCTCAGTAGTCGTCGTATATGGGTCTCTAAACCTATATATTCAAACTTTCATCTGAAAAGCCAAACGGGTTCAGATTATTAGGTCATTTCGTTTCGACCTTCTAGTCAATTCATTTCTACCCTAAGGTCATTCATTTTCAATCACTTGACAAAATTGTTGAAACACTTTGCCTAATTATCTTTTGTGATTTCAATCATTGTAGTTTATTAGTTATTAGTAGATTTCCGGTGACCTAAAGACAAACGAGTATTCACCAGATTAAATCCATCTGACACGTATGCCTCGACCGAAGGGTCAAGCACGTGATCCAACTAGACCATCTCTTATGGATTTAGTAGAACGTTATTTGTGTTTTTCAGAAACGTTGATTGTTCTGATGCTTTTTATGCCCTTATGCTGGCTTAGTTGTTTGACTAGTACTAGTACTGAAACGCTGGTCCACAGGGCGTAATGTGACTAAGTTCTTTTGTGATAACTGCTAGACAACCAGTCCACCACATGTAGTACTTGGATAGATGAGTAGATCTATATCCAAATGTCGATGAAATAGTCTTTATTGATGTAAATTTCCTATGTGTATTTAGCAACCTATTTGGTCTTTTGCGGCAAGTCACTTATGCCACGTGTTACTTATATGCTTGCATGAGAAAGAGTCCGAACAAGATTTGAGAATCAAGAAATAATTTACAGAAGTGATGATATGCATCTGTATGATTTACAATGCGTTAATGACTATATGTCAACTCATCAGTATGCCACTAAATGGGGGTGTCCGAGAGGAGGGGAAAGAATTCCCCGAGATAATGGAAGAGGCCCAGTACCGGGGCCAGAACAAGCCCCACTAACCATACAACAAATGTAGAATAGAATAACTATTTCTACGAGAAAACCTACTTGTCTTCGATAAGATAGGAGATCCAACGAAGGCTGAGAAGCTAGTGAGCGCATCTTCAATTTCTTGCGCAGGAACGTCTCGTGTATCCTTTCAGCTGACTTATGGTGGGAAGTAAGGAGGAAGACAATGACACCTAAGCAGTTAGGGAATTTAACGTGGGAATAGTTTAAGACTGGAATATATGACAAGTATACACCCAAAAGCTATCGCAAAAAGAAAGGAATGGAATTTTACAATCCGAAGCAGGGAAGAACAATAATTACTCCATACGACAGGATGTTCTGTGATACGTCAAGATATGCGCTAGAGCAAGTAGACACATATGAAAAGATGGTTAAAAGAATTCTGTGACGGACTGAGGCATGAGATTAGAATGGCTTTGGCAAGCCATGGTGGATCGTCTTACGTGGAGTTGCTTAGCAAAGCGTTAGGCATTGAGGCAACAATGATGGGAGAGAGACCAGCAACTGCGCCTACGTCTGCACCTCCACAAACTCGGGCTCAAAACTTTTGAGAAAGAAAAAGAGAATGGGATATAGTAACCATGGCCAAGCTAAGAAAAGAGCCATGGCAGGGGCAGACGTCCCAACAACGTGGCTATGACACATCAAAACAGATGGGGGATAACAAGTATGGAACTCCACCCTGCCTAAAGTGGAACAAGAACCATGGGAAACTCTCCAGGACTAGTAATGAAGGTTGTTGCATAGCAAGTGGAATGAACATTATACAAATCGTTACCCGAATAAGCAACAAAGGGCGGGTCTCAGGCTAAACTCGCCTGTTCAGACTCTGCATTTGAGCAATCCAAGCTTTGCCCAACCATACCAAGAGTAGTAACCACTCCAGCGATAGCAACAACAACAATAATAGCACAGGTGTGCTTAAATTTAGAGCTGAGCATAAAAATTATTCAAAGTTGGAGTGAATAACTCGTATGTTATGTCGATGAGAGACATATACATAATTTTAGGAATGGAATGGCTAGTTGAGAACTATGCCACCATCATTTGCCATGAAAGTCAAATTTCTTTTCGACCACGGGGAAGAAACCGACACGTTTTCATGGGATTAGCATGGGTAGGAGAAAGACGATCATCTCCGCCCCTCAAGCAACAAAGATGATGAGAAAATGGTGCCCAACCTACCTTGTGTAGTTGCACAGAAAACCAGGAACCGAGAAAAGTATAAGAGACGTGACAATCGTACGTGAATTTCCAAATGTTTCCTAAAGATTTCACCGGGGTGCACCCGTTCTTTTGTAAAGAATAAAGATGGCACATTGAGAATGTGTATCCTCTACCGAGGATATACATCAACTTATGGAGAGTTGAACAAGGTGACACTCAAGGACAAGTATCCTCTATCGAGGATAAACGACTTCTTCAAGCAGCTCAGAGGAGATAGTGTGTCCTCAAAGCTAGATTTAAGGTCTAGGTACCATCAACTATAAATTTGATAAGAATATGTACCCAAGATGGTCTTCCGAACCAGATATAGACACTATGAGTTCGTAGTGGTGTCATTTGGATTGACCAATGCACCAGCCATGTTTGTGGACCTCATGAACCGAGTGTTCCATCCATACTTAGGCAAGTTGTCTTAGTTTTCGTAGATGATGTCTTGATCTACTCGAGGAACGAGAAGGACCATGAGAAACACCTGAGGAAGTACAAGTTGTACATGAGTGGAGATCGCCTACTAACCTCAATGAGATCAAAAGTTTCTTGGAATTAGCAGGTTGCTATAAGAGATTCATAGAAGGATTTTCCAAATAGCAAGTCCAATGACCCAATTACTCAGGAAGGGAATTAAATTTCCTTGGACAGAAGTATGTAAGAAAAGATTTCAAGAAGCTCAAGGAGAAGTTAACCATAGCTGTTCCAACAGCTGACAAAGAATATGTGATTTATACAAACGTGTCCAAGGAGAGTACTTAGTTGCATGTTAACGCAAGAAGGAAGAGTGACAACATACGCATCACGGTAGCATTAACCACATGAATTGAACTAGCCAACTCATAAACTAGAATTTACTGCAGTAAGGACAACACCTATATGAAGTCAGGTGCGAGATATTCACAGACCATAAAAATCTGTAATATTTTTTTGAGCAAGAAGATCTTAACATGAGACAGTAAAGATGGCTCGAACTAGCGAAGGACTGTGACTGTAATATTAACTACCACCCATGCAAGGCTAACTAGGTAGACGATTCCTTGAGTCGTAAGACTCAACTTAAGTTGGGATCTCCCCTCACTCGGGAAAAGGAACCCATGAAAGATTTTAGTAGAATGAATTTAGAAGTGGTTCAACCACTAGAATCTGTAGAAGGGATTATTGCCACGATGGTAATAACACCCAACTTTATAGGAAAGCTGATAATGCGCAAAGAAGGAATGAGACCTTAGAGAAAATACGTTTAGCAATAAGATCAGGCAAGCCTAGACGTACCATGAGACGTGGATAATGCGTTAATGTTCATGAAAGATTGTATATCCCCCATGATGACAAACTCAAAGATGAGATAATGAGTAAGGCTCATGACCCGCCGTATACTGCCCACCCTAGACGTTTAGCAATAAGATCAGGCAAGCCTAGACGTACCATGAGACGTGGATAATGCGTTAATGTTCATGAAAGATTGTATATCCCCCATGATGACAAACTCAAAGATGAGATAATGAGTAAGGCTCATGACCCGCCGTATACTGCCCACCCGGAAAGCACAAAATGTATCAGGACTTAGAGAAATTTTTTTGGCGAAAAGGTTCGAAGAAAGATATAGCTTCATTTGTTGAGGGATGCCTAGCATGCCAACAAGCGAAGCTTTGCACAAAAGACCATGTGGAAGCTACAACAATTGAACATTTCAAAATGAAAATGGGAGCACATTACAATGGATTTTGTAACTAGTTTACAAGTCAAAAAGAGGAAACACCGCCATTTGCGTAATAGTGGAGCGACTCACGAAATGCGCTCGTTTTATAACAATACCGATTAGTTACAGATCGAACAAGCTAGCCCATCTATATATTCGAGAAATTGTGCATTGCACGGCGTGCCCATGTCAATCACTTCAGACTGGGATTCAAAGTTCACACCCAGACTATAGATGAACTTACAGAAGGAATTGGGCACAAGGTTTAATTTCAATGCTACCTTCCACCTACAAACAGATCGACAGTTTGAAAGAACAATTCAGATTTTCGAAAACATGTTAAGAGTAGTAGTAATAGACAGATGTGGAAGTTGAGAATTAGTGCATTCATTCATTGATTGAGTTTGCCTATAATAATAAGGCGATCATTAATATGGCACCTTATGAGTCATTATAAGAAAAAAAAAAAAGAGAGCTACGCGAAAACTTGAAAGCAAGACGAGAGAAAATACCCAGAACTTTTACGATGATATGCAAATTTCGGGACGAAATTTTTTTAAGAAGGGTAGTATGTAGTAGCCCGCTCTTTTATTTATGATTAAGATTAGTAAATGCGATATTTAATTATTGCATCCTCCAGTAATGTTAATCCAGCTGAGATTCTGAATTAGATATTTCCACATGAAATGATCGTGATTTATTCATTGAGTAGACAATGATTTATTTTCTAGAATGATAACTGACTTAGCAAGGTCAGGTTATTAATTTTATATGCTATAGAATATTATTTCTATCTATTATTGTTACTTGAGTCGTGGATTTATTCCGACTTGTTAATCTAATTAAATCTACGGATTTAATTTAGATATTAGACGACATGTGAAGCGAATTGAATTTACGGATTTGATGTAGAATTAGCAGGCAATAAATTAGATATCGATATTCAAGATACGTGATTAATGGGAATAATCAATGTTTGATTGCAAACACGCAATTTTATTAGCAAAACTCGAGATTAGTATTACAGATACACAAGATATAGATTTATCGAAGACTGAAGGATTTTCTTCACTTTACTCCTACCATATAGCTAGTACACGCAGCAATAAAGAAAAGAAAAAGGGGAAAGGAAAGAGAAAGGTGCGTGTGTGCACATAGAATAAAATAGCTGCAACAACAGTAGTTCTGATAACACTCATGTCCCATCCTTTCCCCAGTAGCTTGCGGCGCATGCGGCTGGAGCAGTAAGGGGTCTTTCAACCACCCTCTATCAGCCACCCTATGACAGCCTATCTACCCCTTTATACTACACCCAACAATCCCTTCAAATTTTCCTTAGTGCACAAGAATTTGAAGAAAGAGAGAGAGAGCAGAAGAATTTGCTGCTGCTACCAGACTTCAAGGGAGGGTAAGCTTTGGCTTCAACTCCCCATTCCATTCTTAATCAACCTGCATTTATTAAGATGAACCCACAATTCTTTTCAGCTTCTTCCCCAATGAATTCAATAGCAACAACAGACGGCCAAACACCAAACAATTGCAAGGTAAATACTAAGCTCAGCTCCAGTTCATGCATCATATCATCAATCATATGTTTAGAAGGAAATACATAGTATACAGGTGTGTATATATATGCATAGATGGATTAAGCAATCACGAAATCATTTTTTACCTATGTTTCCTTCACAAGGCACTAAGAAACTATTGATACAGAAACAGGCCACTATAGCTAGTAGAACCCTTGCATAATCGACATAGAACAAAAGCTTCAGGAAATGGGTGTATATTACACTTTGATAGCTATAGTTCATCAAGAGATTCACGAATGAGGATTTATAATAGCATAGAAGTCTAACTTAGCATAAAAAAAGGGGGAAGTAGAAAGGTTGAACTTAGCTTTAAGAAAGGGGGAGAGATTAGAGCCGACTCACCGGATTGCCGGATCGGTGACTCGACGGTGGCTGCGTGACAGATTCGATCCACCGGAAGTCGAACTAAGGCGTCGATTTCAGTCAAACCTAGAGGCAGCTAGGACTCAATCGCCCTTCTGTTTTGGGAACAGAGGAGAAACGAAGTGGGAGCTGCGGGTCTCGTTGGCCTTCAGAGGCCGCGGCCTCGCCGGATCCCAATAATAACAGTGGCGGCGGAGTCGAACCAGAGGCACTGGTGGCCGGAACTGAAGAGAACAGGGAGGGGGTAGGGCCCCACCTGGTACTTCGCCGAGAGTTGGGGTATAGGTATGATGAGTCGTCAACGTGAGTAAGGGGAGAGGGAGGACAAGTTGAGCGGCGCCTAGCGGCAGCGCCGGATCGCCGGAAACCACAGGACGGCGGCGGCGGCAATTCTGAGGCGGAATTAGGGCTCGGTTTGAGGAGAAGAACCAACCTCAATTTACAGCGAGGAAAGTAATGAGAGGCGAAGATGCAGATCAGTCGCTGGATTTCAAAGGCGAGGCGCAGCCTCGCCGGCGCCTGGAAAGTCTGGAGGCGCGGCCGATTTTGGCAAGAGAAGGAAGCGGCTCTCGGAGTTTAGAGAGAGAGGCGTTTGAGGAAATGGCGTGAGGAGAATTAGAGCAGCACGTTTGAGGAAGAAGAAATGGGATTGGGCCTTCTCATTTTAATTGTATTGGGCCTTCATTTATTTTGCTTGGGTTGATTTTGGGCTTGATTTATGTTTCCTTTGGGCCGAAAGTTGGGCCTTCTTTTTATGTGAGCTGCAGATTTTAATTGTTTTGGGCTTGGGTTATTTCTTTTAATTGGCCCGATTTTAATTCAGTGGGCTTTTCACTATTTAATTCATGCCCACTTTCATTTAATTAATTATCAGGCTGCCTTATGTTGAGCCTTTTAATTATTTCGAACTTATAATATTATTTTCGTTCTTATTTATTAAGCCCGATTAACCTTTACGATATTATTAAGCGAATAATTCGATTGAGCTATTTCATTTTAATCGATTACGGAGCGAGACCTATTATAATTATCAAGTGGGATAGAACACTCTAGATAAGCGGATTCATTATAGTTATTATCCGACCTCATGCGACGAGCTTTATTTAAGTTATTTAATTTATTTAATCCGAGAGTTAGGATTAATAGTAGATTTCCCGGCCTATTAAGCAAGAATAATAATCATGCATAAGAGAGTCATGCATATTTATTTTCGCATTCTCATTATTTGAGAATTCTGCTCGAGCAAATTTCTTATTTAAAGTTCTCGCAATAAAGGTCAAGTGGGAGAGCAATAACTAGATTAAGAGCCACTACACCACAACAAGAGTTACTATCAGGTGGGCATACTTTCATATATATCAAATGAGTTTAAATGTTACGTTCAAGCAAGTTATTTCATGATAAAATCTTTGAGTTAAAGTTATTTCAAGTATTGTCTTGCCATAAAATGTTTCAATTTTAGTATGATATCTATCTGCTTTGGCTTTGCCAATGATGCAATCGAATTCGGGTCCTGAGCAGTTGATAGCTATCCTGCCAGGACTAGTGTACACCAGTGACCGTGAGTCATCTAGCGGGTTGGCCGGTCAAGTGTTCGTGAGAGGTGGCCACCTCTCCGGCACAAAGTTCCAGATATGATAGATTACAAGAGAACTTAGTCTGCAGACGAACTTTAAGAATCACAAATGAACTTAGTAAGCTTGGGCCTTTTAGCTAAAACTCCCTTTGCTGTACTGATTATGATGGCATGACAATTTATAGTTTTTATGCAATGATGTGTATATTTAGGCATACGTGCCCACTGAGTACTCTCTCGTACTCAGCCCTGCATATATTTCTAAATGTGCAGGTTGAGCAGTGGATGATGAAGATGAAGTGGAAGAGCGGAGCTTTTGTCAAAGTTAAATGAATGAACTCTTGGATACATAGTCTTCATACATGTAATTAGATTATGTTATTCCGCTGCGTATTCTTAAGTAATAAGTCTTTGAATTAAGTCGGATTCATCCGAACTTACTAGTTAATTGAATCTTTGTGGCTAAACATAAGATATATATAAATGTCCCCTTCGCTGTCAAAGATTAAGTTTGATCCTTCATTATATATATTTACCCTTTCTATCCCGCTTCTCTAATCTTCCTCCCTTAGTCATGGTTTCTCGGCTTAATTATCCTTAATTAAGTCCGGTCGTGACAATTCTTATTTGTACTAATAATGTAAATACGTTTAACGAGGCAGGCCAACTTTAGAGAGTCGGAAAATGAACGATGCTAAGCTTTGGAGCTTAACTCCATCACACTGTGTATATTGGGTCTTTCACAATCTCCATTATTTTTCTTGTATAGTTCTTTTTGGGCGTTTCAATATATTTGTAATTTGTGGGCTTGGCCTGAAGGAATATTAAATTGAATTAATGCTCCGTTTGCCCGATGATCGTTTCTGGATTATTATTAATTTATCATACAACGATTAATCCTAACATGCTCCTATGAATTTAATTGCTGCACCGTTGGAGTTATGATTACTTACTTGAGAAGCGTATGCAAAGACTGTCGATGATCGAGTTGATTGACTCCAGTTCTGATCTTCTGAATTGTATCCCGCTCAGCTTTCACCGTTGGATGGACAATGATCTATGAAAGTCCCAAGGCAAAAATCTGCTTTTCACGTGTGGGGCGCCTCTTCTGCTCTCTCAAACCCTAATTAATTAGTGTGTGTATTTCCCGAGAGCAGACATCTGTATTTAAATAAATAAATACGTATGGGGCGCCTCTTCTCTTAGTGATAGGCGATTTCTGCTCCTTCTAGGGCTAGGAGACTTTGGGCCAGTCCAGGGACCAGATACAAGGAATAAAGATGGGCCTCAAATAAATTAATTCTCCATGGTCAACTCAGACCACAATTAATTTATAAATATTAGTTCATTCCACTAAGAACCAATATTGACTTACCCCTTTATTGCCGGTGATGAGTCGGGGCTTGTATTTAGACTTATTAAATCCCCATATTTAAAATATCTGACATCCATTAATTAATTAAGCTCTGACAGCTTAAATTAATTAATCTCTTTGTAATCCTTAAGAAGTACCACTCAAACTTTATTATTGCGCCTGAACTTAATCAACCTGCAGGGTTTAACGCAATAAACTTATTGAGCTCCTTAAGGGGATGTCATTATCCTATAACGGATACGGGTACTAATACAGATA